>NW_026542599.1:34695351-34969976 GCF_028750875.1 Macrosteles quadrilineatus | reverse complement strand
GAACGTTCCAAACCCTGGTCTACACCTTTTGTTGGATAGCGTCATAAATTCATTGCCTAATGCATCTAGTTTGACTGTCATAGGAGCGTATAATTGTATTTATTGAATCATTCTGTTGACGTCGATGTATCATTGACCCTTTACTTAAACTTTTCACTTGATACCTTTTGTGAATTCGGTCAAATCAGTTTATTGGTCTATAACTTTATTTGCACGTAATTGTAATAATTATTGTAATTGGTATTGCCATAGATTAAACATACTCCTCAAGGGTACCCAATTCATATCAAGAAAAAGATAGCAGAAAAGAGACGACTCAGAAGAATTTGGCAAAACTCAAGAAACATAAATTTATATAGTATCTATAGTGTAACTTCTAACGACACCATTTTATTAGTTTTTAAGGTTTCAATATTTTGCTATGGAATAGGCCTAAGTATCACTGTGTTGGCCAAGTAATACTGAAAAATTATATTGCAAATCATTGTATAATGCACATAGAGATACACTTATTCGGTTAAATTGCATCCTTCCTCTGTATTATATATAACCGTTGCAGTCCGATGGAACATCGCCACGGCAAATGCAAGGCCGAAGGCCGCACTTTACGCTCGTTTCTATTTATATGCCTACTTGAGAACCCCGGTACTATTTGCTCATAGAATTGCACATTGCACGTGCAGCATTATAGACCCCCGACTTGCAAATATCATTGGATGATAAGCATGACATTGAATCATCCCGTTGAATAGTCATCTTGCATTTACTATGAGTAATTTCCCCTTGAAACACACAAATTGCAGTCGGAAATTACTGGTTTGGTCAATTCAATTCTGTATAACCTACGTGTATTAAATTAAGACTTCAGTAGTCGCTGGTAACAGAGAAGATAAAGGTACAATAAATTTCATACGATGTAAAAACATCGTAGTTTGTTAGGTAGCTTATGGAAAACGTAGAAGGTAATTAAGGTATGATAAATTTACACAGTGAATTTTAAGAATTGAAGATTCGCATTCTACTAGGTAAAATGCTGAGTATATTGTTGTTGAGGGTTGGAATTAAATTAATAGCGATTTTTACATCTTAGACCTCTTAGATGACAAAACTGGCTATTGTCTAGCAAACCCCTGAGTTTTTATCAACAATTTCTCTATCTTCCCGCTTTTACAACTCAAGGGACAGCAGGACCCGTCCTTGATCAACAGCAAAGGAATCACTTGAAGTGGGTGAGAAAGAGAAGAAGTAGATAATCCTTGGCGGAAGTATCACAACAATCACGCGGCACTTCTGTACTCTACTTTCTTCTCGCACATAACAGAGAACAGCGAGCTGGGGAATATTGGGATACGTATGCGATATTGCTGATCTTGCCGATATTAGATCATCCAATAAAAGCGATATCGCGGCACAATTGATTCATTTACTCTCTTGAACTTGTGTAGCAGTTTTGATTGTCATAGCAAAAGAATCCTGTAGGGCGTAGGTTGTAAAACACGATACGGACTTTATTTATTCTGTGACGCAACGGCGTATCTGTCAGAGAGCACAGAATTTGCTAATTGGTCTGGTCGAAATTGTACATATCATAGGAAAGATTCTTCCGCTACCATACATGTAAAATGATACCGGTCAAGAAAATACTTTTTAAAACAATCAGGCGTCTAGACAAAGATTCTTTATCTGACTCCTGTTCTGGCAGTTCATACCGTTTGCACCAATTCATTTTCTAACGAAACTGGTGCAAATAAGGAAAAGATACTTCTCCAAACAATCAGGCGTCTAAAGACAAAAAATCTTTTTCCGACTCCTGTTTTGGCAGTTCATACCGTTTGCTCATACAGTATTCATTTTCTAACAAAACTGATGCAAATAAGGAAAAGTTTTAATATTTTTTCCTCTGCTGGACTTTGCCAGGCATACATTTATAACATCGTTGGATGAATTCATACATCAACTACCAAGATGTACCTTTTTAGACCTTTTTCACGAATATGATCAATTTCAATTTTGTGTTTACAATACAATAGTCTACGCTATGTTTTATACAAGTTATCATTTTGGAAAAGCTATTCAAAAAAGTTTGGGACAACTAGCAGGAATATGGAAAATAAGCAAGTTCCGTTCGATAACACCATTTGTATACCAAACGTTACGCAACAGACACGTCGTCTGCACACAGATTCAGATTCTGTTCTCCATGTTATATGGAAGACGAAGCGTTTGTTTATGTGAGAGGAGGACTGGGGGGGGGGGGAGTCACCTTGGGGCAAAGTTATGTGACCGGGTGAAAGACCGTTCACCTCCTGCATTGTTGTGACCAATATTTCGAATCGAATCAATTCAGTGGAGAATTAAATTTTGAAATGAAACCATCGTGTCAGAGAAGTGGATATTGGGGGGACTGAAACGAATCTTTCCATAATGATAATGGTGGATTGTTGTTGTCTCATAACCTTTCTAATTCACCATCCTACCTCAGCTTACAAGTTAAGATACAAGTCTCCTTTTAAATGACAAAATACGCTACAGGCTAATAGTGATGAATTAAAAAATTGACCTATGGCAATGAAAATACCCCCGCCGCAGCAAACCTGCAGACTAAGCGAATTTCCATTAACCTGATTGGATTTACACTAAATTGCCTCCATAAAAATATCACATTTATTTCCTATTTAAATAGAATTAGTTGAACGAGTACTTAGGTTTGCTGCAACAGGGTGGGTAAAAGTTTTTTTTTTTTTTGTAAAATGTTAATAGTTTAGTAAGAAATGAAAGTATTTTCCAAATTCGATCAAAATATGTTCATAAACAAGCAAACTACAACAGTTGACTTATTCTCCATAAGAATAACATAGGAATTTTAAATTTACAATTTTTTGGAATTTTCTCCGTAACCATTAGGCGCACAACAACGCTTCAATATACTAAATTATTTGTTTTTAAGCTCTACAAAATGGTTTGGGAAGAAGTTGTAAAATTTTGTGTTTTTGGGTCAAAACTGGGAAAAACCTATTTTTACCCCATAAAACCCCGTTCCCATAGTCCGATCATGCTTGTTCGCGAACTCGTTCAAATAAATGTAGCTTTACACGTTTATACCAAATTTCATGAAAATCGGATAATTTTTGCTCGAGTTATCGCGCTAACGGACACATATATATATATATGAATTTGAACTGATTGTGTTTTTGGCCTCTAGGGACCTCAAAACGAAAAAGTAAATCGGTCCTGGGTCCAGGTCTTACCATGAATACTAAGGTAATAGCTTATTCCCTATATGGGAAATTCGCTAAAATCGTTTATAAAGTTTACGAACTTAGTAGTTATATAGAATAACGATATTTAGTTCCAAAGAAAAAACAAGCACATCGATTTGTTGTCTAAACTTTCTAAAATAAAAAATCGGCACTGAATGTTAAAAATCATAATCTACTGTGACGGTGCTTACTGTTTACGGTGATCAAACAAGAGGCTCAACAGAATAAACAACTGTCTATAGTGGCAGAGTGTAAAGGGGACCCTCTCTAATTTGTCTGGGACTTTACAGAAGATCGCATCACAGTTTTTAAGCTCAAAATAAACTATAATTGGGCCAAATCTTGATATCAAAGATAGTATATGACGACTTTTTTGGGTTGTGTTAAAACGTAACTACTTACAAAAACAAAAAAAGAGTATGTTAACTAACTATTTTTAAACTAAAACACGACACTGAGCACATTTATTATTTGGGTGTCCCTTTTTTTATTGACCGGTTCAGGCTAAGTACGATTTATCACTAACAGGTTGGGTTTACTGTACATAATTTCACAGGTGTCAGAAAAGCTTCAAGACAATTGCAAAGAAGTTGCGGAATATTCAGCAAAAAGAACACTATCCTCTATATGTGATCAAAGCTCATATAAATCATATAGATATATTGGGCTGAGCCTAGTCAGTGTCCAAACGAATCCAACGTCAAAGGTAGGTCCATCACGGTTTTAACAACATAAAACGCTGTGTCAATCAGGCGGATTTCCAACAACGTTACAAACCTAATGAGAAATTCTACGACAAACGTAACCATTCAATGCACATTTCAGCGACATCAAAAACTGTTTTGAATGCAGAACTTATGCTGACCACTGACCAAAAACAGTGACAGAATAATGATCGATTTGTGAAAGTGATCTCAAAACGTGTAAACAAACGTCGTCACCCTGTTGTATAACTACACGTTGTGTGTTGTGGTTGTGACTCATGTAGTGATCATCTGTGGAGGTTGGTATGAATCTGGCTGTATAACAATCCAGGATCTATGAGTTACGGATGTCAATCAATTTATTATCACTATTACGGATACACAACGTGTATCATAGGTAATCGTACTTTAAGCCCAACATCAGTGAGGATGAGTGTAGATCGGAGTGAGATGCCTTTTGTAGCTCTTTGTTCAGACCGGCTCTTCATATAGTTAAAAACGAACATGTATAAATAATACTAGACAAGTCCACGAAAGAATGGTCATTAATTCCATGGGTGCTATCATACACCTGTATTTTATCACATGGATCGAGTAGTCATTTTTCCATGGATCAAAGTGTATTAAGTTAGTAATAATTGGCTAACAGCTAATACAAGCATGCACCGTGCATACTAGGAGAGTTCATGGAAGAGTAGAAATGAAAATTCAACGATCTAACTAGATATTTTTCCAATGATTTAGGGGAATCCAGTTGCAATAAAATAATTGGGTTATAGTTTATACAAGGAAGTATCGTGCATTTGTACTACTCATTTAATCTATGATTTTGTATTAGAAAATTTTATGGAAGAAGAGATAGCAAGTTATGTCTTGGGCTGGATTTTACAATATTGATGAAGGATCGATGTGGTTTAAGTTACAATAAAATAATAAGATTTATGGAGACTAGGCCTACTCCCATTGACTACGGGCATGCATAATGTTTTTTTTTTTTTTACTTTTTAAATGTATGTTATGGCTGGGTAGCTGAGTGGTTTAGTGCTCGCCTATTAATCAAAAGGTCGCCGGTTCGATCCTGAGAAAATTTAGTAGCTTTTTGATGGTTCGAAACTGGACCCAGCTGTTCCTGATCATTGGGCTTTAAATAAATGATCCTTACTAATGAAACCGCTGATCTTAGTCAGTAACAAAGCTACACAGGTCATCACACACCATTCTACACTCATCCTTCACTCATATTTGGGTTAAAATACGCACCTAGGTGGTGTCCCCATCTCAACGATTGATTGATTGATAGAGTAATAGAAATAGATGACGTTTGGCACAATTGTAAAAAATGATATTATATTCGGATTAAAACCGTAAACAATGTTCTAAATAAATCTTGTTTACAATTTTGTGGCACTGAAATTGGTTATCAATTTGTGTCAATACAGCTTTAACTTTCAACAGCTGATTGTCTATGTTTGCCTTGGTAAATGTTTACAAGCTTCCAATCTTATGATAACGAAGAATTCAAAATACTAGAATTATATTTTCGAGTGTTTATAATTAGGCTATAAAAAGTTCTTTCAACAACTCTATTTTTCTCAGAATGAAAACTGGGTTACAATGTTATAAGTCCAGGATGTATAGATGAATATTAGTTGGCAATACCTTTACCAGGGTGGGTAATTTCATACTTTATTTCGGTATTTACATTTATGAATATATCCTCTAGTCATTGAGGAGCTACCCAAAACCACCCTTATTCCCATCTGATAAGAGCGAACCAAGCAATCTAAAAGCCTCGATAACCTTCATTTAGTGTTGAATTCTAATCTTCAAAAGAATTCAGAACCAGCTGGATTTGCGTCGCAAGGTACACCGACAAGGTCAAAATCGGGTTTTGAACTTTTTGGCGCGCCGCCATCACAAATTGATGGGTCAGCTTTGGCCTTAAACGCTGACTTTGACATTGAAACAACCACAAATCATCGGGTCAAAGGATAAGATCTGAAATCTGGCGCAATCTGCCTTTGCTGCGTCACAGATAAATATTGGTAAATAAACAACGCTAAAAAAGAAACAGTTAATTGTTGATGTTATCGAGAACCACAAAACACGTCTTCTTTCGACACATTGAACATACAAAAATCAAAAGTGAAAATCTCTGGATTTCCACAAATTTGTCCGAGTGAAAAAGTATTATGACTTTCTCTCTTAAAAAGGTTGTAACTACAAAATTTTAATAAATTATAATTAATTTCTAAGACAGCGAAGAACACTTGGGTGAATACCACGATTACTAGAAAAATACGAATACATATTTTAACCTGGATATGAGTGCAAGGTAGCATGGGGTGGGATGACCGGTAAAGTCTGCTAGTTACTGATCAGCTGTTTATTTAGTCAGGAACGTTTGAAAATTAACTCATTTCGTGGCTGAGCCATGGCTGAGTTTGATGAAATTGTGAATGTAGACGGCTAATATTGGTCCGTCTAGTACATACTATTACAATACTAGTACATAACGTAATTTTATTTTCAATCGTGGTTGATACCACCAACCCCTATGCTATGCAGTTGTGCATATAAGCTAAAACGGGTTTTTGTAAGAAACTTGATTTGTTAACATGTTAGAGTTGTGCATAGAACCATGATAGAACCTCGACACATGTATTTTGTAAGAAATCCGTTAGGTTTGCACCTTATATAAACTAAATTATGTACCTACGACACACAAGGGTGCGTAATGTGAGGTACAAAATGAGTAGAATAAATAATAAATTAGAATCGTTGGCTAAAACTAATGATTTTGATGCTAGATTCAATCCGAATCAAGGCCAGCAAAATCCAGTTACCAACCCAATCAACAACTTTTGTAACAACGTTGTGCAATGGATTCCAAGTTGTACCAAATTCTGTCGTGGAAATCAAAAACCCTTCTAGGGCCAACTTGTAGCGGAGATCACAGTCGTAAACCAAATGACTTTGAGGGAACCGAAACTTGTCTAGGGCCAACTTGTAGCCACAGTTAAACCACAGTTGTAAACCTAATTCTGTTGTGAAGATTGAAAACTTTTCCAGGCCCAAGTCATGTTGTGGAGAGTGGAGACCGTTATGAGTCAAATATAAAATACATAATGTCCGCTGCTTCGTCACTGATAAATAATAAACATCACATCAGTGATGTCAGTTGTATAACTGGTTGTGATTCAGTGATATTTGTCAGGTTGTTGAGCTCAAGCTCATAACCGAGCTTACGTAACAAACAGCGACTCACTTGGGTTTCAAAACATATTTCCACATCAAAATCTTCAAGTCCTCATTTCCCCCCACATCGGGTGTTGGAAATCCAGGGAGATGAATGCAGAACTTCGGGAAACTTAGGTTACAATCCCGCAGTGAACTATTAGTTTTAATTTTTGTGACAGAGTATTGGAAAGCAGCAAGCCAAGATCGAATCGGCAACTGGCGCAGTGTGACAAGACAAGACAAAACTACATGGGAACTGCTTTATCATCGATAGTTTTCATTTACCACTCTTCGATTTGGTTACAAATATGGGAAGAGCTTGATTCTATGTGTACCCGTATACGTCTTAAATACAATAAAACTAGAGTAAAATGATTTTATAATTGATGACATTCCCCTGTTCGTAAAGAAAACTATCATCGAAAAGCGAAGAGTGACCATAGACCAGGAAAATATTGGTCATTGAAGAAGAACCCAAGAAAAAAAAATGTTTTCGAAAATAAAATACTAAGAACTATCTACGATCCCATTAATGAAAATGGTGTGTGGAAAATCAGGACAAACAAAGAACTAGGGGAAATCTATACAAACCCAGACATAATAGCCCAATTAAAAAGTAGGTGACTGAGATACTGAGATGAGCTGGTCATGTGAAGAGAAGATAGGAAGATACAATGCGTAAGATTGTGTCTCAAAATCCTCCTCAGGGAAGACGACCACTAGGAAGACCTCGACTAGATGACAGGACCAGGTGTAAAGAAACACAGGAAAGCTAAGAGCAAAGATGGAGGACAGAGAAAGGTAGCGACTTGTTGTTGGTGAGGCCAAAAACCTGCTGAGGTTTGAGTGGCCTCATAGGGTTGAATTTTGACGTCTAATTATACCACTCGTCACATTGGTTTTTGATAAAGATTAAAAGAGGTCTATGTATATATTTTTTCTTAGTTCTTTCTATTAGTAGAGCATGGTGCTTCAGCTTCAGTCCTGAGGTATCGGGTTCAAGTCCCACCAACCACCAATGAATTAAGCTTTATGACTCTCAAGCTAGGCCTTGTCTGAAGCAAAGTAAACGATTCCGGACTACAGCATAGCGTTCTAGGATGTGTGTGAAGGTAAGACACAATAAAAAAATAAATAAACGGTGTCAGCAATGTGACATATACTTTCTCCTATTACCTTGACATTAAAATTGTGTTTGGATGTGTGCAGAGTGACAGACCACACTTGTACTGCGATTTTCATTAAATTTGGTAGGTGAGTACTAAAACATAAATCTCTAGGTCTAGGTGTGTTTTTTTTTATTTTCGGAAACTGTATAGTATGGGTTTTAGAGGAAAACTACAGAAATTTAAATGGCATTCGAACCGTACTCTTTACAGCGTTGGGGTTGTGCTATTTAGTTCAGGACAAACGGGACTATAACATAATTAATTGCTATCAAAAGTGTTAAGGCAGTTTTAGTGAAAATAAGATTTTTAGCGTTATATCTTGGGTTTTTATAGAATAATCACAAGAACTACTAACTACTATGGATTAAACCAGAAAATATTGACGAAAACATTACTTTCTCTCCATATACTAATTAAGGGGGAGAGGGTGTCCGAGCACACTATAGTGATAGTGTGTAAACATCACCTGGCACGCGGGCTAGTGCGTGGGGGGGGGGGGGGTTACGGACTGACCTAGCAGACAACACTGTTTATTTAGGTTGCCCCCTCCTTCTGCCACCCAAACAAACAACGTTGCCACGGCAACCGCTACCGACCTGATGTCGAAACTGTTGAGGTAGCTGGTAGACAGACACTTTCTATCGATTGTGGTACACTGGTACACACGGATGTCGCCAAACACATGGCGGACCTCGATAGCAACACTGACCGAATGGTTACAGTAGTGTCTCGATTATTCGGCTGTCTCAAGGTCGGATCACACGTAATATAATTGATCAAACCATCTTAGTAATGTTGAAAGTCAACAAATTAACTACAGTAGAAAAGATTACGACAAGTAAATCGTTGCTACTCTAAAATTGTAGCCACAGCCTACTTATCTAGGTATTTTTAATTTTATTTCAAAAAGATATGGCCATTACAATTTTTAAATTTCTGCATGAAACTTCAACTAGGTACATCTTGAGCTTAATTTATAAGATAATTGTTTTTTTTTTTTACTTCTGTCGAATATGTGGTTCAGCCTCAAGGCTTTTATCAACATTTTACAACATGACCACTTTCAAAGATTCAAGTCCTGTAAGTACCACATTGAATCGATCAAAAACTATAAATTAGGCCTATAATTTCTTATTTTAATACCTAATTCAATTAACATTTGAATTTTTTTGCCAAACACCTGTAAAAGAATAAAATTGTTTTCGTTGTCCAGCCTATTCAAGTCTTATTTGTCGTTCAGGAACTGTAAACATGTATAACATCATGAATTTAATGGGAAAGCAAACGTATGCAAAACCTCTAACCTGCTCTGCTTTGGAGCCATCATCACAAATACTACAAAAACTATGCATGCAAAAGTACAAAATACCCAATCACTGTCAACATAGCACGATAAACATAGAAACGGAGGCAAATACTATCTAATCGAACGGTCAAGTTGACGTTACTTGGTAAAATGAAGGATGTTGATATTTAAGTAAACGTCGACATCACAAGAAATGGCTTTTACTTAGGGCGTCTACGCCAGAAAAGAAAAGGCCTTGTAAAAACTAAACATAATAGTTGTAACATTTTAAAATTTACCATTTTTCACATTAGTTTTCTAGAAAAATATAAATTGTGCACAAATATAACACACTAAACTAAGCAAAGTAGAATTCACAACAAACACCTTCATGATGATTCAAGATTGTGTGTCAATACAAACAACATGACGAATGGCATTCATTCTCTTATCAAAACAATGCAAACAAACAATTTCACTGCGATTAAAACTACTCGGAGTCAAGGTCGCTTGAAATGTTTTTGTTGCGAAATAATCAAGCTTGGAACAAACATAATTATATCACAAAGTCCGGTAAAAGATTAGCCCATTTGTCGTCAAACACCACAAAAAGTCATAAATAAAGAGGGTAGACAATTTATTATTTAGAAAGAGAAGATAATTTAGAAATTTACGAAAATAATTTTTTGTAATTTAAAGAACATTTTGTAATTGATAGGAACGTCAACATTATGTTTCATTGATTTTAACACGTCTGTTAACTGGAGATTCGGGAAAATATCTTATCGGTCAAAAGGCTTATCGAACTAAACACATTATTCTGATTAACAGTGTGGGGTGCGACTGATCTAGTGGTTATAGAGACTGAAATGCTTATCTACTACTACTAGTAGTAGAGTAGCTCAAATCTCACTGTGTGTGGCTATTTGCTATGTGATGCCGTGACCCAGGGGTTCGGAACCCACTTTCAACTGTAGAATCACCAATGAAGTTGAAACAAGACAAATCCCTTACGAGAACTGTCTCAGAATCAGAAATCTCTCTAAGAAAGCCACACTATGATTTATTTGTTTAAAAGTCACAAAACTGACTAGCGCAAATACATTGTATGTCTACCTGGTGGGATCTCTATTGCAATGGAACTTTGTTGCTGTGAAACCTGTGAAACTGATTTGAAAAAAAAACAACAATATGGTCTTTCAGTATAGTTTGACTTAAAAACCCAATTGTCAAGGGAAAAGGTCAAACTTTGTAGCTACAACAACAATGTACTGCTATCAACTTCCGGCAGTGACAAAACAACCGACACTTCCGGTTACGCTGCAATCACTAGTGATAAGTGACAGAAACTGTGGTTATCACCAGAACGGAGTGCGTAATGGATGATGTATTACGATTACTTCAGTTGCGACATTTCCACTACAACAGAAAAGTGGTGGTTGTCTTACTCCCTGAAAATTACACCTCATTTTAAGCTCTAGAGATGAATTAAAATACGGTAAGAGTATTCATGGTTTTACACAAACCAACACATTCTTGATTATCTGTTCGATATATGATTCAAATCAAGGGCATATTATTTGTAGGATTAGCCAAATCATTGATTGAAGTACAGTAGTTTACTTGCTGAGTGGATATGGTGCTTGACTGGTAATCGCAATCAGAAGGTTGTCTAATCGATCATGAGAAAAACCAGCTATCCCTGATCATTGGGACACCCAAAAATTGATTTGGCTGAGGAACCAGATGATCTTATTCTTAGTTAGCTCACTGAACTTGAAAATCATGTTAGTAAAAACTCTCATCTTGACTCATTTCAACTACTGTGATGGTGTGATCAATGACATGACTAATGAAGTTTCTAGGAGACATCAGCGAGAGCAGAATTCCTGTATCAGATTCATATTTGGCCTTAGACGATATGACCATGTGACTCCATATTTCAACCTGCTTTCATTAATGAGGCTAAATTAACTTCGGGAATTTCACACCCTCCGTCTTCTACACTCCATTATCAACAGTAAAATTCCTAAGTATTTATCAGATAACTTCCATTTCATTTCTGACATCAGTACCCGTTCCACTTGTAGAGGCTCTCTTCTTTTATCTACACCAATTCACCGGTCAACAGTTTTTAATAAATTTTTTTATTATCTGCAATTCTAATGTGGAGTTTTCTTCCTGACCATATAAAATCCATAGAGAACCGTGCAAGGTTTGGGGCAGAGATAAAATCTATGATTTTGAGTAGCAGGCATGAATGAGTCTCTGGCGCTGGTGTGGCGGGTTGTTGGCGGCTTGTGTGAATGGACTTTTTGGGTTTAAATTTAATTTCAACATATTATAATATGGTACGTTAGATTATTTAATTTTATTTATAAAGTGGATAGTTTATTTATGTTTTAGAGGTTAAGTGGTCTGACTTGCTAGTCCTAACTTCGCCTATAAAGACATTTTTCATTTCATTTCATTTCATTTCATTCAGTACTTTGCCTTAAAACATGCACATTCCTGGGTGTCGGCGTCGAATAAATTTGATAATCTTATCTATGACCAGATCAAAAGGTCTTCATAAGTCCCATACTGGTGATTTCAACTCTCGTGATCGAATTTAATTACACAGATCCCTCAACATAAACTGTTCCATGCATCGATTTATAATAACTCTACATTATAGGGAGTTATTATACATCGATGGTTCCGTGTTGTCCTACAAGGCTAAGTGCACTTGCATTTTATTACTCTTTGTGCTAGATTATATCATTGATAACGAGCATGTGTGAGCAATGAGCAATGCTTACTTCATTGTGGGTGACTCACCGCAACTTATGACTGAATCCTCTTTTACGTTACACACAAGTTTTTTTTCTGTATATACTTATGTTTAAACTAGTGGTTGACCTATGTTTGTATACAGTTTCTTTTAAGAAATTAACAAGGGGTATTATAAAGTTCATGTTAGTCTACCGACCTACACACAAACGTATATAAACTAGAAAATGCCAAATTTCACTTTTAAAGACTATAAGTGTAGCTATAAGCAAATGAGTAGGTCTATAAGCTTTCCCCAACCTTTATTCCATGGTTTCTATCAAACAAATTGAATTGACTAACCCCATTGAACACAGAGTTACATAACATCACAATAGAGAAAGAGGTGGAGAGAGCAGACCACGGTGACTAAACTACGAGACAAAAGACGTCCTCATTATCGGTGGAAAGAAATCACTCCCTTCACACTTCCGCTACTTCCGGTGGAAGTTGGAGTAGGAACTGGTAAAAACTTACACAAAAGCTTCGCAGACAACTTAACTTCTGGGTGCAGCAGAAAATAGAATAAGTGTTTTTCTATGTGATATTCATTGCCAGTTATTATGGAATTACTGACATGTTAAGTAAAGTAACAAACCCAGTAAACATCAAATTAACATCATGAATCAAACCTACTCTTTCCTCTTGCAATGAATTAACTAGCACCAGACACTACCTTTACCTACACGACTAGCAAAATAACTAATCCGAGTTTCTGTTTTCTATTTTTATGAAGATCTTATAGGTACAGTCACATAGTAGTATGTTTTCTGTGGTACAGTATGGTATTCAATGACCAGAGCCATCCCTCAGTGTGTTGACAATATTTGAGGACACAATCCAACGACGAATTTTCCGAACCGTGTGGGAAAATAAAGTCGTAATCATCTGTTGAAATCTAAACATCTATTTTACAAAAAAATCACAAGAGCATAACTACCCCTTACTTCTAATGCCGTTTTCCATTTTGACGCGTAAGTCTATACGAACTAAGAAAGAGTTTAGGCTACGGTTTTTGTTTTGTTACTGAGATCTGATTCAGCCAGATTAAAGTGTTTTGAGATCTCGGTCCGTGGAATTTCACCGTTTGTTGCTCCGCGAGAGGTTTGTTTACTTGTTTGTCTCTGTTGACAAACCCATCGCAGATACAACTGTTGTTATCTCGTTAAGGCTAGTACTCACTAGGACACCCGGTCGCTTATCAACCGGCGACCTGGTTGACGAGCGACTAAGTTGATGATTGAACGTTTTATTGCTGGGTGGTACACACTAGGATACCTAGCACTTTCAACCAAGCTGGAAATCAATCAAAATTTGGTGGGGATAGACAATTTGTTTTGTTCTGGTTCACGCTTAAGCCTATCAAAGTGTGAACCTCAATGACAACACCATGCCCCCGACGGAGAGGAAATAGCTGCCGAAGTTTTGATTATATTAAAAACTGTGGGAAGTAGAGAAGAAGAAAGAAATTGTTTAGAAGATTTTGGGTTAAAGGGTGGCTTTAAAGTAGAAATAGTTACAGCCAGCCACATTGGCACTCCTACGAGCTTTTCGACTTAAAATCCTCAAGATTTTAAGAACTATTTACTTATGTCAGATGACAGTTTCCGTCATACTAAGCAACCAGTGACACCCGTGACACCTCACATAGAAAAAAAGGACGTCAGATTGAGATTTTAGCATGGTTTTGTTTCGTCAGTTCATTTTTCGTTGTACTGCGCATGCGCTAGCCGTCTTTAGTTGTTCAACTTGGTCGCTGAAGCGTACACACTCTAGTTTTTTGAGAAATCTGATTGCCTGGCGATAAAATGGTTGATCGGAAACCCCCAGGTTTTCGATACATGTCCGAAAACCAAAAAGTTGCCTGGCAACCTACAAATCGCCGTCAACCAAATTGACAGACACGTACACACACGGCGATATTTGTGCAATTTGGTCGCTCGTCAACCAGATCGCCGGTTGATAAGCGACCGGGTGTCCTAGTGAGTACTAGCCTTTACAGATTCTCTGACCCCTTGACCTCTACGTCCTTGTGGCCGACTAATCACAGCTTGTAAAATCCCCATGGTCTTGCGATGACAAAACTTTGCTTGTAGTATATAAAGAAAAGTCGATTATCGTGAGAAAAATCTTCACTTATGGACAGGTCTTTGAGGCCTATGAGAACGAGCAAATGGAAGGGTAAAAGGTAAATAATAGGGTAGAAATACCGTCAACTGCTTTTAAAAAGTTTTGTAGTACGAGGAGTGTGACGCAAGACTGTAACTAAGTGTGATGTCTCTATTGTACCATAACAGAGACACCATCTAAACTAGGGAAGTAGTCGGATTGTAAATAAATAAACGGATTACATTTTGCTAAACTGTGACAACGATGTTGTAATCAAGAGGGGTGGATGCTGAGAGAGAGAGGAACGGAAACGGGTCGAGGTCATGTGATCTAGGCGAGGTGGGAGGCATCGTCACAGCTGATTTATTTGTATGAAGACATTTAACTAGGCCTACTGGATCACAAGATCACCAATGATCACATATACTATATATAATACATTAAGCTTATATATATGTAACACCTTCCTGCCAAATTTGGAACAAATTGAAAACTGACATAAAAATTCAAAATAATGAAATTGTCACAGTTCATTAAAATACAAACAAGTAGCCTAACTTATTAGCGATAAGAATAGAGGAATACACACATAGAAATAACATAGTTAAATAGCCTAACTACAAGTTAAGCCTATCAATTGGCTTGCGCTCTCTTTGTGAACGCCTGACTAAACAAGGTGAAGGGAGGCTCTTGTTTACAAGACCAGCTGGAGATTTAGCATTTGTAACTGGGGAATAGACAGGTTCAAAATCTGGAATGTGTGAAGCACACGGTCGATGAGGTGTAACGTGAGAGGATGTTATGTCATGAGGTCTTATAGTGTGTGGAGTGACGGAAGAGGTACTAGGAGTGGTGGTAGGGGTGGCAGGATACATGGCTGCCTCATCAGCTGATTGACACGGTCGCTCAACTGTCAGCTGTTCTTTGACACTACTAGTCTGCTTATTTACATCTGATTCACCTGTGTCAATTGGAACTAACTGATCGATATGTCTCTTCCATAAGACACCTGATGCTAATTTTACTATATACATAACATCACTGATTGCTTTAATTACCACCCCCTCTACCCATTTATTATTACCTGAACGATAATCCTTTACTAAGACAGCTTGATTTATGTACAAATATCTAGTGCTTTTACCCTTAAAGTAATACTTTTGTTTCTCTTGCTTTTCAGCTACTTTTTCACTGAGATTAGGTCTCAGTAAGTCAAACCTAGTTCTAAGATTTCTACCAAACATCAATTTAGCTGGTGTTTCATTAGTGGTTGCATGGATTGAATTACGATAATCAAAAAGCATCCTACTTAAAGCTAACGATGTATTTACATTATCTCTAAGAGCACTGCGCAGTTTAGTTTTTACATACTTTACTGAATTCTCAGCCTGGCCATTTGACTGAGGATGATATGGAGCACTTGTTGTATGACGTATTCCATTACTTGTAAGAAACTTTTGAAATTCGGCAGAATTAAATGGGGGACCGTTATCACTGTGGATCGCTAACGGTAAACCAAACCGTGCAAATAAAGATCTTAAATTGTCAATAGCCAGATGGGCAGAAGTTGAGGCGGTTTCAAAAACCTCAAGCCACTTCGAGTGAGCATCAACAATTATTAGGTACATTTTCCCTTTAAACGGACCAAGATAATCTACATGAAGACGCTCCCATGGTCTACTAGGATAGTGCCACACATGTAATTCTGCTTTTGCTGGACTAGGTCGCTCTAAAAGGCAGGATGAGCAACTGTTTGCAAGGCGCTCTATATCCGAATCAATACCCGGCCAATAAATATAACTGCGGGCAACACCTTTCATTTTTACGATACCCATGTGTGAGACGTGAAGGTCTCTTAAAATAAACTCCTGTAGGGACTTAGGCACAACAACTCGATACCCCCACATGATAACGCCACATTCAATTGTTAGCTCATCCCGTCTTTGATAGAACGCTTGTAATTCCCTATCGTCTCCTTCTAAAAAATTTGGCCAACCATTCATAACATAATTAAATACTTTTCTTAAGAGTGGATCTTTTTGAGTTTCTGTTTTGACAACTTCACAATTGAGGGGAACTGAACTTTCCATTACACAGTGCAAATACGTCCCTAACCATGCTAATTCATCTTCTGATGAATCTTTGTGTTTTACATTTAGCGGCAAGCGTGACAGAGCGTCAGCGCTATTTTCATCAGACTTGACATATATAATATCAAATGTGTAACCAATCAAGAACAATGCATACCGTTGCAGTCGGCCTGCAGCAAACACAGGGATTCCCTTTTTACTTCCAAAAATACTTAACAGAGGCTTATGATCACATTTGAGGGTAAAATGCCTACCGTACAAATATTGGTGATATTTCTTTACTCCAAAAACTACGGCTGTAGCCTCCTTATCTATTTGGGAGTAATTACGCTCTGCTGAATTAAGCGTACGGCTACTATAAGAGACTGGGCGTTCAATGCCTGAAGAATCTATTATACTTAATACACATCCCAACCCTGTAGAACTTGCGTCTACAGTCAAGACTATGGGTAAACAGGGATCATAGTGTGCCAGAACTGGCGCTGTTGATAACAACTCTTTGACTTTATTGAAGGCATCCACACATGCTTTATCAAAATTAAAAGGAACGTCTTTCCTCAACAGGTTGTATAATGGACTCATAGTACCACTCAAATTAGGCACGAATTTACCATAATACTGTACTAGCCCTGCGAAGGCTTTAACTTGCGTAACATTTTGCGGCACAGGCGCTTCAACGATAGCTTCGACCTTAGCTTTACTTGGATATAAACCATTTTTATCCAACACAAACCCCAAGTACTCTAACTTTTTTGCGAAAAAGTCACATTTTTCCCTCTTAATTGTGAAACCGTTTGAGGAAAGGCGTTTACATACTTCCCTCAATCTATTTACATGGGTCTCGTTATCAGGTGCTGATATGAGTATGTCGTCAAGGTACGTTACAACACCTTCTAAGCCTTGTAAGGTTTGATCAATTATTTTTTGAAAAATACTTGGACCACTATTCACGCCATACGGCAACCTTTTATAAGAAAAGAGTCCCTTATGGGTAGAAATAGTACACAATTTTTGCGATGACTCGTCTAGCTTAAGCTGCATATAGGCCTGGCTTAGGTCTATTTTACTATATCTTTCACCCTTTTGCAATTCAGTAAACAACTCCTCAATTCTAGGCAACGGGTACCGTTCCAACTCTAGATCTTTATTTAGTGCCCGATAATCACCACAAATGCGAACAGAACCACATTTTTTCAAAACAGCTACTATTGGTGTCGCATACTCAGTAGTATCAACTGGGCTCAAAACATCTGCGTCTACTAAACGCTGCAGTTCAGCTTCAACCTTGGACTTCAAGGTAAAAGGTAAAGGCCTAGGCTTACAATACTTTGGTTGAGCATTTTCTTTTACTTTAAGTTTGATTAGGTCACCCTTGTACAACCCTAACTCATCTGTAAATACTTCAGGAAATTCCTTAACAAGTTTATTTACACAATTTACAACAAAAGTTTCATCATCAGTTACTGTATTTAAGTTAGGTTTACTTATTCCCAGTAATTCAGGGGACTTGAATGATATTTCAACCCCTAATGATTTAAGCCAGTCCCGCCCCATCAGCGGGTGAGCACCCTTTTTCACCACATACAAATCTAGTTTACGCTTAACCCCTTGATAAGCTACTGACACACACACTTTGCCCATAGGTGTGATAGGCTCACTGGTATACGAGCTGAGAGACAAATCAGATGGTTCTAGAGCTAACTTACTTAATTTATCTTTGTAAAAATCAAAGTTACATACACTAACTGCTGCACCAGTATCGCATTCCATGTTTACAGTTTGTCCCTCAATATTTACTTCTAATTTTATTGGATCAACCCTCAAAGACAATAAATTACTTGGACCTTTGGTAGGCCTATCTACTACACTATGGTTGGTGGACATCATTTCATACAAATTAGCAATACCATCTAAATTGTCTTCAATATTGAGCTCTTTCTCCTCAATAGAGTGATCCCCTGATACATAATTATGTTTTATTTGTCTCTTATGACTAGTGTTATTAGTTTGTTTCGACTTACCCACAGAGGATCTACAAACTTTAGAAATGTGGTTTTTCTTACCACAGCTGTTGCACACACAACCCCGTAATCGACACTCTTTTGAAACATGTCCCGATTTCCCACAACAAAAACACTTCACTGAACTTTGGCACTCTTTAGAGACATGCCCTAAATTCCCACAACTGAAGCACTTGATCTGTTTTTGGGTGTGCATTTTGTTGTCTTGCTGTTGACGTTGTCTTGAGCCGCCCCCGGCGCTCCACCGCTTTGACGTCGCCAACTGTTGTAGCTGACCCCCACTGGCATTGGACCCCAGCACCGACGCATTCTTCTCTGCTGTCTCCACTGATAGAATGATCTTTACGGCCTCGTCGTACGTCAATGACGCTTCTGCCAGCAGTCTTTGTTTGGTTGATTCGCTTTTGATGCCACTTACTAGCCGGTCACGCAAATAGTCATTTAGTGACGCACCAAACTCACAATGGATTGATAAACGCTTCAGGCTTGCAATGTACTCCGACACAGTCTCATGTTCAAGCTGATTTCTTTTACTAAATTTATACCGCTCTGCGATAAAAGAAGGCTTAGGGTACAAGTGATCCTGAACAGTTTTAACAATATCCTTGAACTCTTTCGACGATGGTTTATCCGGCGTACACAAATTTCTCAATAAAGTATAAGTTTTGACACCCACAACTGTCAAAAACGTACTAACTTTCCTTTCATTTTCTACTTTATTACAGTCACAAAACAATTCGAAACGTTCAACGTAAGAAGACCACGTTTCCTGACTAACATCGAACTCTCCGACATTCCCTAGCATTGTTTTTGTGTTATGAACGACACTAACCTGTTCAAATAACACTGAAACGTCCAAATCTTCCTCCCCGGCGATTGTAGACATCAAAGTTTACCTTCTTCCTTCTTCTTGAAGAACCGTCCCACGGTTTCCAAAACTACCACGTGTTAGGCCTAGGTTAGCGGAGCAATTGAACACTTATATTGTCCGAAAAACCACGCATTTCACAGTAAAACCTCGTCGCCAGTGTGATGTCTCTATTGTACCATAACAGAGACACCATCTAAACTAGGGAAGTAGTCGGATTGTAAATAAATAAACGGATTACATTTTGCTAAACTGTGACAACGATGTTGTAATCAAGAGGGGTGGATGCTGAGAGAGAGAGGAACGGAAACGGGTCGAGGTCATGTGATCTAGGCGAGGTGGGAGGCATCGTCACAGCTGATTTATTTGTATGAAGACATTTAACTAGGCCTACTGGATCACAAGATCACCAATGATCACATATACTATATATAATACATTAAGCTTATATATATGTAACACTAAGAATTAGCATAACTAAAATATTTAGGAAAGCTTTTATTGAAAACTTACGTCGAAAACCGAGCGTTATAGCTTTCTAACAACATCCCCATCTTAAGAAAACTAAGTTCAAATGGAAAATTGAAAAAAATATATAAAATTATACACAATGAGCCTTACCTGTTGGAACACGAAGGAGACATCAGTATCATGAACGGGAGAGTCCTTGCCTCCCTGCAACACCACGACGGCGTGAGGAGTCTTGGTCAGGAGTCTGTCTCTGAGACGACGACGGTTGAGAGAGAACAACTCCCGTGGCACTGACAGTGTGTGTGGTCCCATAGAGAAACATCTCCTGTAGAACAGACAAAGGTAACATCAGGAGAGTCCTTGCCTCCCTGCAACACCACGAAGGCGTGAGGAGTCTTGGTCAGGAGACTGTCTCTGAGACGGTGACGGTTGAGAGAGAACAACTCCCGTGGCACTGACAGTGTGTGTGGCCCCATAGAGAAACATCTCCTGTAGAACAGACAAAGGTAACATGAGGAGAGTCCTTGCCTCCCTGCAACACCACGACGGCGTGAGGAGTCTTGGTCAGGAGTCTGTCTCTGAGACGACTACGGTTGAGAGAGAACAACTCCCGTGGCACTGACAATGTGTGTGGTCCCATAGAGAAACATCCCCTGTATAAGACAAAGGTAACATCAGGAGAGTCCTTGCCTCCCTGCAACACCACGACGGCGTGAGGAGTCTTGGTCAGGAGTCTGTCTCTGAGACGACGACGGTTGATAAGAACTACCTACCATAACCAAACTGTTGTAAAACGGCGATAGTTTTCGTTTTCGTTAACGGCTTATCAGGTTTTTTTACATCCTTGCTCATGCCAAAACAAATTATTCTATTTATTTATCTTTACAATAATGTGTTGGCTACGACCTTTCCCTATAGTCTCTTCAAAAACATCTAACAATGTGATAATGTAAAAGTAAATGCAAAAGGTCATTGGCCAGCAAAGTCACGGCTTCAGAGGGTTCATAGTAGTAGTGAAAATAAAACACAAAGCTATGTAGGGCGAAACCGACGGGGTAACGGGATCAGCTAGTGCCTTAATAAAATTGTTTTGAGATATAAATTAAAAAATAAATAAATGGCAAATATCTCATCAATATGAAGCATTTTTTGAACAAATATTATTCTTACTTATCGTTTTATTTTGACTTATTAAACCTCTATTCCTATTTTTTTGTACTTACTTATTATTGGGATTGGGATATTCTGTAAAAATAGAATTCACGAATCCACCAGAAAATTGTGGACGTCTGGTAAGTCGCAGTAAAGTGGGAGGGGTCTTAAATTAAAGGTCTTGACCCCAGAGACTCGGGAGAAATAGCAGAATTCCCATAAAGTTACCAGAAAACGAGATGTAATAAAAAATGTTCTCCATAAGAATAGCTTTCGAAGCCATTTACTGCAGATTTTTGTTTACTTCAATACAGCTGATCGTGATTTTTCGTTAAGCCAGTATGCAATATTAACATTTGTATTACTTATTTGCCAGTCAATTCTGCAATGTATTGTATACTATATGTAAAGCCAGGGATAACGTTACCTATAATAATTAAGACTATTTAGTTACATTTTAGAAGGTTGAAATAAATTATGTCACTGTGCAACTTATCAAATATATCTAGTTTTAGCGAATTTCCCTATGGGGAAGTAGCTATTACCGTAGGTCTCATGGTAAGACCTAAGCCCGGGACCGATTTACTTTTTCATTTTGATGTCCCCAGAGGCCAAAAACACCATTCGTTCAAATTTTTATAAATCTATATATATATGTGTGTGTGTGTGTCCATCCGCACGATAACTTGAGTAATTTTTGTCCGATTTTGATAAAATTTGGTTTGAAGTTGTAAGGCAGGATAACCTTGAATGAGTTCGCGAACCAGCATGATCGGACTATGGAAACGGGGGATTATGGGGGGTTTTATGGGGTAAAAATAGGTTTTTCCCATTTTTGACCCTAAAAACACAAAATTTCACAATTTCTTTTTAAACCATTTTGTAGAGCTTAAAAAAACAAATAATTTAGTATATTGAAGCGTTATTATGCGCCTGGAGAAAATTCAAAAAAATTGTAATTTTAAAATTCCCATGTTATTCTAATGGAGAATAAGTCAACTGTTGTAGTTTGCTTGTTTATGAACATATTTTGATCAAATTTGGAAAATACATTAATTTCTTACTAAACCACAGTACCTTTTAATAATTTGCATTAAAAAAAACTTTTACCCTCCCTGTTGCAGCAAACCTAAGTACTCATTAAAATAATTCTGTTTAAATAGGGAATAAATGTGATATTTTTAAGGAGACATTTTAGTTTAAATCTAATCAGGCAGATGGAAATTCGCTAAGTCTGCAGGTTTGCTGCGGCGGGGGTATTATAAAAATTAGTTAAGCGTGTGATAAGTAGAAGAATCATAGGAGTAGACGTAGACTAAAAGATTGAACTTACTAGAATGGCTGAACAATATCTAAGTCTTTTCTTCCAATTTCAAGGTCGTGGTTGTGTTGAAGGAATGTTTAACACGAAACTGGGTAATGGTGGAATGGAACCCTAACCAGTCGCAAAAGATTTAGGAATCAGCCGATGATTAGGTATATTTTGTTCGATGGAATATGTAAAGTCAATCGCCCTTAAACTTACCACATAAACTTACAATAATTTTTTAGTTTTGTTATGTTGATCAGAAACAAATCTAGGGTTAAGTTTGGTCAATTGGATGCCTTTACTTAACACTAATTTTTAAACCTTAACAAAAGGAGTAGGTATACACTTAGATATTAACTGGGTAAGGATGCTAATTTAGCGGTTTTGGCCAAGAACTAAGCTTACCTCAACACACCTTAATTTGCCTTTACATATTTTGATGATTGATAATTGAATTTGACAAAGACAATTTCCAAAATTCTAATCAGGGAAGCCTTTTTTATCACCATTAATCAGAAAAACAATGCTGCCTTAATAAACAAGTATTTATTCACAAAAAATTATATGTTTGCTGCATTTAGCAGAGTTAAACCTATGGAGCGATTTAAATTATTTATTGAAAATAACATCATCAAAAGCAAACAAAGACAAACAACTAACTGTTTTTACACAAAAGAAATGGTGTAAAGGGATATTATATTCTGACACATGGATAATATATTTTCTGAGTTTGCTTGGATATTCAAATAATTTGTTTTATATTATCGGGCTTTTTAGGGACTTATGTCCCTACAAGCCACTAGCTTACCATATTGTAATTAGTTGCCAAGGGAAACACTGGTATCACGTACACGTAGGTATCTATTAGAGCTTTTATGTGCTTGTCAGTCGTCAGTAGCCTACCTGAATCGACAACCCAGCACAGCACAAAGAGTAGATGCCCACTATTCGATCTGATCTGTGCTTTTAGATCATCTTTTCGCACTTGCTGTTTCGTTACGTATTGTGCTACTTTTATGGTTTCATTTCAAAGAACAGGATGTAAATTTTACAATACATTTTCTTGCAGTTTAAATAGAACATTTGTTTATAATATGTAGCCTAGGTCTTTATCCCTTAAAACTAGCGTGTGTAACAAATTAATTATAATACAGGATTTGTGTGTGCTGCCCCAGGAGGCGCTTCTTGGTGTAGCAACGTTCTTCCGTTAAGGTATTGTATCTTCTCTCTTCTCTTTGTTACTTTTTTCGCTTTAAATGTGTTTGTTTATCTTTATCAAACAAGTAGGCTATGAGTAAACTAGGAAATATCGCCACAAATCGCAACCCTAATTTATAGACCTGGTAATTAATATATTGATTATAATAATTTCATGTCTTCCTACCGGTTCACGGTTGGGTGAACAAATAACCAGACTCTGTCACCAAATAACAGCAGTGGTCACCGTTGCACTTGCAAAACATTTACTATTATAATAGGATTTAAAAACTGTAAGTGGTAGAGGAACTAATTTGAAACTGTGTTACTAATTTTGTAACAATTATTATTAGGCATATCATAAATAATTTACTAACAATTATTTCTAACTGTGTGTAAATTATAATAAAAAGGGCAATATTATGTTTACCAGATCAATGTATTGCATGGAATTGTCACTCACACAAGCATAACATATTTTTTTTATAATAAGACTTATACCGGGTGTCCCCATCGATGTATAATACTCTAAACATTGCTGGTGGGCTTGGATTTATTTAAATACAAACCCCTAGATTTGGGGGTGGTTGATGAAATCATGAGTGATGAAAACTTACATCACACTGGTCACGTGTACTGAAGATTATTAAAACATTTACATCCATGAAAAAACAAGTGATGTAATGTTAAGTTCCAGTTAAATTAACGTCTAGCATTTCTTGCAATAACTTTTTTTTTAATTCGTCGTATCAAAGTCGGATTTGCGGCATTAATTTCTTTTTTAAAGTCCTTTAAAATGATGTGCTAATTGATAGGGGTTGCCATTTAAAAATTTTAAGCTACCCCCAGCAACCCCTATTTGGGGGGGGGTGAATTTCAAAATACCACCAAAAAAGTATTGCACAATACCCTAGTAACGTCTATCGAAGCTCGTTTGAATAGGTATGCAGCCGTTCAAAGATCAACTAGGTGTGGGTATTATGGGACACCAGGTAAAATAGCTAAAACTTATATTACTTCAATTATATTATATTATTAATATTAATTATATTATATTACTTCATCTATGGGTAAAAGCTCAAATATTACCTTCATGTTAACTAATCACAGTACCGGTACAGTATATTTTATGAGAACTATTAACATTATTATTTTTGACACTTCAGATTTTATTAAATTCCCCTGTTTTGAACTGCATCTTTGCATCGAGATTGAGAAAGCAGTATAAAAAAGTATGTTAAACATGGGTATAGCCTGTGAGGCTATTGCATAGATCAAACCTCAAACGTGTATCCAACTATTTGAGTCAACCATAACGTGTATCCAACTATTTGATTGAACCATAACGTATGTATCCAACTATTTGAGTCAACCATAACGTGTATCCAACTATTTGTGTCAACCATAACGCATGTATCCAACTATTTGATTGAACCATAACGTATGTATCCAACTTATTTGAGTCAACCATATGGGAATAATTAATAGGAGTTTGCCATATGTAATAAATTAATTAGGCTTTATGACTATTTTTTTACATTATAATTTTTACTTTGGTATTAGCTTTATAGTAACGAAAGCCTAACTTAAAATCCTGCTGTAGATATCACTTAATCACTATGCTCTAGTACTGTACACAGTCAATTAGTAGGCCTATAGGTATTACAATACTGTAGATTAAAGGAGTGGACAGTTATTTATTTAACAGTAGAGAGTAGGTAACATGTTTAAAAGAATATAAGTTCAGACTAAGTGCCCCCATAAAAAATGAGTTAAGTATTTTTACTATTTAATTACGCGTAATGAACCCCCTCCGATATTGATTATTACGACGGAAGTACGAGTTGTGCATTATTTTAAAGCTTTTGTCTGCAAAATGTAAACATAACCAAATTGGTTTTGTTTACAAGAAGAAACTTGGTTTATAATGACAGTCGTAAAGAAGAGAACGGACAGTTCTACCCTTTAACTTAATTAAAATACGGTTAATGAATTATTATTATTTTTTTATATAAAAGTTGTTTGTGATCGAATTGTGTACCAAACAAGATGTATGATACCTTATATTAACTTACATGATTAATTACGTTTAGGTTATTTGAATCATACAGTTGTTTTAGGTTCATTCCGACTTTAACTAACTAATATCTTACCATACCATTGTCCATATAGTACTGTTAAGGTGTAATTACCTATAATTAGCATAAAATCAAACTCCGAGATTTAGGTTAGCAAAAACTGATAAGTGTTTGAAAAGCTTTTACTTACGTGTTATCCCCGTCGGCAGCCATCTTGGAATAAACACATCAGCCACTGCAGTCAGCTGACGCACCACCGAGCTCAAGATAAAATCTGTCTACAGTACTTTGGAATTCACCATCCTCCACCAATGGTTTGAATAAAAAAATGCTGTACGATTCTCAAAATAGCACTTTGCTTGTTATTGAAAATGCATGTATTTTTAGACAATATGAAAATCTACTAAGTTCATGAACCACTTGAGTAATGTAAGTTATATTTGCAAAAATAATTTAATGCTATAAATAACTTATCCCAATGAGTGCATTGCAGAGCAATAGATTATAAAGTTGGATTCTTTTTTTAAATAATCTCTTGAAATTTAGTCTGAATAAAATCCCTACCTGAGGCAGTTTCTAACTCATATTGTGTGAAAATAGAAATCCTAATTCAATACCCTGGTAGAGTTACAAAAACCTCTTCCAAAACCAAATGAGCTTTGAGTTTTAAGTTATCTTACAGTCTATAAAACAACTTAGAAATAAGTTAAGAGTTAAGGGGAAATAAAAATTCTTATATCATCTGAAATGCCATTTTATTTTTTTAACTTAGTAAAAACTTAAACAATTATACTAAATGCATTAAAACATGCACAAGTTTAAATACTTAGAAATCAGAACATGAAATTTTTCATATTTTACTCTGAAATTGTCAGTTTTGTAACAAATTACATTGTGTTTGTAAATTAATCATACTACATTTTCTTAAATAATATAAAATGCAAAAAACTGTTGCAATTAAGTTCAACACATGCGAGGTATACCTATATTATAATCTAAATCAAATGCAACAATCTAAAAGTTTGTAAAAATATGACTTGAATAGGCTACAAAGAAAAAAATGTATGTTGATATTAATTCAAGTAATTTCTGATAAAACCGCTTTTCCATAGGTAAGTTATTTAGCTATAGCCTATTTTTAACTTGTGTTGTTACAAACATAGTCAACAAACTGTTGTTAAATAAGTAAGTTACTGTTGTTTTGACCTTTACTTGTAATTAAGTTACTTCTCCAACCATTGACTAACCAACAACTTAACTTGTATTCCAATTTACATTTAGGCTACTTAAGTTATTTAAATGATGGAAAATCCAGATAATTCATTTGCAATAAGTTACGGTAAGTTTATAATAGGTAATAGGTAGGTACCACCTAACAGTAACTTATGCAGATAAAACACACAATTTTGAAAAACATTCTAAAAGCCAAATAAGTAGGTACCTACACTGACCTGATGGGTCAAGGGAATATGTTAAGTTCGCCAATAAGTTAACTTATAATTGGAGCAAAAGATACCAAGGAAATCAACTTATGAAAACACGATAGGCCTACTCTAAAACACAAGAAACCCTAATTCAATACACTGGTACAGTTACAAAAATGTCTTCCAAAACCAAAATGAGCTTTGAGTTTATTTAATACAGTCTATAAAAACAACTTAGGTTATCATCCACAGTAAGGACCCTATACAAATGCTAGGATGAAAACAATTCCCCATGAAAAACTAAGATTAATTTGTGACTAAAACTTATTTACAATGATGAAACATAAGTTTAATATGTTTATACACAATTATTAGGCTACCATGCCAAATATTAAAGGTTTCACTTCAGGAATAGAATGGACTTTTAGGACATCGTGAAATGTAATTTGATTTAAAAGTTAAGCTTACATAGGTAATGTACAAGTAAGGCCTCCTAAGGACCAATTGAGTAATTGTAGCTGATGTGCTCTGGTATTGTATGAACTGCTCAAAAAATAAATATACAAGTTACACAATGAAAATGAGACTACTGACTAGCCAAACTTTGGTTTAATTACCGTACTAAATTCATTTAAAATACAATTCAGCTAAATCCACAACTAAAAAAACATAGTGCAAGGCTTTACTGAATTTAATAACATTTTATTTGGGAAATAGCTGGTCGAATTGTTTTAATAAGTTTAAGTCCTATTAATTTTGAGAGTTTATTGATTTGAAGATTTGAGTCTAAGTTGAGGAATTAAGTTAAGATAGCCTAAATTGCAAGTTTGGTCTAAAATTCCACTTGCTTTAAGTTATGTAAGCTAATAATATTGAAACTAAAAACAGTTTGTAAGTTATGTATGTACCGGTAGGCTATAGGTTAAGTCATAACTTATTATCCTAAGTTATCTGAGATTTGTAAAAACTTATAATATTAAGCCTAACTTCAAAAGAATTAAACAAAAGGTTATTTATTAATCAAAAACATTGTTTGTAATGAACTAAAATACAGCAATATAAATCACTGAATGATTTGTAATCCACCAAACAGATGAAATATAAGTTACATATTCTGACAAATATTTAATGAGACGTGAAGGACATTAATTTATTAAGCGTAAAATTGCACTGGGTCTACACTGACTACCCTAGGGTCGATGATAAGTTACCCTCATATCCTGGCACAGCTCCACCCAGCTCCTTTGGCGACAGCAAACTCACTTGACTTCACCAAACTCGTATCACAATAACAACAACGAACAGCAAAACACTGGACTAAATTCGGTTGTTGCGTGTAGCAGGAATTCCAGCTGAGACTCCGTAGAGCAGACAGATCTGGAAATGTTGAGGAACTTCGGTTATCCGTCCTACGCCGTATCATTGTTGACACAGCTTCATAGGGCTCCTAGACGAATCGTCGTCAGAATCGTACATATACCTCTGTTTGGGCCAAAATCCGTGCTGAAGTCTACGGACCGCTTCCTTGATTAGGCTGCCGTCACGTATCAAGTCCTGTAGCAACTCGTATGGATCGTCCGATTCTGCACTTTTCGATTTCCTATTATAACACGAATGTACACTACACTTGGAAGACAACATGCAGGTTTTGCAATTGCTGTCCCCCCACCGACTAGGAATTTGGTAAGGTGAAGGTCTGGAAGTCCTTTGAGCGTGTTTAGATTTGTATCCCGTTAATCGCAGGTTTTCTTTCATTTCCGACACGAGTTCTTCCATGTCACGGGACAAGAAGTCTTGAGTAGTAGAAGCGTTTGCTGGAGATAACACACACGTTTCTTCGATGCTTGGCATTTTACGAAACAAAAACACACACGTCTTCACTCCACTGAAACTGGATATTGAATGGGTCAGACGACCAGACGGTCTGTTATTGTTTTGCTAACGTTCACGTGCTGCGCCCGCCAATTCCTTGCTGCGCGTCAAATAGTTCGCCAGACCGACACTTTTTGTAACCTTTTAGAAACGTTTAAATCCTAAAACCTATACATGAACAAGCGTTACAGCTTATTTGACAGTTGTTTATAAAACGTTTACTGAAAATTCTTCAGAGATTGATAAAGGTAAACAATATGTTTTGGAAGAAGACGCGGAGTGATATCTACTCAAGGTTACTCCACCCCGTAACATCACGACTGTGACGTCACCCTAGTGAACTGACTCGCCGTGTTGGAGTGGAGGGGAGACTGATCCACACTATACTAATGCAACATGTTTACATTTGTTTATCAGCCATTTTATCTCGTTCTAAATTTAACAACTACTGTAGTATTGCCAACACTATTACATTTCTCATAAACATTGTAAAACAAGATACTATAACGATTTGTTTGTGTTATTATGTTCATAAAAAAACGTTCGTTTTGCAATACTGTGCTAACTTTGACTAAAATACTACTTTATGAACACATTTTTTATTGATGAATCGATTTTTATTACCCAATCGTCCCAATTAAGGGCGAGATTGTATCCTCTAAATCTCGAATGTTTCCATAAAAACTGACTATTAAAAACTATTAGTAAAACTAGCGATCTATTAACATACCATACTCTTTACACAAGAAAGAACCAAAATTATGTACAGCCACAGCATACAAACAAGTAAACACTTACTATGACGCTGTACATAATAATTGAGTTACTATTGTGACATGTCATTGTATTGTGCAATGCTATGTTTCATTACGTCATCTTGTACTGTACTATTAGTTATAGTACAACTTGACTTACAAGTTATAGTGACGACAATCGAAAACCTCATGGCTGAAAGGCTGAGTGTATGACACAGCGATATGAAAAATTACTTAAGATAAAATTTATTCGGAAATTCGAACTTATTTTTACTATTGAAATGGATATAAAGTTTTATTTAATTTATTTATAGCTCAAGTAATATACAGACAGTATAGTTAAATTTAGGTTTCAGTGTAAGGAACCATCATTGAAGAGGTTCAACGAATAAAAATAATTTTATGGTTTTATTATCATGGTGATTTTATAGAACTATCGTATTTATTGACACCTTCAAGCTGATAATACTTTTTGCAGTACAGATCTGTATGAAGGTAGCTTGTATTTCAGTTGAGTAAGGAGTTAGTTCAAACATCACATTATCAATACGTGTACTGACTGATTTTCTCAAGATTTTACTGATAAAATACCTATTGAAATTTATTTTTACACCTAAAATTTAGTAATAATCATAACATAGATTATACAGTAATAACCCGAAATCAAGTCTAACAAATTCGCAATGCTTGCAAATATTTAAACCCAGATAGTTTGATAGTTAAAGCTAACAGAAAATACTAATTGCCCATTTTTGTTAACTTAGCCAAATGTGCAATTTTAACGAGAACGTTTTTAAAGAAACCTAATTTTTTAATTGATTTATTTATCTCCATACTTTATAAAACGTATGTACATACCTTAAAAGACTTAAAGAAAAAATTGTATTAATGTCGTCTTATGCTTAGTATTAAGGAAACTAGTTAACAGCCCGTGCTCCACCACGGGAATATTGTCAGCAATAAAAGACATAATAATTAACAAATACTGTTTATATTTGTATTTTATTTAGGTGCTGCTTAATTTTTTTACATTAAGTAGAACGGATAGTTGGCCAGTATAAACTACTTATGTTAATCAAACCGATATTTTAGTTAAACCAAATGAATGTTTTTTTTATTTTTTATTCAATCAAACCAATATTTTAGTTAAACCAAATGAATGTTTTTTTTTATTATTCAAGTTACATTTGAAAAATAAATAGTGCATGAACTGCGCAATGTTAATAACCTAATAAAGCTACGGTTTTCTTTCTTCATACGTCCAGTGCACTGTAGAGGTCTTGTTTTGTTTACAATTTGTTTCTTGTGTCTCAGCTATTTAAAAACTCGTTTAACCAAATAAAACTAAAGAATCATAAACAATAACTCTTACCCGAGTTATATAAACAAACTCTGTATGTATATTAGACCCTGACTATAATGATAATGAAACAGTTGATATTAGCATAGATAAAACATACTCCCTTAGTGTTGGTTAGTCTATGATATTAGTCAGTAAAAAAGGTACACACAGCTCATCACAATCCACTCTACACCCCTTGAGCAATAGTTATAATCTATCTCAACGTTCTACACCTATCCAACACTCATCATTATTTTTGGACGTCTTGAAGACGTTATTATCGATCGATTGATAATAGGATGAAAGAAATACCAAAAAGAATAACTATTTTTATAAACATTAATTATTGCGTTCTTTTTCACTCTCTTCAAACATATTGAAATGTTTGTTTAATTATTTTGTACAGTAATAAAATTAGTCTATCAATCGCGTGCAAAAGGGGTCATTCATTGCATGATTATTATACCTAGGGCTCTGGCATTTCCTAGGAAAATGCCGTGTTCACCTTGAAAGTCAGATTTGAAAATTCGTAAAAAATTGCATAGTAGCAAAGGTAAAATATTCATAAATCCGGAATTTTGTTAAATCTCCTATTATTCAATGCCTACAAGGCTATAAGGGGCTACAAGGCTGCATGTTAAACAAACTTGCTGTTGCTGTTAGCAAACTTAACTAGATGTATTTTAGGTTATGTTTATGTTTCTTTTTTGGACTAATGACTAGGTCTAATATTATTTTGCTTTATTAAAATTCCACAATGGATAATGCATTAATGCATTGATCCTCGATCTTTTTGATTAACTTAGTGGTTAAATATTTGTGTTGTTTCATTTAGGTCAAATAAGCGTGGTTTTAACAACTCTTTTAGAGCCTAGGCCTATTTTGTGTTTGTCAAATTTCAAAGTCAGTGGTGGTATAACCATAACCATTCTACTTCTTATACATTTCTTTTTCACAACCTATGAAAGCCAATCATGACTGGGCAAGGCAACAAACAGTGTTGGATCAAAAGTATTGAGGATGAAAATATTACTATTTTGTTAAAAGAGAATGAAGAGGTAATCCTAGGTAGGAGTCGAGAGACAAATATAAAATGTCATCAATGCTCCAAACAACAAGGTATAAAGCTAATTTAAGGGTTAGACTACCGTATTATTCGATTATTTCATTCCATATATCGTTTGTTTAGTTAGGTTAGGCTAACCTTACCTAACTAACCAAACAACAAATCCAATAATCAATATATCGATATATATTCTTATTCGGTTGTTTGTGCCAACAGATACGGTACGGAAGAAAATTAACTAGCAGACAACAGTGTTGTCTAACAACACAACAGTGTTGATATTGGTTTGTGGTTTAATAGTTTAGGGCCAAGGCGCTTTTCGTTATTGGATCAAACTTAATTAGGCCTAAGTAGGCTACTTTGTTTACGACTAAACATATGGACATTCAGTAGAACCTCTTTACTCCGAACCCCTGTAATCCGAACGTCCACTAATCCGAACGCCTCATTGCTGTACTATACACAGTACAGTAGTTCTTTATTGTAGCTTAAACTTATACTGTAGGCCTATTTATTGATATACGCACCGTAATTATTTCAATTGTAATGTACAATACTGTTTTTTCCCTTTGTTTACTACTGTATTAAATAATCACTGTATTTTACTTTATAAAGCATTTTTAACTTTTCCCTAGCTAAATGTTATGTAAAAACAACAATATGTTCTGTAATCTGAACTATTCAATAGTCTGAACTACCCCCGGTCCCAATTAGTTCGGATTAAAGAGGTTTTACTGTAGTTTGAAATAGTTCAATGCAGGACTTACTTCTTCCAGAGCAAAGCCGGAATTTATATATGTATTTAACATCTGTTTACTAAGTCTGTTTCATTAATAAGTACTTCCATTTCTTAGCAAGACTTAACAAAAAATTGTTTGTAGTTTTAGTTACAGTTCGGAATGATGAAGTAAATGTTACCCGTTACTTTACCATTTTATCATGTAATTTACAATGTGTATAAAAATTTCTCTGAAGTGTTGTTTCTGTTGTTTTGTTAACTTTCGTACTTTATATGCATTTAAAATTAAATGTTTAAGTTAAGTTACTTAAGTAAGATAAAGAACTGTGAGTGGCTGGAGGGAACACTAAACGTAACCGCTTGCATCACCCTCCCATTGGAACAGTTGACGGATGGAATAAGAGCGGCAGTAGGCCTACAGTACTAGACTGCTGTGGTGATACATCAAAACTCGCACAAATGAACGTTAAATGTTTACATTGGTTTGGCTTACAATGGCTTGACAATGCTAGAGTACACGTCGTACAGGTTGGTGTCAGGAAAGGCATGAAGCTTGCTACATAGGTCAGGTCTAAAAAGCTCACTTTACAGTAGGTGGTTGACATGTACTTGCGCTTAGAGGTGGTAATATTGGTTATCTCTTATGTACTGTAGGTGGGTACCTACAGTATATAAGGGATAACCAAAGCAGTATAGGAGCGAATCGATATTTAATTATTGTAGATTACTTAAATAAAGTTTTTACAACATAATATTTTTCATATTTTTATAACAGGCCTATGTCAACTAACTTTAGAGTTACTTTGATTAAGCTAGCTGTTCATGTTTGTGTTCTTTATTTCTTTTTACAATTTGAAGTTTTGCTCGGTTTTGAGCAACAGGTTATCTAGTAAGATATTAAATTGAAAGAATAACAAACAAATAAGTACAGCTGAGATATTTTCAACATTAGGTATATGGAAAGTTCCCTTTAGAAAGGAATTACGACCTTAAAGGGCAATTTATGAAATAATGGACAGTTTTGCACAAGGTTTCTCGTCATGAGGAACATTTTAAGTACCGTGTATGGTTTATGGGGGTGTGACTTTTACTTTTCTCAAAAGTTCATGGGTACCGATACTTTGAGATTTAAATATTGATTTCAGCTAATGGTGTAACTTTGGTAGGTGCAGATTGTTTATTTAAAGACTATTGTTTAAAGCATTTAACAAGAAAACTCATTGTTAAATTTGACGGGTTAAACTTTTGCTAGTCACATTTACAGGAAGTTAATTTTGACAGTATATTAATGATGTGACTAATTTAATCTCCTGAGCTACATCTGCAGTATGTGCCTAATGGTTACGGAGAAAATTCCAGAAAATTGTAAATTTAAAATTCCCATGATATTATTATGGATAATAAGTATATACACTGTTGTAGTTTGCTTGTTTATGAACATATTTTGATCAAATTTGGAAAATGTTTTAATTTTTTATTAACGATTAACATAAAAAAAAACACATTCACCCTCCCTGTAGCAGCAAACCTAAGTACTTGTTAAACTAACTCTAGTCTATTTAAATAGGGAATAATTGAGATATTTTTAAAGAGACATCTTAGTGTAAATCGATTCAGACAAATAGAAATTTGCTTAGTCTGCAGGTTTGCTGCGGTGGGGGTATTTTTTTACTGAACATCACTCCCAAATATGTTAAAGCGAGTTTTTATGGTTAGCGAGGTTTTCATTTTAGGTTTGTATAACTTAGATTATATTTTAAATTATATTAAATAGTAAACTATGGGGAGCGAGCTGGTGTGGTGGTTAGAGCGCGGAACTTCAGTCCTGATGTCCCGAGTTCAAATTCCACCAAATCACCAATAGATTCTATCTAAGCGATAGGCCTAATGCTGCAACCCCTAGGTCTTGCCTGAAGTAATGTGAAAAACAATCCCGGGCTCGTACCTAGTGTCCTAGGACAAAAAAAGTAAACTAGGCTATGAATTGGAAAAATTTCAAAACACAGTTTGTTGAGTACGTTATACTAAGAAATCTGAAACTAATTATAGAGATGATGGAAGCCATATCAATGTAGCTAGTGATAGTTAATCGTTCCCAAGGTTGATCAGTTTAAAAGTTATTGCCCAATTATTTTTCAAGTTTAGTTTGAGATAAAAGATTTTAAATTAACTAAGCAATATTGATATTGTGTAAAACTAGGTTTGAGGTAAAAAATTGGTTAAATTTAAGTTGTCATGAAGTTGTGAAATAAAGCTGGGCTAATTTTTACTTTTGATTAGTTAAAAAAAGTGTAAGTGTACTGTAAAAGTTCTTTTTTTTTCAGTGTCTCTACTAGCAGACTATAACAAAGAAACAGTGATTATAACCCATTTAGGCAAAAATGCTTCCTGTGCAAACGGAATCATATTGAAGAACGACAAACACGTTTTGAAACATGGTGAAACGTTTGAGTTTGTTGTAGGAAGATATCCATTCAAGGTAGAATTTGATCCTCCTAGTAAGAATGAAAATATGGGAAAACGGAAAAACGAGAGTGAACATTCTAATGATTGTGGCTCGGAATTGAAACGTTATTGCAAAGACAGAAAGATTGCCCCTGAAGCAACAATAAAATTGAAAATATCCCCTGAAGCAACTGCCCCTGTTTGCACATCCAATACTTGGGACAAAATTGAAGATGGAAAATTATATGTTTATACAAGTGTCGGGGTTACGAGCAGTAACAAGGTGAGTTGTCGATTAGTGATCTTGTAGTAAGTGACATAAGATTTCTTAGATTCAGGTGCTAGAATTGTTATGTGTATATTTGTAACTGTCTAAGCCACTTCATACAATTTTGCCACCTAGATTAAAGAGAAAATTTATTGTTTGGTTGTGTTGTATTGAACTGTTTTGTGAATTGTACTAGCAAAGATTATGGCAAATGTAATTCTAAAAATATCAAAAACCTTTTGAGCATGATATTCTTGTATTTAAAGGTAGGCAAACCAGACTTGGGCTAACCATAAAAAATGAGATGTAGAAGAATAGGGGCCAATAATTACATTTTTATGTTGGTACTAATGATCTAAATGTAAATTATCTTAACGTACGGTATAAAGATTAATTGCCTATTAATTTGTACACAATATTTGTAACTACTGTGAGATTGGTTACAGATTGCGGCCTATGACATGGACGGTACATTGATACTGACCAAATCAGGACGAGTGTTTCCGAAGGACAAAGACGACTGGAAAATTGCAAACAGTGCTGTGAAAACAAAGCTGACGAAACTTGTGGGTGATGGATTCAAAGTAGTGATTCTTACAAATCAAGCTGGTATTGGACGGGGTAAAACAAACTTGAACGAGTTTAAGAGTAAAATCAAGGAAGTTGTCGATGCTTTGGGAGTTCCGGTTCAGGTGTTTATTGCCACTTCAAACTCCATCTTCCGAAAGCCTGCCCCTGGTATGTGGAACTACCTTCAAGACAAGGTTGGTTTTTATTTAAATTTTCCTTTTGGGAAAATTAAGCAACTGTTAAACGCAAATATGTAAGTCACAATTTAACAACTGTGGATCCACAATTCTAGCTAGTCAGCTGTGAAACCAGCTGTCAAAACATTAATTTTTGCCCTCTTTGCAAATAGGCTTGATAAAGTCTGGTTAAACTTAACAAATAAATAAATTATCTGATTTCACAGCCATTTAGCGAGAGTATTCGACTACATTTTTTGCAGTAATAGAAAAGATAAAAGAACATTTAAAATGTAGATTGCATATTTTTTCTCATAAAATATAGGCTTATTTTTAAAGATCCAAGTTCTTATAGAAAATCATATTGTGAAGACTTTTTTGTGTTATGTTTTTGTTGGAAGTAAAAGGAGAGATGTTAATCTCCACAGAAAACAAATATATTTTAACGGTTCACTTCACCTTTAGAATTACTGAGTATGTATCTGATAAAAAAAAATTGTGTAACTTATACTCTTGTTTTCTGAACAAATTCTAAACACAAATATAAATATACCTTTTAAGATGTAAGAAAAATAATCATGTAAAATGTGAACATTTCAGAAGAATGATGGCATTACGATTTCAATGGACAAGTCTTTTTATGTGGGAGACGCAGCTGGTAGGATTGCAAACTGGGCTCCTGGCAAGAAAAAAGATTTTTCCTCCGCTGACCGACTGTTGGCGATCAATTTAAAGCTTTGCTTCCAAACTCCAGAAGAACACTTTTTGAAAGAACCTCCGGGAAAATTTCTTCTCCCAACTTTCAATCCTTCTGCACTTGGTGAAGATGTTCCTATTGTATCTGGAGATGGAAATGACGAAGACATCATCAGTAAAACTCAGGAGGTGAGTGGGTACAACACTGTAGTTTTGGTTATAGTTTTGGTTCTTGTTTTATATTGAGAATAATTAATTTACACTTGATAATTTTAATTTTTGTTTATGGTTTTATCTTTGGGTTCATCGTCCTCATCATCTATCATTCATTCACATCATTTTAGATGAATTCCTATCCTAACTTACTTGGTTTTACAGTCCATCATGATGCTACTGAGCCATGGACTTTTACATGTAGGTAATGTAGCCTACCTACTTATCAAAATATAGGTTATAGTACCGTAGTATATAGTAAATTAAGTATGACAATGGATGACCACTAACACTTTGTAAATCCAGAATCTGACCAAGCAACCATAACTGTCTTATATTCAGGAAAACACATGTATTCAGTAAAAAGATTATCGCAAACGGTAGCTTAGTGATAGTGTCTTGGGTTGATAAGCTGAATGTAGGCCTACTGAAGTAAATGGACTTCTTTTCTTTAGATCGACAAGGTTATTTTGGAGAAAAGACTCATGTTGGCAGTTGCCTCGATAACATTTTAATAATGTTGATGTTGCACTAAGATGTCCATTATGTTGCATCTATTTACATGGCCAATGTTGCAGAAGGTTGGGTTGGGTTAAATGATGACATATGTGCTGTAAATGAGGTCTATGAGTCAAAGACACTCTCACTAGCACATTTAACATTATGAAACCATCTGGCTACAATTTCTATATCCATTATTTTTGTCTATTCATATGTCCACTGCAGGTGGTTGTGATGGTCGGTTACCCGGGGTCAGGCAAGAGCTATTTTGTTCGACAACATCTGTTGAAGGCCGGCTACACCCACGTCAACCGAGACACACTGGGCTCGTGGCAGAAGTGTGTGCAAACCATGGAGACGGCCTTGTCAGCTGGACGATCAGTCGTTATAGACAACACCAACCCGGACAAAGAAAGTAGACAGAGGTACGATAACAAGGAATCTTTGTTACCATTTAGTGAACACACACACACACATTTAGTGATCTTTTTTTTTTGTTAGTGTTACCATTTTCTATCATATTTTTTTATTAAATCTTGGACTTGCCTTGGATAAGCGTAAGCGTGTGGGATGAGATAAATAATCATGATAGTGTATTGGAACAGAACTGATGGATAATGTAATAAAAGGAGGACATCAATTTAAATGTGTCACATTACTACATTTTAGCCTCTTTGCAGATAGCCACCCTTAGAGCCTTATTATATGCGTGGCCACTCGAGTGACTCACGTCTGGGAGAGCTCAAATGTCACTCTTAGCAGGCAAAGTTATCATATGAAGCTAATTAAGTGACATGACCTCAGTGGTGAGGTACGCAACAGTTGCCCCAACTGGCTAATCGAGTCGCGCACCCTCGCTAGGTGAGCCCGTGCGACTGCCGTGCCACCAGCAGGCTATGTTCTCATACTCTTTTATTATGTGCAGCCGTATTCGCTGGCCACAGCACGCACCCCACTTCCTGCCCTCGCTTCTGTCACGATTTATGTGTACTTGGAGCAAGTGCTGTCTTCTACACTGTAGTTAATATGTCCAAAAAAGAAATCACCGGAGTGGATTATTAAGATTATTGATGAACTAAATACTGAGGATTTTAAGGTCTTAACCTACTTTTGGTAACGGGTGGACTCTTAATTTTGATTCACCTACTTTTATGACGCTTTAGTAAAAGTATAAGAAATAGTTCTTCTTCTTCACTCGACAACGACATAATTGACACTGAGGAACTACTTTCAAGTCTCTATCAATTGATCAGACATCCAACCTCGCCACACCTTGTCACTACCCCTAGCCACACCTGCGTCTTCCCTAGTGACTGAATAGTTGCGGTCGGGAGCCATTGAATAGTCATTTATTCAGTCTTTAAACAATACATTATTGTTATTGACATCGTCATTATTATTGTAAAAAGATATAAGATGCAATACTTATAATTAAAAAATTTGACATGAAAATTCCAAAATATAGGCTGCCCTTAGTTTAACATTTAACAGGTTTAAAATAATTTTTAAAAAATAGGCAAACTTAAAAAACTTAAATTATGAATAATAGTGAATAATAGTGGGTCTTTCTTAAAAAGGCTAATGGTTTCCTGAGTCACCTCACATAATAAGGCTCTTAGAGCTGTTAGGAGCTACTACGTCTTCTGGTGAACTGTTTTGATAATGGCTGTCTGCAAATAGGATGGGAACATAATTACTTGGTAATAAGTTTCTGTCTGTGACTCAGTTGTACCCAGAACATGTTGGATTGATTCATTTTTAATCTCTTATTTCATAACTAAAATATTTACTAGTTTATCAGAAATTTTTTATTGAAATTCAACTAAGACCCCTATAATGTTCTATTTTTTTAACAAAAGAAGGTAAGTCTCAATCTAATTTTTAGAGACTTTAGCCTGAATTGTAATGTTCTAATTTCTAAATGATTAATGTGACTTTTTATGTTGTCCAGGTATATTCAGAGTAGCAAAGGGAAACCTGTCAGATGTTTTGTCATGACTACTTCCATCGAACACGTTAGGCACAATATCAGAGTAAGTGATTGATCTAGCTTGCGTAGCTTTGTCTACTCAGTTCAACCATTGACTATTGGATAAAGAAGTTGACATCCTACCTATATGGACAAGCCAATTTGTTACTAAAAAAGATTGTAGTTGTGTGAACCAGTCACAGAATGTGCAAGTGTCTAAAATTAGATTTTCTACCTTATTTTCTGTTTCTGACATAGTTGATGGGTTATAACAGTTGCTATAGCTCACCATAAGTCATTTCATTAGTTTGGCATTGTTAATAAGTCTGTGTATTCGATAGAAATTTAGTGATTTAGATCAGCGCAATTCATCGGTAGCTCCCATCAACTATGACAATTTTGATTAAGAAACTGGTGACATCTTTAACATGGGAATGGGATGTCTAGTTGTATTAATACTAATAGTCAAAAGGTATAACTGTACAAAGACTTTCTTAAGATATTTTCCAATTTTTTTGTTTAGTTTCAGATTGCTTATCATTATATTTTCAGCTACAAATGGGACTAAAACCAAAAAAATTAGAACTCAATTGCTACCTTGCCGGAAAAATATTAAAACTTAATATACAATTTAATGTGAATAGTTATTTTCAACTAAAAGACAATTTTTTAATACTTAAGACAAGTAGGCTACACTAAAACATCTAACTTTATTAACATGTATAAAAAAATCCAACTTTTAAAAGCTTTACTGCTTTATTTTTTGTTTTTTTTTTCTTTCAGTTTCGAGAGCTAACAGATCCTAAACATGTTCCTGTGAATGAGATGATTATCAATACTTACAAGTAAGTAAAATATTGATAGATAGGCCTACATATAATACTACAATTTCAACCAGGGGGAGCAATTCTGGCTAGTGGGACCTTAGTGTAGCATTCAAATCAATTACCGTACACAATGTTGATGCTTCATTGAAAAGATGTTTTGCCTTAATTCTTCAATTTTAGTTAATCCTCTTTACCTGTTGATTATCATATAAACCGTAATATACAAACGGTTGACTGCCATTCTTTAAATAAACATAACCCACTTCCTAAATTGGTTAAAATTGGTTTTATTCTTTATTTTGATGTTTAAACAAAATTTATTGAGAAATATACGTAGGTTTCCTTTTAGGAGATTTTATTTTATTTTGATGCTCAATCAAATTAATTGAGAAATAAAATAAAATTACTGAGGTGTGCTATTCTGTGTTTGTGTATTTTTGCGTTGTGATGAAAAGTATCGTTCATACCTCGTACCGAAAGTTATTAGGCCGGGCGCACACCTGATGCGGCACGGCGCGACGATTTGCCTTAAGGCGCCTTATGCGACTAGATTTATATTATTTTAAATGGGGGTGCCGCACACATCATCGGGCACGGCAAGGCAAGGCAAAACAGCGCCGTACGGCGCTTTGTTCTGCCTTTTCAATTTTCGTCTTTCGGGCAAAAGGCTTGAGGCAAAACGATGTGCGCATGCGCGAGGATCGACACCACGTTCAGCGCAGTGACAGCCCTTGTTAAAATCAGTGTGCACTTTCAACGATTAGTAATTATGATTTTTTTCCAGATCTGCTCTTAGTTCTGCAATGAATGGTTTCAAGTTCCTTTTTTGGTTGATGGGATGCACCCATGATCCTCTGTTAGGGGGATCATCCATTACATTCATTAGGTACCATCATTGACTATATAAACACAACAGTCAATGGTACCATATGGCAGGGATGGCAGCAGCCTCTTCTTCGCCTTCTGCATCAATTCTCACAAAATGTGTAGTACAAAGTGTCACAAAATGACAAAGAACCTCATAACACACAGTATCTCACTTTACTGAAACCATGGGATCGACCATGTGGGTGCTCAAGTCGCCTTGCCGTGCCGTGCCGTATGCATCTCAAATCTCCATCGGGCACGGCAAGGCGAGGCAAAGACGTCTCGCCTCGCCTTGCCGTGCCGTGCTGTATCAGGTGTGCGGCCGGCCTTATCCGGCGCTTGCTCTATTTTTCCCGTCCTCAAACCATTAAATTCAAATCATTAAATTAAACCGTAACAAAACACTAGCACACATAGTGAATAAATGGAGAACTATTGAGAGTGAGGGAAAGTAAATTAGAGCTTGGGAAACGACTAATTTCATTGATGTCAGCTGTTATCGAAAATTACTTTCGTTACAGAGTGATAATAAAGTATTTACACTACCAGTAGGCTACTTTGAGAAAAGTTTCCTTTCAAAAAGTTTTTTTTTAAACCCACAGCTGAGTAATTCCTCAAGAAATCTTTCCTCAAACGATAAACAATTTTGGAATTTCATTCCGAAAAAATTCACTTTCAATCCATTGCTTGAAAGTTTTCCATGTAGGCAAGCCTGATTTTATAACCACTCAATGGGTTTTCAGGAACAAGTTTGAAGCTCCCAGTTTAGATGAAGGTTTCACGCAGATCGTCCAAATCAACTTTGTTCCCACATTTTCCGACCCTCAACTGAAGAATCTGTATCAGATGTATTTGATGGAGAAATGACTATCAAATTCTGTGCACTCTCATCAAACGGAAGACTTGAAAAGTAAATTGTGATATCTAAGTTTGTGAAGTGCACTGTTGTTTGTATTGTATTTTGTATGTTGTTACGTAGAGTACATTTGACTGCGAATTTGTATTTTAGTTTTGTCTATAAAATCAATTCTCTCGACAGTAGTCGTATAGGTCGGATATCCCGAGGAGTCGGTTATGCCGAGTTTGGATATGAGGGGTTCTACTGTTCTACAGTAGTATCATTAATGGATAGACAGATGGCATCTGCGTCTGGTAACAATCTCGCATGGAATCAAAACAGCTGGCCTACCTTCATATTTGAAGAACAGCGCCTTAACCACTTGGCTACCCTTATAAATTTAATATCATTTGTTCCTTGTGGTTGAAAGATACAGAAATCAAATTACAAATACAGAACTGTGATGAGTTTGAGCCACTTGTAGTTCCTTGAATTAATTATTGTTGTTTTTGTGTTGTTAAAAAAATACATTTTATAGTTTGCTTTGTGGCGTTTGTTTTTTAACTACCCAGTTTTTTTTCAAGTTAAACCATCTACAGATAATTTCAACTTTTCCATTTGAAAAAGAACAAAATACAGCAATGTTACAGTATGAATTTTTGAAAGCCTAAACTCAAATGTGTATGAGAAGAGGTAGATTACTGTACCAAGAATTGGTTCTGATATAGAGGTTTCAACAATAAATACAAAATGTAAAGATTAAAAAATAAGTAAATCTGGCCTTAGGTCTAGGTCTTAGCCTACCTACGATAATATGTTATTTAATATTGGAGAAATTTACTAAAAGATACAAATACTCTTAATTACTCTTATAAATACTCTTAATTAAAAAAAATACAACATTCTAAAATAAAAGATACATGGTGATAAGTTATAAACTGCAAGTTTTAAAAGTTGATTAATATTTTTAAAGGGGCTTAGGAATCAAAGTATCAGTATAAGTCAAATGAAGGATCATTATCATGTAAATTGATTATCAACTCGTTAAAAGCTTACAGTTTTAAGTAATCTTCTGGGGGTTTTGTTCTTTCTAAATTGAGTAAATCAAAGATAAGAAAGACCTTGTAATAGAGCATTGTCAAGAGTTCCTTTTTGTAATATTGTGACTTAAATTACAGGTTATTTTGTCAACTCTCTTAATATGTGAGGTTACATAGCCAATTTAGCAAGTGAGTAAAATCTTTATCTAAAACATTTAGTAATTAGCTATTGTTGATTTACGCATCACTGATTGTTACTAGTAGGCCTACTGTACTAGGTATGTACTCCACACAGTTAAGTTTTAATGTTAAATATTTTATGTATGGATTTAATTTTGACAACGCACCTATTCTAAATGTTATGACATGTATGGAATGTTTTGTGCAAATTAAGTATGCCTATGTCTATGTCTACTGAACAAAAAGTTTCAGTAGGTACCACAAATTCTATGACCCATAATCATAGAATTTGTTTGTTTGTTTACTATTATGTGTGTATTTTTAACACCAATGGCACTTTTAACATTTTTTTTAGTGAAATGTTCAAAACTCTGACAATTTTACTATCTATCTTCGACCTTTTAGGTCTATTTATAATTTTTTTTTAATTGTTTAGATTGTTTCAAAGTCATAGGTATCCAGACCATTAATAATAACTTAATATTAACAAAAACTGGCAGTTGCCAACCCAGTTTTATAGGACAGATCCACCTGAACCTAAAATGTTAAAAAAGAAACATACTTTAAACAAAAGTACCTAGACAGGATTATATTTTATTCTAAAATGGTCAACAAAACCCATCTCTAGAGAAAATTTATGTCTTTAAGAAGATTTTCCTTGAATTATATTAGAAATCCCAACCTAGAGGGTAATAATTCATTAACCTGACATTCACCATAAATACTGTAAGTGGTATGTGTAGGCCTAAGCTCGCTCACTAGTTCAAAGGATATGAAGTTAAACGTTTACTATTACCATTACCATTCTAACCCAAAAACAGACTGGAGTCTAAGAGTCAGTGTATTTAGGTTCTTTGAGTCTAAACCTTCGCTGTATCATCGCGATGTTGATGCTGCAGAGTGGGGGAAATGATTTTCCCTCCACCTCCCCTCTTTACGGCATCCAAACAAGCCCGCGTTGTTTTACATACATAACATATGCTGCTTTTTCAAGTTTCAAGTTAAAGGTCAAAATAATAGTTAAAAAAAAGAAAATTAAAAAAAAATATATTTTTAGAATTTTAAAAAAAAATTTTCATTATAAAATTAAACTGTCATAAACCTAACCAACCAAACTTGCTAATGATATAAAAAAGATGTAAAAATCGAATGAAGGTTTACTAATCGAAAAAGTTGTTCTGTTCATAAAATAAAATTATAATTGCTTTAAATTCAATTTTATAATTTCTTAATTATAAAATTAAACTGTCATAACCTAAAAACTAACCAAACTTGCTGATAATGAAAAAAATCTAATGAAGGTTTACTAATAAAAAAAAAGTTATAAAACTATAATAGCTAAAATTTAATTTTATGTTTTAATTACAATATTAAACTGTCCTAACCTAACCAAACTAACCAAACTTGTTTATAATGCAAAAATCATGTACAAAAAGTTAGTGCCACCAATAGGATTCGAATTTGGTATCTTCAGTTTCTCAGCCCGGCATGTTATCCATTAGACCACCGAGGCCGATGGCTCCAAACCGTATCGTTACGGTAATGGTGTTCCCTCAGCCTACAGAATGCTCACATTTTGTCCGTATAAAAAAAGTGCAGCTGAAATAATAATTGTGCTTCCCCCACTCCGCAGTGCCAGAGGACAACATCGTGATATAGCGAAGCTTTATACTCCAATCTAAAACAGAACACAAAAATCAGTAAACATATGCAATGTTTACATCAGCTGGGATATTTACAACCGCTTATAGAAACACTTAGCATTACTTCCATTAGAAAATTACTGTATCTTTGACAGCATGTGGGGCAGAGCAGGGGTAATTTCAGACACTTCTGATATTCCTACCGTCCTTGGACCTTAAGCTTAAAAATGAATTCTCAACAGCCATGCTACCTTTTTCCTAGCTCGAGATATTTTGTGAGGACCAATTCGCTTACAGAATTAAATATATAGATTAGTCATATTAAGTATACAATAACTGTGACTATTCACATATAAATTATGGGATTGGAATAACTATGCCCATCAAACAGAATTAGGGAGGGTCTTTTCACCCAAACCAGAAATGATTAAATAGACACAAATGGACAAACACAAGACCAGGTAACCGCTTCAGGACTGGAGTAATTATTTTTCTTCTTGCGTCCTCTCTGAAACTGTAGTTTTCTATCTGCCTGCATCATCCTTTATAATTGACAATAATCCGTGATCGTGGCCCTATCGAAGTACATCTCCCGCTATCGCGATGACATGCTTAACGTTTCGTGCCATTGCAAAAAGACTGCATATCTCCCACTCCCATGACCACAAAGACATTGTCATCGTCTCCGGTGATTGTGGCAATATAAAATTACGACCTCCCACTGTCACTAAGACATCACCATTGCCTCTCCTGATCATGGCAATATGTTGACATTACCCCACGGTAGTGAGGACATCATCATCGTCTCCAGTGATCATGACAATATCTTGAGATTCCCTGCAGTCGCAAAAAAATCACCTGTTGTGATGACAGCAATAACATGACATTCCCCCACAATGGCAAAGATATCATCATTGTCTTCAGTGATCATGACAATATCTTGAGATTCCCTGCAGTCGCAAAAAAATCACCTGTTGTGATGACGGCAATATCATGACATTCCCCCACAATGGCAAAGATATCCTCATTGTCTTCAGTGATTGTGGCAATATCTTGAGATCCCCCCAAGTTTTTGGGTTTTAAGCTACTTATAAAAAAAAAAAAAAAACATTATACATCATCAATGGCAAATTGTAAAAAAATCCCTCTAAATATGTCAGTGGCGCAAGCTCAAGTGTGCCGCTGTCCCATCCTCTGCGGCTCACCCTTAGCCAAGGTCAAAGCTGATAAAGAGTTTTTGGTAATACAGATACGTTAATTCTTACTGAAGTATTCGATATCTGCATTTCTGTGATGATAACTATTACTGTACTTGGTAAAACAAATTTCAGGACCTTGAATCTGACAATGTATTCAGGTGGGCGAGAACCCGAACATAAAAGATTGGTACATAAAGCGGGCATTGCCAGATAGCTGTACACAACATTAGAGTTAAATGTTGAATGTTAGATGTTTACATGTTCCAGATAGACACCATGAGATGGCTTATAGTGTTATACACAGCTCAATATCTGCAGATTGTGTTGACTGCCAAGATTCTTGCTATTTGTACTGTAACATCTCGCAGTCACTCTATTTGGTGCTACAAATACATGTCTTTGTTAGCTGAGAGGGGTCACCAGGTTAGTAACTCGTATTTTCTACTCTAAACAATACTACAGTAAAAAGATAACTATACTTCACTTTAAACCAAGTTTGAGGTCTTTCAACCAAAAAGAAGGTCTGTGCTATGATGATTTAAGAAGCCTTTTTTAAGAAAGACCCACTGTCATTCATAGTTTAAGTTTGTATATTTTTAAACCTGTTAAATGTTAAACTGAAAACAGCCCATGATTTGGACTTTTTCATGTCTAATTCTATTAAATATATAAGTATTGCATCTTATATCTTTTTACAATAATAATGAGACGATGTCAATTACAATACTGTATTGTTTAAAAACTTATTAAATAACTATTCATTGATTAAAATTTTATTTTTATGGGGGTATTCAAGCACCAGTAAAGGGCCACGCGAGTACGCTAGTTGTCGAGTACAACGAACCATAGCTCAGTAGATAAGTTAACATATATAGTAAGTAGTAAGTATGTAGTAAGTTAGTTAGTTAACATTTAGGAATCTTGTGTTGTAGGCTATGATTTTTTCCTGTTCACCTTTAGTTCTCGACAATTTTACATAAGCTGAAGGGTTTTTGTATTTTACGCTTCCCTAGTAGCGGTTTCACCCACACTTTTTTCTGATTTGCTAATTTATACACTCAAAAGTGTATACCTATAAATTTAGCAAGAGAGAAATATTTTTTCAGAGCTTATTTAAAAGCTAACGCAAGTGCAGCAAAGTACATTTATAGGCTTACAATCTACATTTAAAAAAAGATGGCGAGCAGTTTTTAAACTAACGTGTACTTGCCCCATAGCAGAGGTCTCTGTTTAACAATTCCACCATCCATTTCAGATAACTGTTTTTGGAGTAGATAAACCCCATATTGAAATTCCAAATCTGAAAACTTTGGGGGGTACTGGACTGAATACCTCATCTCTCACCACGGAGCACCTCACTTGTACAGTCCAGCCAAAGACCTTCCTTGGTATCAGCTGTTGTTGTTGGATGTCATAGCTCTGGTGGCGGCTATTGTTATCATCACTGTCTGGCTGGTCAAGAAACTGGTGATGACGGTTATTGGACGACTCATTTCAAAAATAAAGAATAAATTGGATTAAAAGCTGTTTTAATTACCTTGGTTATGTTGAATGCAAACATTATTTTATAGGCTAAGTTAGTATTTTAGTAAGGAATTGTTTATTTTAGCTATCTTATCATAGTTTTTAATTATCACTTCACTTTACTAAGACTGTAAGGTACTTTGTGTACATTGATTGATCGAGTCTGTGCAGACTCCTCAGACTGCCCACATTTCCTACATGCTGGGTCGCCATTCGGGATTCTCAAGCAGTATTTAAGTGTATCTTCATCATCATCCCTTTGAGCTGTCTTTGTAGAACGTTGGATGCAACTGCAGGCAGTCGAAAAGGCAGATAGAACGGGATAAGAGTTTGAGCTTGCTTACCTTATGAAACTGAAGTCTTAACCATCTCCTCCTGTGCTCCTCTTGAGTCCAAAACTGACTCAGACTGACACTCATACCCACAAAAACATTCACTGAAAGGTTGTGATCTTAAGAGAGGTCACATTGTCCAGCTTATAAGCCACCTCGTCCCCTTTTGCCCCTGAGGTTCCAGGGACCCAAAACGTTGTCACCTGCCAGCACAGGTTCTATTGTGAGTTAGTCCCTTACTTCCTTGTACTTGAACTTGCAGAGCAGCCATAAACCTTCAGTGGAGTCTGAGAAAGTGGAGATATCATGTCCCTGGAGCTTTGCCTCAAGTTCTCCCTAGCACACTTCATGGACCATCTTAGCATAGAACACCACTGGATGCACTCCCACAGGGAAACAAAAGTCCATCACACCGAGTAATTCAGCCCCTATCATACCTCTCACAATTGAACCATCAGAGTATCATTCCAGGTCACTACGTGGAGTACTGTAGTAGGATTACCATCGGACATCCAATCCTCTCTGGATAGAAGAAAGATGATGAAAGGCTTGGCAAAGTAGAATATTATTGGCTTGAAGCCTGAGGTTATGTCAGAACAAAACCTACTTCTTACTAACTGAGTAATCCAAGAGTGGTCTCAGGTTCCTTCAATGCTCACCCAAAGTTGTTCACACTGGAGTCTATAGGCAGCCTTCCTTTCTGTGACCTGTTTACAGTGAACCAGCTAATCGTAGTCGTGGTATCTTTTAAGTTTTTAGGTTTGGTTAAATCCAAACATTGAACGAAATGGGAAACGCTGCGCCAGCTGAACGTAGTAGTAATATTTTTAAGTGTACACGTATTGGTATTGCATGCCTAACAAAAGTACACTGTTTTGTGTTGTTTGGTTAAAACTGGAGTGGAGTAAAAGTAAAATGAGTGCGGGGAAAGTGAAGTAAATGCAGCAATTAGCTTCTTACATACTATAATCAGTGCGGGGAAGCCCACTTTGTAAGGTAACTGTAGGAAAAAGTTATTACTTTCAAAAAAAGAATTCAGCTGACCAATAACCAATTCAAACAAATTTGATCTTACAGCAATGATTGATATTCAAGGGCGGCTCCAGAGGGCAGGCCCGATAGGCCAGGTAGGTCCGGGCCTACCTAAAATTTTGCTAGATATTTCAAAATTATAAAGAAATTTAATTAGCATATGTAAATAAAGGGAAAGCATTCAAACTTATTATTTTGAATTTAAATTTTAAAATTCCCCTCTCTTTGCGTGGTAGCCCTTTGTCATAAGAAAATGAATCATGAACATGTTGTCAGGCACTTTTTTCCTATACTGTAGTAGTAGTAGAATTTACTAATCGCACGCCTAAAATAAAAACAAATGGGAAGAAATTTCAATCACATATTTTATTCACAACAAGGGTTGAAAATAGAAAAGTCTATACATTTCATATTTTTGGTTGAGTTTTCAACCACTGAAGGACCTCTAGTACTACCAGTATTTAATTCACATGGTCCGCCTGGGCCAAAAACAGTTTTTTTGAGTTTTATCTTTGTTTAAGAGGAAGCCATTAGATTACCAAATAGAGAAATTGAGTTTTGAGCTAACTCTTCAAGTTGTTTAAGATCAGGATAAAATATTTAAAAAAATTGTATCATCTACATAGTATGTAAGTTTTACTAGTTTACAAACATTTAATTAAGACGACGACCATGAATTATTACAGTCTGATCTGAACACATTCTTCACACATTTTTTCCCACTGTCATTCTTGCACTATTGTAGCCACTGACTATACACTCTACATAAATAATTTATAAGTATAAAATTATTTGTAAGTAGTAGAGTAAACAAATTGACCAAAAATATAGTTAGTTATAATGATTATTCACTTCCATTATTAGCCTATTCTGTGTAAATGTTATTGCCAATATATCATGTTGACTATATGTCAGTCTCTGTATTGTATGGCTTTGTCAATGCTAATTTGTTTTATGACAGTTAAAAGATTATTATTATCTATATAATTAATGCGCCAACCCAACTTAGAAATTTATCATTTGTACCAAGGCCACACTAAAAAAACATTTTTTTAGTGTGTCCTTGGTTGTACTCCTCTGCCATTTCTTAACCGATTTTGACATTTACGACATTGGAAAGAGCGTGTAGTGTAGATGTGCAAAACTGACCTTAAGTTTTTGAAAAAAGTCCCTTGGGAAAAGTTTCCATGTTATCCACAAATATATGAAGAATATATTTGTTTACATTATGGTTAGCTGGATAATATAATTGCTTAGTATTTAAGTTACAATTTAAGGAAACGAGTGCTGCAAACATAACATATTACTGACTTGGTTGAAATGAAATATTTACTATTTGAATTTGGGTTTGCGTACATATTACAATGGAACGAAGTGAGAAAACCTGGACAATTTGATATATTCCACCAAATAAGCAAACTGAGTTTACACAGTACTGTATTTTTTGAGCAATCATTGGCAGAACCGAAGAAGGGCTATGAGTAAGAAACATTTGTGGAAAACACTAAAAAAACAAGTTCAGCTTTTGAAAAATGATAAAATATTTTCAAGAAATTTTGATCATAAATGTAACTGTTATGTACGCATGTGAGTATTTCCATTAGTTACATAATCTTTGAGATGACTCTTTTTGTATCACAGTCTTGTCTGAATATACCCTGCTTACTGTAATAGTTTTGATTTTTCAATTGTTTTATGTAGGCTACGATACCGCTATTTAAAAATTACATTTGTAAAACACTACCTATAAAAAATTGCTCACACAGTCATTCTTGTATTATTGTAGCCAATTGACTACACAGGGTGAAACAGACTCTGAATCAAACGTGCACATACTTTTATAGGAGTACCAGAAACACAAAATAAAATTATTCCCCCCTAAATCATATATACAAAGAATCCACGTACATCAATACACGAAAAATTCACAAAAATGGCCCCCATTTTGATTGAGATAATTGAGTTCTGTTTTCACCAAAATGTTGCTTTAGAGCAAGGCTTAGGCAATTCCTTAAAAAAAATTTTACAATGTATATAAAAGTTTACATAAAGAAATTTTGATATTCGAACCCGTGACCTTAATTTCTGGAATACCCTGTGCTTGGATCATGTTTTAAATATTTTAAATGAATTCTTCGTATGTGATTAAGGGGGGTATAATATTATTTCGCGATTCTAGGTGAAAATGTACAGGGTGAATCAGACCATCATGTATACTCAGTATATGCAGTCAATGTTGTAGCCCACAAACAAAAAGGCAATGATGGATTAGGTGTGGTTCTTTACAACATGGTAATGACCTTCTGTGGAAGGAGTTTTTCCAAGGTCAAAATTACAGCACTCATCTCCACACTCCATCCCAAGACAGCTGATTGAGGCAATAGCCTTATCTTCTGCTTCACCAGGCTTGTTGACAGTGAGTACCTATCTATATTTCTTGTGCTTTTACACAACACTTTTTACCTAGTGAAATAGTTTCACAATTTATAGTATGTTTGGTTTATTGGTGTTTGTCCTTTAACTGTGTTGTGTTGATTGCAAATGTGTTAATAGTGTATATTGTGAGTACCTATTCTATTGGTGGTTTTTATTCCATCAAATGATACTTGCCTTATGTTTTGACAGTACAGAGCCTATAATAAGCTGTTGGTTATAAATAATTATCTCTCAAACTTAGTGTTTAGTAGAGATATAGAACAAGAGTATTGTTGAAGATGAAAGTGTGAAATACTATAACATTATCTTTTCTATTCAAGATCAGAAATGTTATTTTGGTTAAATAATATCCATCCAATGCAACAACAGTTGACTATTTCTCAGATAAAATACCACAACATTTAAGAAAAAAAAAAGAATTCTGTGCAATAATTGTTACAGTGATTTCAGCTTTGGCTACAAATGAATTAACAAAATTACAGTTATTTTATTTGTGCTAGACTAATTAATAAAATATCTCATTTTATAGAGCTCTTTTGATCTTTTAAAATAAGGGGTGATTTGTTACATAAAAGGCTCATAATGTCTATAGGACCATGGCTGACACAAATAGACCTCACACTGTGTACAAATACAGTGTGTTCTCTATCATTAACACAGTTTTTTCATTTAATAAACGTTACTTTAACACCAGAAGTTATACACAATTGTAATGCACATCACTAGATTAAATATCATGGTAGTGTAGGAACTTATTTTACTCTTAAGAGTTCTTGAAGAATAGACAACTCATAAAACAATTAAAAATTACAAAGAAAATTTTTAATCGGGCAGTATACTAGATCTTTAAATTACAATAACTTTGTTATTTGAAAAAATATTTTGAGATGGTAAATAACTCTCCAGCGGCTGTTTAAAAATAACAAAATTAACATTCTTCTTACGGTGGGCAAATCCATGATGGTAGTTGGCTTCCATGGACTTGGAAATCATTCAAAACAACAAAGAAAATTTCTGACCTCATGCAAGATATTTAAAAAAAATTATAAAAACTTTGGTGTTTAAAAAACTATTTTTGGATGATAATTAACTCTTCAGCAGCTGTTTGAAATTATCCAAGATGGCCGCTAGCCTCTAAGGACTCTTAAAACATATAGTTTACTGTTTATGCTTGTAGAATACCTCAAGAAAGCTTAGCTCAGAAATAACTTTATTTTCATTGGATTGACAGATATTAAATTAGAAATTAAAATGTAGGGTTGTTTAATGATTCTGGAAAAAAATGTGGGTCGTATGTGGTGCTCGATTTGAGGTGGAAAGGAGTTCCGGTACCTCTCTTTTGGAAAGATAAAAATATTGGCTCAAATATGGTAACTAACCAGATTAAATAGGTTGCAGTTCCAGCCCCTCATATTTTACAAATCGAGCACTGGTCATATGGAGCTTGAAAGTGGTAATTTGTTCAAATGTTGGTACATCTGGGGGCTGAAAAACAAGCTCAACAAAAGTAAAAATTATCAATTATATCTAAAGAGTTATGCTTAAGAAGATGATTGTAATTTCATTCCAATATTTAAAAGTTTGTAATAAACTTGTTACATTGAAATAACATTTTAATTATTTTGAATTTTAGTTCCTGAAAAAAGTGATTTTCTTAGCCTGACAACTATACTTGTTGGATGTTTTACAATTTGTTTCCTTTGACCCGATAGGTTTGTGTACTTTATTATGGGGGGAATAAGGTACCTTCTGTGGCTGATTACGCTGGCCCACTGTGCTACAAGCGAAAGCGGCGACTACTTGGGGAACCACTGAGCTCATCACCAGGAGTTCCCTTGCGCCCAATAGCTCTTAATTTTGACTATTCGATTTGTTTACACATTCTTGGACGTGGGACTTTGGTAGCATGAAAAAGATTCATCGAATAGGGTTTAGGTTTGAAGTAATTAATGTAACATGTTGCAGACACCATGAAATGGCTGCTAGTTGTGCTAGGTACAGCTCAATGTCTACAGATTGCGTTGACTGCTAAGATTCTCGCTCTCTGTGCTGTGGCATCTCACAGCCATTCACTCTGGTGCTACAGATTCATGGCTGTATTAGCTGAGAGGGGTCACCAGGTTTGTAGCCAGAGGTTGATATTTAAAACTATACCATTTAATATTGTAAAATATTGTTGCATAGGAAATAATATTTTTTAAAGGGCTGCCTCACGGTTTGTTGTAGATTTATCCAAGCGTAATCTCATTCAATGTATTTGAGTGGTCCAATTATCAATACCACAAGGTCTTCAGTTGACCTCAGCATGTTTAAGTTCAGAGAGGTTTATTTTGAGCAATGAGAGCAAAATCTGGTAAATTTTAGATTTATGACTGTTTTATCAGGTTGGTACCGCATTTGGTCAATAGTAAAAAAAATCAAGTACATTATTTTCTTCAAAGGGTCTACATGGTTAGCACACATGTGGGATACTATTTAAAAACCATAGATCATATACTTCAGTTTAATTGCAAAAAATAGTTTATATAGGGCAGCTACCATTCTAGTCTAGCAAAGTATATATTGTATAGACAATAGACAATAGACAATAGACAAATAATCTTTATTTACACATTCATTAAGAATAGTAGTAGCGTTTCATTTTACATTTCAGCCATCTTCACAACAGTTGTATATGTAGGTCTGGCTTAAGGTTTTTTATATACAATTTGAAAGGAATATAAACAATTTATATCATGGAAAAAGATTCATTGATGGTGTTACCTGATATGCTGATATCCTTAAACATATAGTCAATGATAGATCATTCATTGATAGTGTATGAATTACAACATAAATGATTTAAAATTAGGGATACTGATTTAAAATCAATGAAATTAAATTAAGTTTACTTAAAACTGAGTTTTAAGTAAATTATTTAATTGATTTAATTAAGAACGTTTTAACAATGAAACAAGTACCTTATTCATTAGTCTTTAATAAGTTTATTTTCTTCGTTTCTTGTTTGCTTATAAAAAGCTGGCCTTATTAAACTACCATGTAGCCGCACTGAATTAAAACATAATTTTTCATTATCAAATGAAAACATGTTATGAGATTGAAACTTAATTTCTTGATTGAGTTTTGGAAGTTGTATTTTTGTAATAGTATAACATAACAAGAAAGTGAGTCCTTACATATTTGAGACCATGTTTGAAGTATGATATTTATCGAGCACTTTAAATGGTCGAGAACATGTATAGACCCACTTTCACTCGAGTTTTGAATGTTACTTTTCGCTACACTGCGAAAAGAATATTTATTTTCTTCACAAAACTCATAGAATTTTTTAGGTGATGTCTTCAATGGGTTTAGTTAGGTAATATCATTGACTATTGGATAAAGAAGTATTCATAGTTAAGTTATATATAACTAAGTTGTATTAATAGTCATTGGTAATATTTACTTTAGTTGTTGAAAATTAAAACCTTTGATATTGTTGACATTGGAAAATTTTTGGTTGTAAACAAAGTTACTTTCGGTAGTAAACAATAGACAGCTGTTGAAAATATGATGTTTTGCAGGTTGTAAACACATAACGAAAACAGCTCAACTCATAGTAGGGTAGTGAAAAAGACTATTTTCAATGATTTCAGATTACTGTGTTTGGAGTGGACCACCCAAAAATCACAATTCCAAACTTGAAGACATTCATAGCCGAAGATGTATACAAAGCATTTGAAGCATCACAAGACCTCAGTGATAGCTGGGCCTCATTATCTCCAGATTCAAAAATCGGATCCATGTACCTCTTTCAATCCTGGTTGGAAATCTCTACTAAACCAATTATGCGCTCTAAAGCTCTGAAAGACTTGATCAATGAGTACAGAGATTTTGAAAAGCCATTCGACCTGATCATACATGATGACGGGAGCGCTGAGGCTCTGTTAGGTCTTGTCCCATTGTTCGGTAATCCTCCACTGCTTCTTGCCACGACGTACGGAACACCTCAGTGGATGACGTCTCGACTCGGGAACTTCTTCAACCCAGCCTACGTACCTAACATGATCTCCGACTTTGATCAGCACATGACGTTTTGGGAAAGGTGTGAGAACACGTTTTACTACCTGTTTGTCGAATGGTTTGTCCGTACCAAGTTTGATCCGTTTCAAGAGAAAATGAAGCAGGAGGTGTTTGGGAAGAATCTCCCTCATGTGAGAGATATAGCCAAGAGAGCAAACGTTGTGATAGTGAATCACCATCCAGCTCTCAATGAGCCACGTCCGTTCCTGCCTGGTGTCATAGGCATTGCCGGACTGCACATCTCAGACCCTCAGCCACTGCCTAAGGTATGTGAACATGTTGATTGAGAATAGACAATCAATGAATCCTACAAGACAGTGTAGCACACTGAATTTTAATCATAGATTAATTCAGGGAGATTGTATCGTGATTGACTTGGATACTGAAGTAGACATTCCATCTATATACAGTAGACCTCATGCCTCATAGTTCTTGTTGTAGTGTTTCCGGACCAATTAATTATTGACAAATTAAAAGGTTAAATTATTACCATGGTCCAAGTTTATCCCACTGGGACACTCATTGAATGTGTACAAGTCCATGATTCTATTTTCAACACCCCCCCCCCCCCATTTTCTATTTAGCACACCCTGCTTGTAAATGGCTCAAATAAATAAACTAAGTTGGTTCTGTTCTATGATGTTCAATAGCATTAAAGTTACAAGGATTACCAACAGAGTGCAGCACTATTATTTTTTTTAATATTTGACAACAGCTAATTTCAAACCAAAAGGTGAGTGAGCGTAGCGAATGAACTTCAACCCGGAGGCGAGTTAGCGTAGCGAACGAGCTAACCTGAAGGCAAGTGAGCGCAGCGAACGAGCTCCAACCGTAAAGGTGAGTGAGTGTAGCGAACAAACTTCAACCAGGACGTGTGAGCGCAGCAAACGAGCTCCAACCTAAAGGTGAGTGAGCGTAGCGAACGAACTTCAACCAGGACGTGATTGAGCCATGCGAACGAGCTCACATATGAAGTTAAACGGGGCAAAGCCCGCGGGTACAGCTAGTCGATATAATATATAAAAGGCAAAGCCCTCACTGACTGACTGACTGACTCACTCATCACTAATTCTCCCACTTCCCACTTACCTAGAAGGCTGAAATTTGGTACACTGATTCTTTAGGCATTAAATAGGAAAACTAAGAGGTTTTTATTCTGATCGGACTCTCGGGCTCCGCCCCAGTGGTCTGGAGTTTCCCATGTTAACCTAATGAGTACTCATATTTAAATGGAATTAATGAATCTTAACAGCTGTTTCAATTAAACAAGTTGGTTCTGTTCTATGATGTTAAATAGCATTAAAGTTACAAGGATTACCAACAGAGTGCAGCACTATTATTTTTTTTAATATTTTACAACAGCTAATTTTAAACCAAAAGTGAGTAAGCGTAGCGAACGAACTTCAATCCGGAGGCGAGTTAGCGTAGCGAACGAGCTAACCTGAAGGCAAGTGAGCGCAGCGAACGAGCTCCAACCGTAAAGGTGAGTGAGCGTAGCGAACGAGCTCCTACCGCAAAGGTGAGTGAGCGTAGCAAACAAACTTCAACCAGGACGTGTGAGCGCAGCGAACGAGCTCCAACCTAAAGGTGAGTGAGCGTAGCGAACGAACTTCAACCAGGACGTGATTGAGCCATGTGAACAAGCTCACTTATGAAGTTAAACGGGGCGAAGCCCGCGGGTACAGCTAGTACACTAATAAATCCTTAATCAAAAATTGAAACCTATAACCAACCATCAATACATCAAGCTTACTCAATTGTTCTGAACATTTTTTCAAGGATATCCAAGAATTCATGGATGGAGCAGAAAATGGAGTTATCCTGATCTGTTTTGGAACTAACATTGATTCCACCTGGTTTTCTCAAGATTTTGAAACCCAAATTCTTCAAGCATTTGAAGGGTTGCCACAAAGAGTGTTGTGGAAGTGGGACAAAGAACTGAAAAATGTTCCTTCAAATGTGAAAATCAGCAAATGGCTGCCCCAAGGAGACATGTTAGGTAAATTAAGATTAATGAATGTTTGGTCAAAAATTAATTTAAAAAATGTTATATTCTTTGTATTAGGTACCTGAGTTAGAAATTAAAATATATGGTTGTTAAATGATTCTGAAAAATAATGTAGTATTTGCAAGTGGTAATTTTAAAAAATGTCAAAATCAACAGTGGTGGCTACTTGGGGCTACTGAGGTTACCGCTAGGGTTCCCTCATGCCCAAACAGCCTTCAGCTAGATCTAAGGACATAGAATTTGAATGAGAAATTTACAAGTAAATATGTACATTTATAGCAGTAATCATAATATACACATTATCTCAAGACTGTCAGAAAAGCAGAATCTATTTTGAAAAATTTGAAAATCTGGCTTTACCAGAAAATATCCGTCTTTTCCATATTTTCAGTTCACCCAAAGATGCGGTTGTTTATCACACACTGTGGACTTCTGAGTACACAGGAAGCAATCTTCCGCCAAGTTCCGATCCTAGCACTCCCAGTCTTTCTGGATCAGAGAGGCAATGCAGAAAAACTGGTGAGGCGCAATTTGACCAAGATCCTGGATGTGGGACAATTGACCGCTGAAGGCTTGAGAAATGGAATCAATGAGATTCTCTCCAATCCAATGTGAGTAGTGCACACTTTCATACCTTTTCCTCTACCAGGAAAACCACTTGAAAGCCAACTAGGCAGAAAGGATATAGTGATTGCCCTGCAACCAGAAATTTGACTAATTCATCCTGAAAAAAATTCTATAGCTTCTATAGCGTTTGGATTTTATGTCCTTCATGATATAGTTTTAAAAAATGGCCTTGGCTATAAAACCAGCTGATCTTAATAACATCTCATTCAGTACTCACCCTTTACCCATCTTGGCCTACAAATAAGCCCCAGGTGTGTCAGCTTTGTATAAATCTAATTCAGCATTCTTATATCAAAACAAGTTTGAATTTAGTTGATTAATTGAGGCAGATCTTGTCTCAAGGGGCGTCAGCCACGATTGGGCTTTTTGTATCCCTGATGAGTACCTCAGAGCTTGTTTGTTTTGTTACCCAAACTCCAGTTACTTGCTAAACAGCAACATTCATTCTATAAGCTCTTCTTAAGGCAGGTGTCTACCCCTTGCCATCAGTCAGTGATTCCTCTTACCTCATACTGTTTGAAGCACCAATACTAGAATAAAACCCGGTATGGATCATGACGTAGTTGGCCCGAATCCTATAATAGAATCAACATATGTGTTGGCAGTTCCATTTAAGCAATGTTATTTTCGGGCCAAAAACGTCATTTGTTTATGTTTATCATCCAATAGGCCTACCCCGGTTCTTTTCAAGTGTTTGTGGTTTTAAGGTTCACTAATGTAACAGCAATGCCAAAATAGATAAGTGATGAGAAATTTACTCAGATGTTTTGTGATGTGCAGGTACAAGCACAACATAGAGAAGCTGGGTAAGCTGTTTGTAGACTCTCCTCAGACAGCTGCACAACAGGCAGTGTACTGGACTGAATACCTCATCTCTCACCACGGAGCACCTCACTTGTACAGTCCAGCCAAAGACCTACCTTGGTATCAGCTGTTGTTGTTGGATGTCATAGCTCTTGTGGCGGCTATTGTTATCATCACTGTCTGGCTGGTCAAGAAACTGGTGATGCTGGTCATAGGACCACTGTTGGGAGGCAAAATAAAGAATAAGACTGATTGAAAATGGACAAAATATTACCTAGTGATTGGAGTGTAAAAAAAAAACTATTTTTCATCACTCCTCGTCGAAAGTAACTATTTTTGATAACAGCTGTCATCAATGAAAGTTGCTGTTTCCCAAGCTCTAATTTAGGGCGAGGGAAAATCGATCAGCTGATTTTCCCTTGCTCTCGATTAGTTCTGCCTTTACTCACTACGCACGCTAGTGTTTTGTTACGTTTTAATGATTTGAAACAGCTGTTTTTATTGTTGCACAATCTCTAAATCTATACAGAAACAAGCATTAGTTTGTTTTGCTGTGTTTTTAACATAGTGCATGTTTGAAATTGCTCAAATAATGTCTAAAATTACAGATTTGATGAGAACAGCTTAACTTATCACATTTCACCTGATAAATCACGGGAAGGATAAGAAGAGAAATGCAGAAAGCTTACTGGTACAAAGATACTGGTACAAATTACAAAATGTTAAGTTAATTAACGTAAGTGACGAAGTATTTTTAATACATTTATCTAGATAATCTACAATTATGAAACCATACACGTAAGTTGTGAAGTGTATTTTCAATGATAAAGAGTGGTCTAAACATATTTTAATACTACTGAAATTGTTATTCTGCATGTGTGTATTTTTGCGTCGTGATGAAAAGTATCGTTCATATCTCGGACTAGAGGTGGGGAACAAATAACGCAGCCGTTATTTAATAACGGTTATTGGACGATAACTGTTATCGGCAACAGCTGTTATCGAAAACTAGGAGTTATCGATAACCGTCTGCTCTGCTGTGCAATTGTTATTTTTAGTAACGGAGCGTTTGCCTATCGGTTTAAAATATTTTTATTTGTGTATTTTTGACATTAACTAACATTTTGTAGCAAATAAGATAACCACTTGGCTGTATATAATATCGGATTTGTTTAGTAATCTCATAAAAGTAATGGTTGTTGCCACTCAAGACTGTTGCTGTAGCGCAGCAAACACATACACGGCTGCCTAACAACTAGAGTTATTAAATAACTGCGTGGTGTGGCAGCAACGGTTATCCAATATGCACAGGCAGCCATACGGCTGATCGACAACTGGAGTTATTAAAATAACTGCGAGGCAGCGACAGTTATCCAGTAGGCAGTAGGCACAGGCAGCCATACGGCTGAACGACAACTGGAGTTATTAAAATAACTGCGAGGCAGCGACGAGCGACGGTAACCGTCTCTCAAACTGCCGCGTAACAACTGTGGCGCAGTAGATAGCCATACTGCTGATCGACAACTGGAGTTATCCAATAACTGCCTAGCGGCGACGGTTATCGGGCAGCCTGAGTTTCTTGCCAGTTGCCAGTACTGCTCAGCTCGGCTGAGAGTTATTTGATAACCGTTATTTTAAACAGTTATCGAAACGCAGCTGCTGGGCAAATAACAGCTGGGCATTTCTGACAGTTATCCCCACCTCTATCTCGGACCAAAAGCTTTTTTCCGACACTTGCTCCATTATTCCCGTTCTCGGCTTCGCCTCGTACGTGAAAATAACCCTCACCTGCTCGGCTTTGCCTCGCACGTGAAATTTGGTTTTCCTATGTTCGGCTTTTCCTCACACATTAAACTTGAAAGCGCGTCGGAAAATGCCACTTTCGGTCCTAGTAATGAAACATACTATTTTGCAACTAAATCATCATAATGCAGTTGGAACAGACAACTTTCAGTACCGGTACTTCTTTAGAACTTAGAGAGATTACGATAATAACTTATTTTTTTATAGTCCTTGTACAAAACAAAATCTATTCACCAACATTTTGGCCTAATGTAGTGTCATATTGAGGATGTCTTAATTTCTGCATAGTTGTATATAGGTCAATGATTTGATACATATAAAATCGCTTGATACAACAACTGGACAGAAGTCAAGTAACCTTGAAGATGACATTCTAAATTGATGCCAAAATGTGAATAGATAAATTTTATTGATTTTGGCATGATTGTCGCAAACAGAGAATGTTCAGTGTATGACCATGGAAGCACATAGCCTTGAAAAATAATTCCCTGAACAATATAGGATATCATTGACTTTTTTATACAAAAATAAGACATCCCATTATATATGAAGCAGCTGTAGCCAATTTTTAATTTAAATTTCTCTGGTCGTAGAGTAGTTTAGTTTTCAATAATTTCATTATGTACAGGTTCACAATACAAAACAAGAAGAGTGCTTTTGTTTATATTAATCGTCCTTTCAGTTTGGCTTGGTTAGAAGCACACTCTGCTTAATTTCATTTATGGACCAAAATATAAATATCATGCCTATTTCTCTCCACATTTTAATAATTGTTTTTATTAGGTCAAGTTGTAATCATTAGGCTATGTAAAATTAAAACTGTCTTAAATCAAATCATATTTCACTTTGCAAAATATATTCTTTTAATTCACAAGTCTTTGTTGACCTATATTTTATTGTGGCCTCCAATTTGTTTACCTCCAAGACCAAAAACATTAATACACACAGGATTTGTAGGAAAATAAGTACACAGCTTCCCAAGAAATAATAATTTTAATTTGAAATTTCTTCTGTACAATTTGGTCTTAAGCCTTAACCACCATACATTCAAACCGTTATTACATTTTTGCGTATTGAAAATACAGTAATTTTGCGATACGACCAGCTCGATCGAATATCCAAATCTATAACAAGAATAACTTTTCTATACGTACATCGAATAGTTGAAAATAGCGTTACAATAGTAGATTAGATATTTGATAATTTTGTTTTGAGGTCTGTCCTCGCTATAAGCTTAAGGTACATTGACACAGCTGAGTCCCGCGTCCCACTAAAACTGGAAAGCGCGACAGTCGTTAGTAACTCGCTTGACATCTATATCGGATTCCGTCTATACACTCTAGAGGGTTTGAAAATAATACGTAAATGATAAGATAGTTTATACACTATATACATACAAGCGTTGGAATGTTTGATCACTTGGGTGAGAACGGTGGGATGACCGTCGCTGCTACTGCTGCCGCTTGTTGAGACGCGAGCACGGCAGCTACAAGACAGAACACGATCAGACACGACCACACCACTGGACTCCACCTCTACCATCTATATAGACCAGCTGTAGCCAATTCTTCCATGCAAGAACATAGTTTAATGAGATATCACAGGGCGTACTATTGTAAAAAAGTCATTTCCTTGCTACTTATCTGAGAACAGAAAAAGAACTTCTGCAAAACAACTACCTACTACAAAAAAGAATTATTTCCAGTCTAAAATTTGGTATGTGATAGTTGATGTAGGGTACAATGTACTGTAGTTCAACTTGGCTTTGTTAGAAATTCAGTGTAGTCAACAGAAATCAGTTTGCATCAATGGCGACTTCACTACTAGAGTCTCAATTCAACAATGGCTACAGCTTCAAGACGGAATGACTAGTTCTATCAAAGCTCCTACATTGACCCTAAACAAGCAGGGAATTACACTTTCTGCCTGGTCCAATAATATATACTCCTAGATATGTAAGAGTATCTAGAATACTATCCTAGAGAGATGAGAGGATCCAGAGTATCAAAGTATCTAGTAGGTGAGAATATCTATTTTTTCATCTCATTTAAGCTATGTGTATTGCAAAATTGATGTTTAATAAAATTTTAACGTATTGGTTTCTTTATTTCTTTTAAATGTTATAATACATAAAAATAGCAAAAGCTGCTAGTTTTCCTTTTTATTTTTTTTTCTTCGTTGTTAAAAGACAGAACATACATTTGAAGATTAATGTTGTTTATGTTTTTACACATTGAAAAATTTGTTAAGGTTTGATTCTCAGTTAGGACAAAATGTTAAAAGTATGGATTCAAATTTATTAGCAGGCATAAAATAGTAGAGAGGTAGAGAGGTAGAGTCCAGAAGGAATAAAATACAATTTAAATTGGGAAGAATAAGTTAAATACTATTTAAATATTTCTGCTAATTTTTAATAAGTAAAACCGATTGATTTGAGGTTAAGAAGCACTTTTAAGTTTCCAATACATACAATACACTTAACACCAAATATAAAATTAAACATAAAATTACCAAATATGATAACTTTTACAATTGCCTACAACACTAAAAATTCAGCCTTTATTACCCATAATTTGTTAAGCGTGTGTTAAAGCCAATGTTATTTACACGAACTAGGCAAAGATGTAAATTCTGAAATTTTACTCATTGATTTAAGTCAGTCTGAGGAAAATTATGTAGTGAATATAAACAATAAAATATGTAGAGTGGTTGAAACTGATAAAAACTACACCACTGTTTCAACTAAAACGGTGTGCCAGATTTTCAAAATAAATAATTAAATACGTATAGTATAGCTGATGAAAAGTGACAATGTTTTCCTTCCAAAAAAGCATGAACTGAAATATTGAATAAGTAACCCACAAACTAGAACTAACAATAAGATTTTAATTTCTAATGTCCCTAAAGTATTCAATAACTTTTCCAGTACTTCCTGAAAAAAATTACAATTTTAACTAGAGAAACATGAAAAAATTAACAACAAAATATAACATCCATAAATATATAGAGTAATTTTTTTGTTAAATATTCACAAAAAAACAAATGTTCACTCTTTTAATTCAAAATATCTATGTACAACTTTACATAAAGTTACATAGTACATTTTACAAATTTTACACACAGAATTCGTTAAATGTACACATAATTACAAGACTATAAACACGAAAACAAATACACAAAAGACCCCCAACATTCAATGTGATAAATGAAAGAAACATTCGACAAAATTATAAACATAGGTTTAGGATGAGATCATTTTGGCATTCCATCTGTTTCAGTATAAAAAAAAACCACAGTGAACACAAAGAGGTGAGACAACGCATATGTACAATACACCTCTCGAAAATCCGCAGCCGTTAAATTTATCACAGACTCGCCTAACCTAGTTTTTTGCATCCTCAAGCACAAAGTAAACAAAACTACTTTTTTGGTAACAAAAAGCGATTTCAGGTGAATGAGGGGGTTCTGGCACCAATATGGCGTACGGTCAACGTCGCTACACTACCGTAGCAACACAAATGGACTAGGTAGCTCACAGCGGCTTACCTCCATACGGGGCCGGGTACTGGCCAGTCAGAATAGGGTAGCCCAATCCTACGTGTGTGTGGTGGTGCGTGTGGACGTGTCTCTGTGGAGGGGGCGATCGACTGTCCTTCCCGTCACGTTCCCGCTCCGACGAAGACTTCCCGGAGGACAAAGGCGTTGGCTGCGGCTGACTAGTTGAGGTGGGAGTCCCTTGAGGTCCAGGAACCGCTACGTTTTGCCTCTCCGCTGACGGAGACGCGCTAGCAGCAGTGGCTTTCGGCGTTGGCGATTTCAAAGCTCTTTCTTGTAGTTCGTGAATTTTGTGAGAAGTATAGTAGCTAGCGTGGTGCTGCAATAGGTCTAGAGCTTTAGTGCTGCCAGGCGGAGTCCTAGAGAGATCTTCCGGTGCATGATACCTCGGCATAGGCGGGTGAAGCTGAGGATGCATGTAAGGATTGTTGGAGTAAGGACTGGGCACTATCATTGGGTTGATGCCACGAGCGTACATCGAGTGGCTCGCCGGGTCAAATGGTATCGGCCCGTAGTGAGGTGATTGCATGTAACCTGGGTGGATGTAAGCGTAGGATGAGGTAGGAGGAGGTGGGGGGCCTTGAGTCTCCATCGTAGGTTTTACACCTTCCTGCTTCACTTTCTCTTCCTTTTTCTCTTCTGGAAGTTTCTCCTTGTGTTTAGGACTCGGCACCGGTACAGATTGTTTTGGTTGGGGCGGAGGCGTTGCTTTTAACTGAGGATTTTCAGTTTGCCCTGGATGTTCTTTTCTTCTGTCCTGAGAGTAGATGTAATACCTTCTCATTTCCTCCTGTTGAACCGCCTGGCCTTGTTGTTGAGGTCGGGAATACAAATAGGAAGGAGTCATTTGATTTTTCATCTCAATACTTTCTTTTAGAATTTGATGATTTTCATTAGCGTGTTTTTCTTTGGTTCCAGGTTCAGTTTTTATTTTATTCGGGTTCGGTACATGCAGTGTTGTTGAAACAGGTGGAAGGTTTTGTTTAACATTTTCACTAGGTCCAGGGCTTTTTTCTTCTTTTATTACTGGTGCTTTCTCTTCCGGGACTATCGGTACTGTGTAACTTGGATCTATGTTGTAAGGATATCCAGGCACATATGGATAGGAGTAGTAATGCTGAGGTAACATTTTCTGTTGAAACTCTCCACCAACGGCACCTCCTTCTTTCTTTTCTTTTTCCAATCCCGGCTTAGCTTCCAAACTCTTGTCATTGGTATTTTCCTTAGGTTTATTTTCTGTTGTCACTGACGGAACCAAGTAAGGAGGTTGTCCGTAGTAAGGATACATGTTGTAATGCTGGATCGAGTGAGGTGACTGGCCAGGATTCACTTCCACTTTCTTGTCTCCTGTTGTAGGTTTGTTCTTAGAACCATCTACCTGTGATTCTAATACCGGAGCTCCGTCATCTGAAATATCTGAATACGCAGGACTCTGCACATCTTCTCTTCCTCCAGTCTCAAGCCCGAGAGGTTGAGGATCTAAAATAGGATGCGGATGCGGACTTCCAGCCGGTGACTTTCTGCTCTTTTTCTTATGGTTAACAGGTTTGTCAGCTTTCTTCCCATCAGGCATCAAGACTGATGTGGGCTTTACTTTAAACTGGGGTACTTTAGTATTTTGTTGAGCCAGGGTCTGGGCTATTTGGACGACATGAGATGTGACACCTGGAGTCTGGGTCTGAGGGTTGATCACAAGTTGGATGGGTGCTTGGACAGTCGGCGCTGGTGACGGTTGTCTCGGCGATGTCGGCTGAATGTTATTGGTTTGAACTGGCCTTGTTATCGGTGCTGGCACTGTAGGAATCGTCAACAAAGCTTCTTCTTGAGTTCCAAACCTCAATACTCCCGGTTTGATAACCGATTTCTCTGGGCTCGTCGGTGTAGGTGGAGGTTCAATCTCTGGGGTCGGTGTTGGTGTAGAGGGTGGTTGCAAAGGGGAAGGTTCAGGAACTTCCATCGGAGTCGGTGTGGGAGTCTTAGGAGCCAATACTTCGGCTGGAGAGTTCTCCTCTTTCTTGATAAGAACCGGTGCCGGACTAGGAGCCTCTTCAGCCTCTGACATACTCCCAGTAGATTCCTTGGTCTCTTCATCATCTGCATTTCCGTGTGCATGACTCTGATGGTACTTGAGTCCATTGATGTGTTTGTACTTCTTGGAACAGTTTGGTTCTGGACACTCCAGCAGTACTGGAGATGGGGGAGGACTAGAGGATGATGAAGAAGGAGGTGTAGGTGTAGGTGTAGGTGTTGGTGTCGGGGGAGGTTTACTCTTTTTCGCAGGTGCCTCCTCCTCGGGTGCTTTGGGTTTTCTCTTTCCTGGTGTTGTGTCAGTTTTGGGAGGCGCAAACGGAGTAGGCGACCCTGGACCACTGGGATTTCTACGTCCCTTAGCTCCACCGTTGTTGTTACTTCGCAGTTTGCTGTGGACTGACGACCGAGTTTCTGTAAAGTTACTGAGGTCGTTGTTGTTTGTAGCTCCAGTTGCTTGTCGGCCTCTTTTCCCTCTCCCTTTTGGCGTTCTTGCATCCAAGTCGCTTGTGGGAGAATCACAGAACCTGAAAACATCAATGTTCAATGAGCTAGAAAACTAGTAGGACTAACTAGGCTAATCAAAATATATCTAATAAATCTGAAAACAAAAAGATGCCAAAACTATTTTTTGATAGTTTAATTAAAACTTAAAAACATTTGGAATCATATTTTGTACATTTACTCACTTAATATATTTTTTTATGCTTCTACTTATATGTTAAGGCAAATATGACATTTTGGTTTAGGCTACATGTGCAACTGAAAATTGGTCTAACCAATTTTACTATCTTGTTATAAAATTTAATTGAGTCTTTTCCTGGAAAGCATTAAATGACAAAGTGAGTGTTCACAGTCCCTAACAAAGTTTGTTATTTAAAATTGCATATTTAATATACAAATGACTATACGGTACAGCAGAGGTTAATCTGTTTGTTGGGTAATTAAACTGTAGTCAAACATACCTGGGGGGCGCCCAGTCGTGCCTTGTACAATCTAACAGAGTCCCAACGTAAGTCTTGCCTCTCCACGTAACATTCACTACCAATACTCCTACAAAACAAAGAATCTATCAGTTCAACAGGCCAATTACTGGACATAAACATACCGTACTTATCTTCCTCACTGATAGAAACAAATGTGGTTCAATTTTAAAATTGTAACTGAGAAAATCAAACACATTTAGAGGAAAGTGGTCCAAACCCAGATTTCTCTGAATATGCTGGAGATCAGAATTGTCCCTCTCACAACAAGTCCGAGACACTAGCCACTAGGCTGGCTAATGTAATCAAAATTGTTTAACGAGAATTCAAGACTGATAGGATTTATCTAGCGGTGGTTGTGTGAATGGAATGGGAATATGTGTTTGAAAAGTTATGAGAAATGTGTGAAATTTTGACTCAAAGTGACAGTTTCTTTTACTAGGTTTTTGTTACTAGAGAAGGATTTGTTTGGTCAAGAGTCAATCATTAGTTAGGTAAGGTTTGGTTAAACTGTAACTGAAGTCTGAGTAAACAGAATATTTCTCTAACATAAGTCAATCGTTACCTCTCATACTTTAACTCGTAGTAGGTTACGTTAGGCTAACTTACAAAGGTGCGTGTATAGGTAAAGATTCATCTACGTTACGTTTGAGTTGACAATTTGTCAAACAATTTTCAACTAGATAAGGTTATGCGAGGATTTTGTTGAGGGGTAAGAGTTAAGGTTAGTTAGTGTTATAAAACTATGTTAGGTTAGGGAAGAATTTGTTTATGTTAGGTTAGGTTACCTTCAGTCTCATGCCACACGATGCCCTCCAGTGTCACGCTGGTGCCAGGCTCGCAAGGTCCCAAACAGTCTGGTTCTGTAATGGTGGCAACACTGGTCCCCACGCACACGTCTACCGTCTCCTACACACACAGAGACAGCATTACAGTAGCTATATTAGCTTTGATCATGGATATTTAATAGCGAGATATCAAATTTAATATTTTTAACACATAATTACAATTAGAAACCAACTATATTCATTACCCATAAGACACAAGAGCAGACTGAGGTGCTTATTCTACGCTGAATTTGAGTAGGGCCGTTGTACAATAAAGTGATATGATCTGTTTGGTTCTATGACTAAGAATCATTTATTTTGCTTGAACCATTTAAGGCCTAATGAACAAGAACCGCTGGGATCAATTTTATATCACCTAAAACTAAATGAATTTTCAGAGGATCGAATCAACACATTTTGATTGTCAAGCAAGCACTACAACCAAAATATCTAAAGAATGCAACACCAAAGAATATTAAGATTTTTCTTATTATGGTAATAAAGTACTAATAATCTTTTGTGAAATGTTCAAATAAAAGATTCCCCGGATGCCATTTGTCATTCATTGGGCTATCAAGTAATGGATGGCTATGACAGAAGATATAGTATAAATACCAAGGTTGGTCCTTCCATATTACCTTAAAAACCATAAGGCCAATGACATAGGAACACAAAAACCTATACATTATTTCTTAGACACTGTGAGCAAACACTAGGGAATAAGGCATACCCCACCCATTCAAAAATAATCAGTTCAAAATTAAATAGCCTATTCCAATATCGATTCATCAGGCTTCTAAATTTTTATTTTTCCTCCTTCAACTAATTTGAGGTATACATGCACCATCTATATAATTAATACGCTACATGAAACTTTGTCGGTTGAACTCCTCCGCCATTTCTTAACCGATTTTATCCATTGACGTCTCATTGGAAAGAGGGGGTCGCATAGATTTGCAAACTGGCCTTACATTTTTTAAAAAGTCCCAGGGGCTTTTACAGTTCCCATGTTATCCTTATGAAGAACATAATTGTTTACATTTTGATTAGCTGTTAATTTAATTACTGTTATTTATTTTTTAATCCAATGAAACGCATTGGGTACATTTACTGATTTTGTTGAAATTAAATGTTTTCTATTTTAATTTACATTCGTACATATTACAATGTAAAAAATCAAGAAAGTCTGGACAATCTGATAATGACTGAAATTTGTATACGTACTGGCGACAATGGGGGGTACCATGCAGACATTGACGAAGACCAACATGGACAACCTAATGCGGCTATAAGTGGGAAACATTTTCTTAATACACTAAAAATCCCAGATCAGTTTTTGATAAATTATAAAATATATACAAGAAATGTTGATTATATGGAACTGTTAGGTACGTAATCAATGAGTTGAGTCTTTTAAACTCATCGGAAACAATGACTTTTATTAGTTTTTAAATAAGATATTTGTTTTTAAATAACTACTCTACTTCTTTTCAATTGCTCGATTTTGAGCAACAAATACACTAGTTTACATTATAGGCGGTTTACTTTACATAAATATCAATGGATCTCACTAGTAAATGAGGACTCCAGGAGTTCCATTTATGAATTTTAATTTCAAAAGCGATTGCTAGTACAACTCTAATAAACCCTTGTTTTCAAATATTCACACCCATTTTCCAATAAATCAACAAAATATCAAATGCAGCATTCAATACAAAGAATTAATTATAAAAGCAGCCAGCTCAGGGAGAATTTGCATCAATTTCCGGGTATTTCCATTTAATTAGCCTGAAAGAGAGAGAAATTGTGGGGGAAGTGTCGCCAGAGGTGTAAAGCCCCCCCCCCTACTTTACTCACCCCCATTTTCTCTTTACCGCAGTTATTGATCCCAACACCCCCTTCTCCCTGCACATAACACCACCCTTGCTGTCGGAAACATAAACAAGCACTTTGAACGCAAACCACGTCTATATACCTCACGTGCTTTGCTTGTCTTCAACCTCCTTTACTCAAATTGGATACAGTCTAACATCTAGCTGTCAAATAAAATCTAAAATTTAATTTTTGATATGTAATTTCAACAGTAAGTATTATTTGCACATGGAAAAATCTAGATGGAAGATTGAAAAGCTACCTACAACTTCTACAGTAGCTTTCAAAAACGGTTGAAGAAAACTATCACTAGATCGTTACCACAAATAAATTAAAGCTACCTACAACTTGTACAGTAGCTTTCAAAAACAGTTGAAGAAAACTATCACTAGATCGATACCACAAATAAATTAAAGCTACCTACAACTTGTACAGTAGCTTTCAAAAACGGTTGAAGAAAACTATCACTAGATCGATACCACAAATAAATTAAAGCTACCTACAACTTATACAGTAGCTTTCAAAAACGGTTGAAGAAAACTATCACTAGATCGATACCACAAATAAATTAAAGCTACCTACAACTTGTACAGTAGCTTTCAAAAACGGTTGAAGAAAACTATCACTAGATCGATACCACAAATAAATTAAAGCTACCTACAACTTATACAGTAGCTTTCAAAAACGGTTGAAGAAAACTATCACTAGATCGATACCACAAATAAATTAAATCTTAATATGTACGGGCAATGAGTCATATTATTCTTGTTTTAGAACAAGATACTAGAGATAATGTACATAACTTCAAATTATTTGTATATAAGATAATATTAATTATGAATCTGAATGGCACTTATAGCAGCAAAAAAGAGTTTGTTTTTTCAGCTTTCAAATTAAATATTTAATGACGATTGAAGACACAAACAACTTCCAACCCATGTGTTTTATAAAGAACTTTTATACTTCACTTCTAAATAAATTAAATCATCCAATTGTATGCAATTCTGTAACCTCAATGATCTAGAATTAGAAAATATACTTAACTTATTGGGAGAGGCACAATTATGTCAACCAAATACCCACTAAATGCCACCTACATAAAGTTTAATTTTGTCAAAACATTTGAACCATTAACCTGGATTGCAAAATTTGCCGATTCAAAATCGACTGCTTCTAAAGATGAACCCTTACGAAAATGTTAAATATTTTTTGCTGTGCATGTTTTTAGTACATTAGAGTATAGGCCTACAAATGCCTATTTTATAGATCCCCATATTTAGTGTATATAATATACACTAATACAGTAAATGTTATTACTAATTGCATTCAAAATATGAATATGAACAAAATTTTAAATACAGTACTAAACAATATTTTCAAAAGTAGGGACTGGACCTAAAACACTTTTGTGGGTGGTTAGTTTTTATCCTACAAAACACGAATGCAGAGATATTATTTAAATTTGTTTAATGCATGGGTACGGTAGGCCTAATATTTTCACACGTGAATTTACAATCCCATATCAAACGGACCTTGATGTAACCCATCTACTTGGAGATTTTGTAAGACCAATTACCCACATGATGTAGAAGGAAGTTAAGTAATTGCTCTACAAGCCTCACAGGTAATTAAACATTCCTCCTCACAACACCTACACTTATTACTCTCTCTCTCTCTCTCACACACAAAAAAAAAAATTTAACTACTTTATATCTTAATTTGTTTTCTCCAACTCCAACTATCAAAAGTCAGTTAAGTTTTACTCGTATTGATAATCATATTATTAACAATTAATAGGTAAAATATATTGAATGTTACAAAAGTGCACAACAAACAATAAAAGGAAATAAAAAGATGTTATTGCTGTTGCTAATCCATTGGAATATTTTTACGTTTAAGACACCCATCAACTATCAAGTTACCATAAATGGGTCGTATATGTTCGTTTTAAATGTTTACTTTCACGTGTATTAAATTAAACTATCTTCGTGTGAAGAAAGAAAACGTCCTTTGTACCGCCTGTACATGACTCCATGTAGGAGCGAGCTGAAACTAGTTGTGTCTGCAATAGCAGGCATTTAAACCTTTTTCAACACAAAAACAAATAAGTACAAAACTCAGGACTGCTAACTAAAGCGGGACTAGCATTGACCAGATTAGAATATCAGCATGTTTAGTATGCTGAGGATGTTTGGCAATCATCCAATTCTCAGATATGCTGATAGTCCCTACCCTACCTCAGGCCTAGTGTAATTAACACTGAATTAGACAAGAAAATTAACCAACTTTATCATTACCTATCAGTTTCCTATTGTAGCGTCCCCATCTCAATAATTGATAATTTATATCTTCATCTGGATCTACATAAAACTACAAAAATAATTTGGGATATAACTCAGCAACAACAAGGGAATACAAACAACAACAAACCAGGAGGGGGGGGGGTTATAATAAAGGAAAAAACAACTATTTACTGTTACAAATGCAATTTAACAAACTGTTTAACCTGTATAGCTTTGTTACTAACTAAAATCAGCTGTTTATTAAGTCACACAATCATTTATTAAAAAGTCCAAAGAACAAGGACAGCTTGGTCCAGTTTCTAACCATCAAGCTACTAACTCACTACTACTGGCTTGTTTATTCTCAGGATGAAATTTTTAAAAAGTTGGTTGGCTACCTCTATTGAGATTGCATTTACCCACGTATAAACGTACATGGGCCTCGGGCCTGTGCATGGAACCATTGACTATTGTTCAAAGGTGGAACATATACAACAAACCAACGAATAGGCCAGTACAGTACAAGTGCGTGAACTATTGATGAAATTTATAGACAGTTAACATATGGTTCGAACATGAGAAATCGCTGTTATTGCTGTTATGGATTAAAAGTCTATGTCGTTACCGACTGAACCATCATCTCACCAATGAACTAAAACCACTCCGCTATGCAGCTATTTAATTTTGGACTTGGTTGGGTTTGGAGAAGAAAATAACCACGAGGGTATGTAAGGCATAGGCTACATGAAATTCTTCATTAAAAAAACCCCTCTTGACTATGTATGTAGGCTAAAATTCTTTGTTAGGGTGTCTTACTCCTCATAAAGATGTAAAATTTCTGTGTGTTCTGTTGGGAATTAAGGTATTTCAACACACCTTAAGCTTCTAACAAACATGCGATAACCAACAACTGGTGGCAGTAACAGTCTATACTGTAATGTTCTTATCACTAATCCAGCTTTGCTACTAAGCTTGTTAGCACCTGCCTACGCCACGGGACTGAGTGGCTTAGCAATTAAGTATTTTTTTTCAGCTATACAGATCTAAGAATCATTCAAGAACTTCTTACTACGACCCATTAAAATTTATTTGTTCTGAAAAACTGACATCCTCAAGGTCACAAATAGTCAAGTTAGTGAGATTCAACTATACAATGGCTATGTGCAGGCTTTAGGTATTTTCATTTTGTAATTGTCACATTCAAAAGATGAATCAATAAGTTTATAAAAGCTGCACCAACCTTAAACCCTGTAAAACCCTCAACTAGTCATCTAGGTATCAACTAGTATCTATTGTGTACAAAGTACTGCAGAAAAAATGACTGGCAAAATATGAAACATTTTGAGGTGAAACTAACTTTCAACAACTATGAAACTTTTTTTCTGTAGGATGACCTTTAAAAGTGCTAGATTCTCAAACATCTAAAAGCAAAGTAGCAAAAATTTATAAGAACACAATCTTTTATGTAGCCTACTAGTATGAAATTAAAATACTTACAACCCCCGACCCCCTCTTGCATTATCAAATTTACTGCACAAATCTTGGCGGCACAAAGACAAAGAATTAATCTGAACTTGGCCTCATTATGAACTTTTGTTTAAAAACAGACCACAATCCCAGCGGTTAAAAACGTTGAAAGACCAACGCAGAGAAGATTATATGAATAAAAACGGTTATTTCAAGAAGGAGTTGACAAGGGGTGGGGGCCATGACAAGTTGTCTACAGAAAATGAGCCTAGCCAAGTGGCCTAATGCCAGCTGTAGCTACAGGATGAGATCAGCAAGATATTACTCAAGCAGTGAAACTGACAGCTTACTGTTGTCTATATTTCAAAACTGTTCAAACCGCCAGGCTTTGTTGTCTTTATAAACTTGACGCTTGTTTTATTAAACAGTTCATTATTAAACCATATACTATCCCACCGTTTATTAAAACAGTTCATTCTTAGTCTAAATGAAACAATAAAGTTAAGTTACTAAACATATTTTCTCCTTTTCATTTATTATAAACGTACTTCCTTACTTTTATAACTAGCCTATTGCATTTTATTAGCTTTTTAAATTGTAATAACTCTTAGTTTTAAGCCTATTTAATTTAAAATGTATTTTTTTATAAGCCAGACCTCATTAGTACCTACATTATTTATTTCAATTGGACAACTGCTCCACAGGTAAATATGTTGACTAGATCCTAAAAAACTGTTACTACAGTACTTGGGAATAAATCTTGATTCTTTATATCGAAACTGTACAAACCGTCAGCCCGTTGTACTTATATCAAAACTGCTCAGATCCACTTTGAGATAGGTACCCTCTGGCATCCAGTCATTTATTAATATAGCTTTACAACAAGACAACCGGTTACTCAATTTACATAAACTCTTAGAGACAGCATAGTCTGATGTCTGTATTTTAAGAATATGAGCAAGGTAAGAGTAGAATAAAGTGGATTGATCTGTGTAATTTGGACTCGACCAAGATCAGTTGTTGTCTGCTTCTGTAAGTCTAAATGCACACAACACTAAACAATCTCATACAACATTGACAGTTGAGTTGCGTGCCCAGAGATGGGTGGTTCGTAGATAACCAGTCCTAGTAATTATTTACCACACACAGTGGGCAGCCAAGTTCAAGGTCATGTTACATCACAAACTGGTCTCCAACATACAATGTAATCTGCAATCAGGGGCTTCAAAGGGGGACACAGTGAGCAGACTTGTGAGCTTGTTACTGTTTATAGAATTTCCTTGGCATTCTTGATGTGTTTTTAATGTTTACAACAAAGTAATTTTAAAATATGATTTTACAAGTAGACCTCCAAAAGGGTACCCGATAATTTAAGAACATAAATTTATATACAGTACAGTAAATTCCTGGTTAAATAAAAAAAGGGGAAACATTCAGTGAGTCAATGGTGTTAATTAATATGCTACAACAATCCAAAGATATTTAGACCTTCAACAGTCCTATATTATATTATTTTTAATTCGTCTACTGTCAATAATTGACAATCAAGCAAATAATAGATTTTTTTTATAATTATTAATTGACAACTGTTTTCTGAACCTCATCTAAATTACTGTATGACAGATGACTATCACCATCATCTACATTCCATAGGCCAAGCCAGGCTAAACTATACCCACGCCGCGGCAGACAGTCCCTACATTTAACAGGGTTCAGATCAAATGGATTTTATCATATAATAATTATTACAAAGCTTATTTTTGCCTTACCTTGCTGATATCCGAGGGTGCAGGACTGGGCTTGGGCTTCTTGGCAGGAACCGCCGGTGGAGATGCCGGTGCCGGTGCTGGGGCAGGTGCAGGTGGAGGTGCAGGAGGTGGTGGTGGTGCAGCTGACTGGGGCACCTTAGGCTCCTCCAATGTAGGTGGCGGGGGTAGTGCAGGCGGAGCCTGAGGTGTAGGTGGTGTCGCAGGGGCAGGGGAAGGTACAGGAGGTGGGTCACTAGGCGGGGGTCCGGGCCCTGACACTGTCACTGGGAACACCACTCTCTGCACGTTCGGTCTCACTACACCGTTCACCTCGTGTTTCTCCCTCGCTTTGTCCCTGCGGTGGCCGCTAGAGCCCCGCTTTACTCCCGCGTTCACACCCGCACTGTTCACACTTCCGTTACCATGTTTCTCACCGACACTTACACTGTTTCCGTTCTGTTGTTCGCCACTTTTCACTATTTCGTGCTTCACCTCGGAACTCTTGGTGCCCGGCTTGGTCCTCTTTATTTTCATCTTGAGCCCTTTGTCCACTGTGGCCGAGTGCTCTATTGATAACTTGCCCTTGTTTGGTGCAGGGGCCGACGACGCCATGGCTCCTGCTGCTCCGCTGTTGCTCTTCTCGTCCGTCTTCTCTATGTCGGCATCCAAGTCTATGATGAGGTCTCCGATGCCGATATCCCATTCATTGTCATCGTACTCGAAGTTGGTCTCTGCCTTGGCCGCCGTCCCCGCCCGCGGGTCTGCCACCTGCGGGACAGAGCTGCGGTAAAATACACAGCATTGAGTACAGACCTTAACATGTGTATCTTACAAAAATCTAGCAAAACTGACCTGCAGTAATTATTTTCTGTAACTAGAATTTTCCAGAATAAATTAGAGCCTCCAATGATTTCCCGTCATGACCAAGCAAGCTACTTTGAATATGACACCAGTACTGTGTTGTTTCATTCACTAGGCCTACTATATTCTACCCTGTTCCCACCCAACACTTACAAATAAATCATCACAAGTTTAAATCATATTCTGTGATTAGAATTCGGCAAGGAAGGGAAATGAAATCACCTGTTTAGGATGTATCTAGGCCTATACAAAAGTGTTTGGATGTAATCAAATTTGCATAAATGACTTGGGGTGTTTGTAGAAAAGACCATACAAGTTTGCATAATAAGGTCAGTAGCGAAAGTTAATCATGTTGCATCGAGTTGTGATTAAAGCTGAGGAAACTTTGCTTGCTTATCGATGTGTTTTAGACAAAGGAATAGTAAGCATTAGAGACGTCTTGTTTGGGATCAGTAATCTCTTGGTCAGTGGCACCGTGATCCTCATACAAATCGTCTTTAAGACTTTGACTTTGGTCCCTACCTCAAACAAATACGATAAAAACCTACACCAACACAAGCTCTGAACTTCCTCTAACACTTAAAGATTACTGGCCCATGTACACATATACCAATTCACGTTATAAGGGATTGGTGCCTTAAACCACAGAATTCGAATCATAGAACGAGGATTCATACTTAGCGACCTTGGCGTAGATTTGTTCTTCTATCCTTATTGGCTACTACAACGAGATTAATTGTCACGGAGACCTTAATTTACAGCTAATCCTCGTACAACTAAGTTTTTATCAATTTAAACAATTTTTCTACATTTAATACAAAGCCTGCTGTTCACTAACATTAAGAACAAGTAAAGACAACAAGTTTGTTCAACCCAAAAGTCAACAGCAGTTGACAGCTTATGTAGTTTTTGTGTAATTCTTGTCGACTGGCCAGCTGGCAACCCTCAGTGACTGTTCTACATAATGGAAATTGTTTAAACTGATAAAATTAAAAACTTATTTTGACCTATCAAATGCAATGATTTATTCAGCTCATTAACTCACATAAAATTAAAATTCAATAGTTGTGGTTTAATTTTTTTACTGAATATAACTCAGTATAATTGTAGTATTTCCTCACTTTGCCTCACATGCTTGTGCCACAAAGTTTACTTACCATTAAGCAGCTAAAACAAAAAATATATTTAATGGAAAAAAAGTACCGGTATTAGTGATTTATTTTAAAATTATTTTACAAAAGTATAAACACGTAACATACCCAAGTAATAAGTGTATAGCCTTCTATGATATGTCACACATACAAACATAACATGGATTTGCAAAGACAGAAATCCTCTTATCTAGACTAATAAGATCAAAACTGCAAGAATGACAACTTAGAAACTAATATTTACGTTGTTCCATCTGGCCGAAACACACAAATTTTGACAGAGGAAGGTCTCCCCCAGAAAGTCAAAAGTATTTGATTTTTCAATTTTTTCTCTGATGGATAGGTTTTGAAAAATTTAAGAAATTTAGATAAGTGAAGGCGATACTTTTGAATAGTTTGGGTCATATTAGGATTATGTAGTAGGCGACACTTTTGAATAGTTTGGGTCATATTAGGATTATGTAGTAGGCCATAAGTGTTGTTGGTTAGGCTAGAAAAGTTGTGGTATTTATGTTTAAGGATAGGCCAGGCGAGTTTATATTTTAGTTATGTATTCAATCTTAAGTAGATGTTTCATGTAGGTTAACGTTGAGGCAGATTAGGTTTGGTGGGAATATGCGAGCATAGGTATATTGTCTATATACTCCGTTCACAAAATTTAGGCGGAAGCGATTCCATCCCCTCCACTTTACCTTTTTAACTATGAACAACAACTGACAGCTGATCAGCTGATATATACATCAAACAAAAAATTGGTGGAGGAACACAGGGAACCTTCCCCTTAAACCGCCTAAATTCTGTGAAATATAAAAGGTTTAATTTACCTGTTGCGTCAATGATCCTTGTGTTATAAAATAACTACAGCTGTTTCGTGCTGCTAAGCGAGCACATCATCAGGTTGGAAGAACGTTAAACTAGTTTTCTTATCAGCGAATGAGGTCGTCAGCACATTTAGGACGACCTCATTCACCAATTTGAAAACTCATCATCAAAGGTTACGCACCTTGTGTTCGGACTACTTGGCCAAGTTTTTCATTGTAAATACTTAAATGTTGTTTCTTATGTGTTTTGTGTTATATGTCCTAAATGTGCTGACGACCTCATTTACTGATTAGAAAACTCATCATCTACCGGTTACACACCTCGTGTTCGGAGTACTTGGCCAAGTTTTTCACTCTAAATACTTAAGTTGTTTCATATGTGTTTCATGTTATGTGTCGTAAATGTACTGACGACCTCATTCACCGATGTGAAAACTGTAGTTTAACGTTTTTCCTACCGGATGATGTGCTCGCTTAGCAGCACGAAACAGCCAAACAGCTGTATTTTATAACACAAGAATCAATTGACACAACAGGTAAATTAAAAGCTTTTATATTTTGCATAATCTTGATCCAGAGGATAACCCATCATACATTTTGTGAAGGACTATGGTAATGTTTTGTGTTAAGTTAGTTTAACGATGGCTAACCTTGGTCCGGTGGCTGGTGTCCAGCGAGGTATCTCTCATTGGTCCAGCCATGAGGGAGCAGAGGTGGTAGCTGCGGGCCGCGCAGACCCCGGCCCACCCCCCACGACCATCTTATCTCCTGCAACATAACGAAACACATGTCCATCAATGTTGTTACCAGGTCTAACTTGACAGTAGGTACTACCTGCCACTATAGAGACTTAGACATCCCATCTACATGGACCAGCTGTAGCCAATTTATTATTCTTAAAAAGACCAGTCAAATTAGCCAGTCACAGATTGTGATAAGTGTATAAAACTATATATCCTACCTTTACTTTTACTGAGATAGTTCATGTGAAATAAAGGATCTTGGTTAAAAAGTCAGCAAATCAAACAGAAATTGGTAATTTACATCGGCACTATCTGTTGATGGCTCACTTCACTAAGTTTATGTTGTGTTTTTTTATGTCCACTTTGAATAATTGAAAACTGGCACAATTTTAACATGGGTCACGGGGATGGCATGTATGGTTCTATCAATAGTTAAAACTACTATTTGACTATAGAGACTAGAAGACATCTTTATCCCCGTGATGACGACACAGCTGCTCAGATTTAGAATGAAAATTATTGTACTGTAGTTGAATTCAACTAGTTGAGCCAACGTCTAGTCTGGGTAACCAAGTGCTTGATGTACACAAAAAAGCGTACCGGTAGGCTACACAAAATGTTGTCGCCAGAGTGTGATGATGTCAAATTACTGTACCGGTACTCATTGCGCCAACTATTAACCAAGCAAAAGCAAAAGGACAATATAGTTTATTATAAACATAGGCAAAAAGTCTTGTCATAGTGAGGAAAACGAAGGAAATGGGCTAAATAGAACTATCAAACTTTGTCAATGATCTTTCAACTACTAGATGTTCTTGGCAAGTTACAGCTATGAATCTTGATCGCTGATTTTGAAATCCTATGAAGGTACATCTGTGAGCTGTGGTATCTGCCACCCATTTCTAGAAATTGTGGAGTATAAGCTAACATTTCCCCAGAAGGAATAGGTTTTTGACAATAGCTATTTTTCTCGATTTCCTATACAATCGGATCCAACTCAAATTAAAAATCATGTAAAGTAAAATGGAGGTAATTTTGGAAGCCACTTTGTAGCTGCGCAAATCTCTCATCAATGAGTTAAATGCGCCTTCTGATGGTATTTTAGCAACAACAAAAAACTTCTTAAATCCACCATCTAGATAGATTTCTTGTTTTTTTCCTGAGAGCAAATGGCCTTGTCTACCAGTCATAGTCGCGGGACTTGTGCCTGGAATGGAAACAGCATGAAAAATTACACGCGACATAAGCCTCGATATGTGATAGCACTTGTTGTAATGGAGCTTTACTTAGATTGCATTTTAGAGTTTTTGATTGACATCGGTTGATCGATTGTCAGCCTAACTTATTTATATGTAAACTAGTTGAGAGATGGGCCTAATAAAGGGAAGTGTTTTCAAACTGACAACGCAACCAGCTTAACACAAGCCTGCAAATGATTTACATTTCATTGGGCTGAATGATAATAGTGTTCGCCTAACAATCAAAAGGCTGCCGGTTCAATCCTGAGAGGTCAGTAAGTTAGCTTTCTGATGGTTCGAAACTTGACCCAACAAGATCATTGGATGCATAATAAAATTGTCCTGGCTAATGAAACAGCTGATTTTAGTTAGTAACAAAGCTATACAGATAATCTCACAACATTTTACATTCATATTATTTGGGTTATGATACACATAGGTGGCATCCCCATCTTAATTAGTATTAAATAATATTTTAATTAATATAATTAATTATTAATAATAATGATATTAATGAATTATTATAATTAATTAGTATTAATAGTTTAACCCTATCAATCTGATATTCCAATGACTTATAGCCAAATAGAGATACAATATGAACTTTAACAAATAGCCTACAAAAATCTCTACGAAATTTGTACAGCGACACTTTCCAAACCACTAACTTAACTTAAATTTGGGCATAACAAACTAAATCTTTCCAGAATATTTATAAACTGATGACGATTGTTAAATATTTGAGTCCACAAAAAGGTATTGGAATAGTTTGGTGAACAAACAAGTAGCCTAAATGATAGCATGATAGCTTGAAGAGGCTGTTTATCTTATCAGAATGATGGGCTTCATTGTTGATTGTTCTCAAACAGCTGTTAAAGTGCTCCATAGTGTGACTTAGAAAAGAAATAACTTATCAAAGAAAAAGTGAAAACATCCTTGTAAAAAAAAATTTGTAGCCCCTACCTACCATGATGTAAAAACATCAAACATTGATAGAAAATCTTCCTGAACAACAGCTTAGAATACTAGAAAACCTCTAAGGTCTATAACTTTGTTGATTTTCACATTTCCCTGACATCGTCAGATTTAGGTTGGCCCAAATATTGTTAATCAATGTATGTTAAAATACCCCCGCCGCAGCAAACCTGCAGACTAAGCAAATTTCCATTAGCATGATTATTTACACTAAAATGCCTCATTAAAAATATCACATTTATTCCCTATTTAAATATAACTTAATTAGGCCTACTAATAATGCCTAGTTCAACGAGTAGGCTACTTAGGTTTGTTGCAACAGGGAGGGTAAAAAAGTGTGTTTTTTTGTTGTTGTAAAATGTTAATAGTTTGGTAAGAAATTAATGTATTTTCCAAATTCAATCAAAATATGTTCATAAAAACAAGCAAACTATAACAGTTGACTTATTCTCCATAAGAATAACATGGGAATTTTAAATTTACTATGTTTTGGAATTTTCTCCGTAACCATTAGGCGCACAATAACGCTTCAATATAGGCCTACTAAATTATTTTTTTAAGCTCTACAAAATGGTATGGGATGAAATTGTGAAATTTTGTGTTTTTTAGGGTCAGAAAGGGAAAACCTATTTTTACCACATAAAACCCACCATAAACCTCCGTTCCCATAGTCCGATCATGCTGGTTCGTGAACTCGTTTGAATAAATTTAGGTTTTTACCAAATTTCATCAAAATCGGGTCATTAAGTCACTGCTCGAGTTATTGTGCTAACGAACACATAACTTAAGTTACCCGTCATTTGAACGGTGTTTTTGACCTCTAGCACAGAAAACATACTACTAACTTATAACCCAGAATGCCAACCGCATGGTAAAAAGCATTAAGTGTTTTGAGAGAGCTTTGCCTGTCAATCGTAGGCAGCGCCACCAGCGTTGCTATGCTGAGTGCATGGCAACGCTGGTGGCGCTGCCTACGATTGACAGGCAAAGCTCTCTCAAAACACTTTAATGCTTTTTACCACGCGGTTGGCATTCTGGGTTGTAATATGTTTTCTGTGCCTCTAGGGACCTTAAAACGAAAAAGTAAATCGGTTCCGGGTCCAGGTCTTAGGCTACCATGAGTACATACTACGGTAATAGCCTATTCCCTATAGGCTACATGGGAAACTCGTTAAAACATACTTTCTTAAAGATAAAGGGGACACTTCCATATCTGTTGGCACTAATATCGAATGAGTACTTTTTATATCGAATGAGTACTTTTTATCGATATATCGATTAATCGATATATAACCTAACCTAACTAACCAAACTATCGAATGAGTACCAAATATCGATAAAAAGTACTCATTCGATATTAGTGCCAACAGATATAGAAGTCTGCCCAAGATAAACATTTGTGTCGGATCAGTTTTCTGTTTAAATTTTAGTGGTTAAAACCTAAACTTCACTTTCTTCAACTTTGAACTAGGCCTTACTTTAAGATGGACTGTGTAAGATCATTAGGCCTGGCCTAGTTCTTTAAAGGCCTACGCAATGTTTAATTGTGAGATAAAATGACAGACAAGACTATAACAACAAAGAGCAAAAATAACAAAAACTACCACAAATTTGAGATGACTGGTATAATTATTGAGGTTAAGTTTTGACTACACAGCCTTGAGTTGAGCCTAGCTTACACCAGAATAAGTAAACTTCCTTGTGGTTGTGGATATAATCGATGGTTTACCTTAACACACGTCGCCTTGTCCAACTGCGGTAGAAGAACAAACAATTCCACAATCATCAATGGCTGAATGGCAGTAAGCAGTATTGTATGCAGATGCAGAAAGCGTCAAAGTCAAAGGGAGTCGTGAGTCGTGTTTTGTTCCAAGCTACAGCAGCTACGGCCAGGATTCAGGAGCAGGAATGAGGGAAGAGGGAATGGAAACTGATTACTGAACACTGGAACCTGGAACACTGGAACAGTGGAACAACGTTGTCAGGCGGAAACAAGTGTTCGATTTACCGGAAACTCAACAATAAAACGGGAGCGGAGAGCAGAATAAGAACAAAAGAATCGCGCAGGGCGTGAAGTAGGAGAGCATTTTCATAACCATTGCAAAGCTATTGTCTTGTTTCTATGAAGAATTCTTGTTTTGGCAGACCTGTATATTTTTTTTCTTTTTAACACACACAAAACACCACAAAGTAACAGCAACAGCAGTCACGTCCATTATTTTCTGTGTTCTTTGGTCACACCACATCACAGCAGTCCTAACCTTTACAATTAACCAAGAAGTTTATTTTCTCATTGGGAGGCTTTAACGACCGTGGAAGTTTTACTTTCTTTTGGAAATAAGATATCTACTTATCAATCGTCCAAGTTTCAACTTTAGTGGTTCGATTGATTGTTGTTTCTATACACGTATGTGTAACGATGTTCACAATGGACAAAAGTCCAGATTGAATATATCAATGAATACAAAACAATATATCGATGGTATATAAACACAAATTGTATCGCCTCATCGCCTCGCACGAGTGTGTGTGTGCGTGCAGCACTGTAACCACATGATAGCTAGCTGCCTACCGACGCCGTAGTGGTAGTAATGACAGTAATTACCCTGCAATTACAGATCCCTCATACCTCATACGCTCATACCCACAGCAGACCTTCTGTTGTTTTAGACCACAACGAATTAAATGAATAAATGCTTGGGTAAATTGTTGGTTCTCCTATCTGTCTCATAGGTAAATGTTGCAATAGATCGAAACAGGCTTTTGATTTTGCAATAGGCGGACGAGGAGAGGAACACACTTCCACTATTCTATTTTCAAATTATACAACTATAGTAGCGTCGGCGTCACAGACTATGGAGTAAACATCACGTCTATAGTCTGTGGTGGCGTACCCACCTCAACGATTAATAAACTATAGTACAGTTCAACTATACAATATTCTACAACCAACGTCGAATGAACGCTCACGGTCGTTTTTTATTTTTTTTTCTAATTTTAATCAATGATGCCATGCCAAATGTTTGATAAAGTAGTACTGTAAGGAGAAATTGAAATATAAAAAATCTGTATTGCTCAACATATATATAATAAATTAAGTTGGCCTGGCAGTTCTGGTTCTATCTTTGAAATCTTCCAGTCTACGACAAAATACCACAAGAAAATGCCACGTTGTTTCTACAGAAAGAGAGAAAATCACCAAATGAACTCTGCGATCGCGATGTTGTAACCGGATAAAGAGAGAAGACCGGAAGTGGACTATCAGCTGATAGCAACTACTAGTACTTCCGGTACAACTGTTACAGTGCGCGCCCCGTTACTTTGTTCCTAGAGATCATGGAAACACTAAACACATGTTTCTTTCTCATGTCAAATCTTTTACACAACATATAGGGGCGGTTTGGGAGCTCGAGCCCAGCTAGTACGCGCCTAGTGTTGGACGCGCCTAACTTTAGTCCCCGGACCAGAAACCAGGCTTGGGAGCTCGCGCCTAAGTTGAAATGGTCGTAGATCAAGTATAGTCGCGCCTAAGTTGCAGCGCAGCTAGATGGACAGGGAATCGCGGGGAATTCAGGTTTTGACGTTGGCAACGGCCATTACAGAACCCATTACCGTTGACAACAACAAAAGATGAACACTTATTGAAGATGGATACAATTTTATCTTGGTATATGAATGGTGGCTAATTAGTAGACTATGATGTATGTTTCTGCATTGTACCATTGCAAAAATGTAGTTTTGTAAGATCGTTGTTTTACATCCCAATGACTGAAGAACCGTAATTGTTTATATTCTTTAATTAATTATTCTTTTAAGATCTACCTTTATTTTGACTTTACGATTTATAATTATTTAATCGGTTGTCCTTAAGTACTACTAGTTGTATTTTAATTACTACAAATTATAAATATGTACAGAGCAACATAGGATTAACATCGGAAACTCGGTTTCATGCAATAAAAAGCTTCAAAATGAAACATTAATTTCCCAGTATAATATAGGGGTATTGACAAAAAATAATAAAAAGTAATTGCGGAGGTTGTGTGAAGCCAAGGTAAATGTAAAAAAATCTTTTAATACAGTACTTAGAAAAGATTGTGGTCAATTTAAAATTTTTTTTTACATGAGACACTCTTTTATCTAATTTTCCTAGAGAAGTATCTATTACCGTAGGTAGCACTTGGTTCTGGGACCGATAAAATTTTCCATTTTGATGTCCCTAGAGGCCAAAAACACTGTTCGTTCAAAATTTTACATATGTATAGCATATATATAAATGTATTATATATACGTCCATAAAACTTGAGTAATTTTTGTCTGATTTTGATCAAATTTGGCATAAAAGTGTTAGGCTCGATTCTCCTTAACGAGTTCGCGAACCAGCATGATCAGACCATGGGAACCCGGAGTTGTATAGGATAAAAATAGTTGTTTCTCAATTTTAACCCCTATAACATAAATATTTGTCTTTAAAATATTTTAAAGAGTAATTTAAAGAGTAAAGAGTAAAGTGTGTTTTAAAGAGTATAAAAAACAAATTAATATCTTAAAATGTTTTGTACGGCTATTGGCTACAGAGACTATTGGTAAAATTATAAATTTTAAATTCCCATGTGATTCTTATGGAGAATAAGTTAACTGTTCTAGTGTGGTCGTTTATTGATATATTTTTATAAAACTTGGCAAATTTATTTATTTTTTATAATCCTGTTAATATTTTGTTAAAAAAAACACACTTTATTACCCTCCCTGTAGCAGCATACCTACACCGTATGGTGCTTGTTTAGGTGCTTGTTAAACCTAAAGTTATTTAAATAAATTTAATTGAAAGCTCTATTAGGTTATTTGGAAATTCGCTTAGTCTGCAGGTTTTCTGTGGCGGGTTATTGATATACTGTATATATTTTCTCATACTCCAAATAATCTAGGTACTGTACTCCATTTTGATTGTAACTAGCACTTGGTCAATGACACTGGACTGAGCTCTATCACAACGCAATTAAAAGATAACGATTATGACTGTGAGCTATTTGCAGTTTTTTATGTTTTGTTTACTATCTCTTCACTCTTTCGTAGGGGGTGAGTGGGGGGTATGCATGTGGTTGCTAATTATTTCCTTACTAATAAAATATTTATAATTAAGGTACGGGTGCTTATAGCCAAACTCTCAGTTGAAAGAAATTCTATTTAGGGTCCATATTTGTATTGCAGTTAGTAAAAACAAAAACCAAATAATCTTTCGTTAAATTTAGCTTTCTGCAAGATTTTCGTTTTATTTTGAACAACAGAAAACTAAAAAAAAGTTTTATCAAATTTACTTTGAGAGTAATGAAAATGTTCGGAATTTAATAACGAATTCCAATATAACATTCTTTTAGTTAATATGTAAACAATTAACTTGCTAATGAGCTAATACCGGCATGATGTCGACTTAGACCTGCCCCCTGGCAGGACTAAAGTTGGGGACTAAACTCACTGATTTTTATGACGAAAACATATCTCTTAGTCCCGAAAGTGGTCTCCCAAACCCACCGAGACTATCTCTTAGGCTGGCGCCTAGGTCTACTTGACTCCCAAACCAACAATATTTAGGCCGGGGCCACACGTGGCGGATTGTCCGCGCGGCTTATGATCGTACGATCATAAGCCGCGCGACGATGTCCCGGCCACACGGAGCGGATGAACCGCTTCCGGTTGAGGTTTCCCAGCCTACGTACTGAGATTCTAACATGGTTTAATTCACTCGTTCTCGTTGTAGTCATGGAAGAAACACGTATGTTAGTTTGTGCATTAGAAGAATGTGGTGAGCTAGAGCCTAAGGCAAACCGAAATCATTGGGTCCATCATTTCATAACCGATAAACCATTTGTGTTCCAAACCTTTTACGAGCACATGCGAAACCATAGTTCGGAGTTTTTTTTTTTTTTTTTTGTTACTATGGCATGTAGATAGCATCGTTTGACGAGCTACTTCAATTGCTTTGACCGCATATAACTAAGGAAGATATACTCATGAGAAATGTACAACATGAGAAATCCCACATTGTCTTTAACAAGTTCTATTGATTTGTCTGTATCAAACATTTTACACCTATAAACTGAAACGCACAAGCACAAACTAAAAAAAAACAACTACAAATGCTTGAAAATGAGCTCCAACCGCGCGGACAATCCGCATCGTGTGGCCACTCTCATAAGACTACGTGTGTCATCCCCTCCAACGCGGCTTATGATCGCGCGGACAATCCGCGACATGGCGCGGACAATCCGCCCAGGCGGCTTAGGATCGCCCCGTGTGGCCACTCTCATTTGAATCAATGTGTTGTCGGACCACGCGGATCATCCGCGTGGTCCGTCCGCGCGGATCATCCGCGTGGTCCGTCCGCGCGGATGATCCGCATCGTGTGGCCCCGGCCTTAGGCGCGAGATTATCCCTGCACAAGTTAGGCGCGCGCCTTACTGATCCCGAGCTCACAAACCCGTTTTCGAGGCGGCAGCCTAAAATACCGGAAATATCCGGATTTAGTCGCGGACTAGCGCTAATACCGAGCTCCCAAACCGCCCCATAGTAGCACATACCAAATTGAATCAACGAGTAGACCCCTATCAATGAATACATAAGGGTCATAAAGGAGGCTGTTATCAGCTCCCTACGAGGTGTAATTATTTCCTATTTGCGTAGGTATTGTACGCACCTGCGTTGTATAGCAAGAAAAAGAGCAATGACAAATTTCACACAGATATAAGTGAATAGTGGTGAATATCCACCGAAATTTAACACAAGTTCGACGAGTGAGGATGTACAAATTGACAAGTTTTAGGTCTATAGTAGATCCTACATTCAAATTTGTTTGAAATAACGAGTTTTCCGTCCTGGTATGACCACAGATAAAACCTAGTAAAAACCCTACAAAACTGACGATATTTCGGCTGCTAATGAGTGTCAGATTTTCCTCATGAAATCAAAATTTCCCCAATCAACGTCACGTTGGAAGTCCAATCAACCGTCAGATGTGGTTGATGTGGTTGTGGTAGCGTCAAGGTCCGCGTTTACTGGCGTTTCACCAACCACAACCATAACCATAAACGTGGTGATAACCGTTATCTAACTGGGGCGTTTCATTATCAGTGACTGAGTGAAGTCGACCGTTACCGAGTGATAAGAACTGTGAAATCTGCAGAACGCTGGAAGTGAAACGTCGTAAAACGTGGAATGTGCTTGCTAGAGTGAGCTGTGAGTAGTACAGCCGCTTTTATTATTGAATGTTGAAACCATGTTGAAACTAGGAACCTACAAGTGCTCTACATATAACCCTTTTTACTTAAACGTAACTGAGTATTCTTCGTAAATAATACTAGCATAAATTAATTCAGCCCTTCCTAGCTAATACAAGCATGTCGTCTTAAAATGAGTAGCACATGGAAAAGTAGTACAGTTATAAAGTAGGACTATATTAATAATTAGTCTTTCAAACACTGTACAATACGTTTCTGAACGAAATTGGAAACGCTGCACCAGCTGATCGTGTGGTAATATCTTTAACAGTGTTGCCAACCTATTTTCAAGCGTACTCGGATTACGTGCATGATAAAAACACGCTGTGTTTGGTTGGAATACTGGCGTGCGACAAAGTAAAAACTGTGCGACAAAGTAAAAAGTGTGCAGGTGCAAGGAAGCCCACTTTGTCACGTGACTGTAGGAAAGATTATTTTTACGCTATACGCTAACAATTCTATAATAAGTCCCTTCACCTATACATTCCTTCCGTTACTTTCCTGTTAAAGGGAACATTCATTATTATCGATGGTTTTTTTTCTCGATATATCGATATTAACAAATTGAAACATATCAGCTGACAACTACGATAAATATTGTTCAGTATCAACAAACAATAATAAAATGAAACTGTTCTAAAAAAATAACCTAACATAACTAACCAAACTTGCTGTAACATTTAAAAATTCCGTGTTTAACTTGCCTTTTCTGTTATCAAACGGTTACCTTAGAACAGTTTCATTTCTTAATCCATTTAATAGACTGTTTTAGCCTAAACAAGATCAGTTAGTTTGCTGTCAATTTGTAATGGATCGGAAAACAAAAATATCGATATATCGAAAAAATCATCGATAATAATGAATGTTCCCTTTAACAGGAAAGTACCTTCCTTCCTATACCAAGGTTATACCTTAGGATTAATAATATGGGCAAAATTAGATCGCGAAGTGCACTGAATGATGTGGGCCAATAGAGAGAGGAAACCTGATCGTGGACCATAGCATCTTACCTGACAACAACCGTCAGCAACCAAGAGAGATAATTTAATTTTGGTGTAAGCACTTACCGGGTGGGCTTGAATGAGCATTCAACTATTTTATTGTTTAATACAAAAATAACGACGAATCTACCATGTCGTAACACTTCGGCCCAAGTAACACTTCGGCCCAGTAACATTTCGGCCCGAAACCCTCAGATGTGGCCTACGGTCCAACTCTCTACCTGCCCACTAGTAACACTTCGTCCCAACAAAATATTTGACAGGTTAGGTTAGATTAGGTTAGGTTAGGTGAGGTTAGGTTAGGTTAGGTTAGGTAAGATTCCACCGATTTTCCGTCATGTGAGGTCAGAGGATGCAAGGGGTGACGGTTGGGCGACATTCCACCAGAGGGTGGTTGCAAAGTATACAGGTCATGTACCTCTTACTACCCGAACTGCGTTCCTCAACCCTTGTCAATTTTTCTTCGGGCCGAAATGTTACTCCATTAGCTTATTTAATCATCTGTAAAAGCGAGTGGGACGAAGTGATACTGTTTTTCTAAGAAATTTGAGTTTGGCCGAAATGTTACTGGGCCGAAGTGTTACTACATCGAATCTACATAGGTTGTCGTACACAAATATGGCCATATACTAACCAAGGGAGTATGTTTTATCTTTGATATGGCCAATAAAATTAATATTACATCGACATTTTATGATTGTAGCCACCTGAACAATTAGTTTTTAGAGTTAGCCCGTAATACTCCAACAATTCAATTGAGCACAATCCCAAAAAAATATGGATGTGAAGCTTATCAATGAACAAAAGAAGATTTGGATTTTACGGGGGGATAACACATGTGGATCAAAATCGACTGATTGATTGAATTGTGAAACGTCAAAATACTGTATTTGCATAGTGTACTTTGTGCAGGACAATTAAGAGGTTAAAGATACGTCCATGGTTTGACCATGGGAGTCAAAACGGCCCACTCTTCACAGCCGATAAGTGTGGAATGGAATCTTTGAATCATCCTCTTGATCCAAATATCCCACACAAGCTGCTAACTACGGACCGACTGTAGTGGAATGCCCACATATAGTAGTTACCACTTTATATAGCGGTGTTGGACATTTACACTAGATTCCCGGTAACCGAGAAACCGTTGACTGCTTTCTCTAGTTTTTCACGAAACGAGAGTTCCAAGTGGTAAATTAATGTGGATTATCTACACAGGTTAAACTCCGTTGTAAAAGTGTATCTTTACTTTTTTATGCATCCTATTAAATGTTTTAACTCTGTTATTGCTAATAATTTTGTTCATGATTGTGATGGAAATGTTTTTTAAGGTGTATTTTGAAAGGGTTAGTACTTAAATTTTATATCAGTGAATTTCAAAGGTTGTATGCTAAAAAGTGAATGCAAAATACCATAACATTCATTAAATAAAAAAAAACTATTGATACTTCCACTCTGATGGGCAAGTTTGTAAGTTAAAAAATGTTGTTTATATTTCAGTATGCAACGATCATTTGGTAGCTGTCCATTGCAGTCCAATCAAAATAATGCATTTCGGCAGCCACCAACAACTGTTCAATATTACAATGAATACATCTCGATACAAAATACGTCAAATGTAGGAGCATTATTTTTTATATCTAATTATTACAGATTTTCCCTGCGATGCACACGAGCTGATAAAAAAGGTTTTTAAAAAACATGCTTGCCTATTATTAATATATAGATTTCAATGAACAGGAACAGTTGCGTCCTTATAAAAAAGACTACTTAGTAATTACCCAAACTAACTTTACGATTTGCCTTTGAAGATGACATTAAGAGACAGACACTCCCGCCAAATTGTACAAAGTGGGACGTTTACGCGGGATATTAAATTTAGAACAGATGTTTTAGCAACGTTTAAGTCTGCAGTTGCAGTTGGTTTTGGCGCTAGTTCAAACGCCTCCAAAGATAGATACCGCATAACCACACGTCTCTTCCGACGAGGCTTGCTTTCCACAGATTACAGGTTCTAACTTTAACGCTAGCTTTCTAACTATAAGCATAGAGAGAATTGAACTAGGTCAATGTACTTGTAACAGTATGGCTAAACTTATGGCAATGGGTTAGATATGTCACATGACTAAACATTACCGTTCGGCGGACTGAAATTCATCGTATTGAGTTGTCTACGAAGTAGTCACTCCATTTCAAAGTCAACGTTATCGCCAATTTTAGAATGAAACGAATAAAAGGATAGTCGAATTGAGGTCTACGAGCCAACCCGAAAGAGCAGCGTATTGTAGATTTGTTGCATCTTTTGATCTCCATAAAAACTTTTAATCCGATGTTTAAATTAGATAGATATTTAGAGGTATGTGAAGCTGGCAGCGCAGCGCCCATATTTAAAATAAACTTCAAAATAACCTAAATCGTTTGTTTATCGTTTGTTTAGCTATTTTCGCCGTTTGTTTGGCCTTAGTTGCTTTAGAATTAGAAAAAAGTGGTCGCTGCTGGTGTGAAGCTAGCAGCGCCCATTGGTCATTTTGAGTTAAAAACCATTTAAATCGATTGTTTATCGTTTGTTTAGGTTTGTTTAGCTATTTTCGTCGTTTGTTTGGCCTTAGTTGCTTTAGAATTAGGAAAAAAGTGGTCGCTGCTGGTGTGAAGCTAGCAGCACCCACTTTATTTTTAGTTTTTAAAAGCAACTTAGGCCAAACAAACGTCAAAAATAGCTAAACAAACCTAAACAAACGATAAACAAACGATTTAGGTTGTTTTGAAATTTATTTTAAATATGGGAGCTGCCAGCTTCACATACCTGATATTTAGTTTTAAAAGTAGCACGATACAAAAGGCTCATTCTACTATATAATTTTAGCGAAAAATTAGCTACATTGTTAATGGTAATATGTATACATCGACTCCTTCACTTTGAGGCTACCCAACGATATTTTGAACTACATTATTACCAGTTAATTAGGTAATTCAAACTTGGTTGCCCGCTAACCATCAATAAATTGGCTGCAATATTGTGTGTCTAAGAAAGAAACAAGAAGCTAATAAACTAAAATATCTTGTCGAGAATGGTATTGATTTCGATTAAAAATTTCATTACGTGTTTACTGTATGTAGGCTAAATACACACCTCATTATAGTATCAAATAGACCTGTGATAGTATTATCCACATACGGTACTATAATTTGCTTGTTGGCATTACTGCAGCAGACAAAAAAGTTGATTGTCGCGACCTTTACCAAAGACCATAAACTCGGAGCGACCTCATTTAGAATGTAGGCAGCTAATAATTCCAGTCATTATGTAATAGTGGGCAAAGTTACAAAAATACGTCACAAAACCCTTATCGAGTCAGCTCGTTTGCGTGATTGCGTGAGTGCATTTTCACCTTTACTTATAATATCTGAGGATAACAATACATTTACAAGATCGAACAAAATAAAAACCAAATACAGTAATAGTTATTAGACTAATCATTTTGTCAACCACGATTAATCTAACAACGTCAGGTAACATTGGATCCAACAATTTTATTTATGGCCATCTTTTTTAGATATTCCCATTCTGTAATTTTTGTAGTGATTTCTATTGAGAATTTTGGAAATTTTGCCATCTTCTATCAGCAGTGTATAGTTTTTCTATGGGTGTAGCAAAGGCGTTAGTAGTCAATTTGTTCGTGGTCTAGCTGTCACACCAAGTTTCTCTAGACCATGTTCTTCTTGAGATACTAGGACGTTGCTCTATATTTTAGGCTCTTTTTTATAGCCAGGGACCATTTTGTACATCACTTCAGCTAGGTTTATAGGGTCATTTTCACATAGCGTTTGACGGGATTTGAACTCGGGACCTTGGGGACCAAAGTCACGCGTTTTACCGCTAGACCAGCTTGCCCTTAAATATGTTCGTTTTGCAATATAAACATGTGTGGGCTCAGTCCAATACATTTAAAGATGTTGATTTATAACCTATAAGTAATCTATATTCACCTATCTATCGTAGGTTTGGATATCACATATTTAATTTACTAGTACGTGCGGTGGCTGACGTTGAAATGAAGAGGCGTATAGTGTGACCCGGTCACTACCGTTGACCTCGTGTCGGGGTCATAGGTCAGAGACGTGTAGTACATGTGTCTCCACGCACACACAGGCATAGTTACACGATAACAGGCTACACGTGCGTGCATGTCCACTGTCATTATGTTGGTACTGTTGTTTGTCACCAGTAGTTGAATTTGTATCCAGATCAGGGACATCGATGTAAACAACTAAAAATTTCTAACATAATCGGAACAAAAAACAATATTCCTACCTACTAGAATTTAACTGGAGCCTGTCCTGTCTAGATTTTATAATAAAAATTGTACCTATCCTAATTGGACCTACTCTATATAGAGCATACCTTAAGTGAAATACTGTATACCCAAAAATAGAGCACACTCCATCTGAGATCTATCCTAAATACAGCATACCCTAACTGAGACCTACCCAAAACTGAAAATGTTCCATCATGAACCTACCCTAGAGACCATATCCTAACTGTAACCTATCCCAACAGCAACCTCCTAACTGGAACCTACGCTTACAAAAACCTATCCTAACTGCAGCCTATCTAATAAAACAGTCCACTATATATAGTTCATTGCCGGACCTTAAACACAAAACAACAAGCTTAGTCAATTCCAATAGAGCAAGTCACGGTAAATATCAAAAGTCAACAATTCAATGTACTGTACTTAAACTATTCAACTTTTGCTACGTACATTTAGCCTGCTTTGCATTTCTTTATTACCTGACGACGACTGAGACGAAATGACACGGCAACTCTGTATAACCGTGGTACAACAGTTAACATACGTTTTGCATAACTACTTCAAAGGTCACTGGAGCCTGGTTATAAACTACATATCTACCCTTGAGCGCGTATGGCTGGAACCGGTACACCTACTAGTGACTCACCTTTCCTACAATGTATATACCACCAGGTGCCTACTGTATACTGTATTACCTGCGACTATTGGTATACTGTATTTAGTACCTATACATCGAGTAGATATGTGGTAAAGTTGAAAGAATTACTTGGGGCAGTATGATTACTGCAACAAACGTGATGTAAAACATCTTTAATATTTGGAACGAATTATTAATTGTTGTTACTCATTAACCTAACAGTAACGCACGCCTAGGCGTGTATTTGAAGCTGAATATGAATTACCAGTTTGCACATCTACACACCTAGACGAACATTTTGGTATATAATATATGTGGTTAAATCTTAAAACAAAAAAGCCTAAGGGTGACGAGCACCAAATCAGTAAAATATACTACATTAGTAAGTGAAACTTCTGTAGTTAAAACACAAGAAGTATTCAACTACAGAAGTATTTTACTACTGGAGATTTGTTTGGAGAGCTCAAGTACAGGATGCTTCTTTAGTTGAAACTTCTGTAGTTTCTGTGAATACTCTGTTAGTTGTGCACATCGATATATAACTACTACGTAGTAGTTATATATCGATGGTTGTGCAGTCCCGCGCAGTACATAACCTCAAAATATAGAAATACTGCAATATTTATTTGTGTTTTGTGCAAATTAGTATTAAGCTTCAAGAGTTTTGTGTTGAAAATTGGCTTTTATTGTTAAAACCTGCGTGTTCAAATAGTTAACTTGTTTAATCATTTCATTTTCATTTAATTTTATCTTTTTAGCGAATTTCCCTATAGGAAAGTAGCTATTACCGTAGGTGGCACGGTAAGACCTAGACCCGGGACCGATTTACTTTTTCATTTTGATGTCCCCAGAGGCCAAAAACACCATTCGTTCAAATGTTCATATATGTATATATATATATATATATATATATATATATATATATATATATATATACGTCCGTGAACGCGATAACTTGAGTAATTTTTGTCCGATTTTGATGAAATTTGGTTTAAAGGTGTAAAGCGGGATAAACTTGAATGAGTTCGCGAACCAGAACGATCGGACCATGGGAACGGGGCTTTACGGGGGGTTTTATGGGGTAAAAATTGGTTTTTCTCACTTTTGACCCTCAAAACACAAAATTTCCCGATTTCTCTTTAGACCTTTTTAAAGAGCTTAAAAAAACAAATAATTTAGTATATAAAAGTATTTTTGTTCGATTATTAGTAACGGAGAAAATTTAAAAAATTTTAAATTTAAAATTCCCATGTTATTCTTATGGAGAATATTGTCAAATGTTGTAGTTTGCTTGTTTATGGATACATTTAATTTTGATGGAACTTGGCAAATTTATTTATTTTGTACTAAGCTATCAATATTTTACTCAAAAACACACTTTATTAGTTTCCTTGTAGCAGCAAACCTAGGTACTCGTTAAACCTAATGTTATTAAAATATATTTAACTAAAAATCAATTCAGACAAATGGAAATTCGCTTAGTCGGCAGGTTTGCTGCGGCGGGGGTATTTATATTTATTTTTATAATTTTGATTATAAAATTAATATTTCAATATTAATTTATAAATATGCGGAGAGAATAAATCCTTGTAAGGTCTAAAACAAAAAACGTAGGGCACATGCAATATCTAATTTACGATTATCTTCACAGATTGAATTATTATTAGCTATTTTTAACCTCAATTAGGAAATATAGATGTAAATCATGCATACACGATGGACTGTGTTAATTTATTTCTTTCAAATCGACAGCTACCCATCTTTATTATTATCTATTACATGCGCCCCACATTTTTCGTTTTAAATCTTACAAGTATTATTTATTCTCTCCATATATTTAAAATTATTTTCTACTTTTTAGGGCGTTTAAAAACGTGGTATTTTAAAAAAGTATTTCATGTATAAATTAGTTTCTCCTTTTTTTTTATTTTTGTTTTACTAATTAAACAATAATAGGTAATTAATATTTCAATAGGGTCTCTCTTATCACAAACCGTACTGCATTTGGTGCATTCAATAAATAGTCTATGTAGGCCTATTCAGCATAATCCATGGTTAACATAAAAATATAACCTACTGAAAACAATATACATGGTTAACCCTATTTAAAACGAAATCCTCCATAACTTACACCTACGAGGGGGTAGGAGTATATTTTAGCACAAATTTATCATTAACTTACTAGTTTAGTACACAACTATACACTGGTGCACACCAACCTTAAATTTTCACTGAAGAGTAATCTACAAAACTCCTGGAGTAAAACACTCCTGAAGTTAGAATACTAAAATAGTGTATGTAGCAAATGAAGTCACTATTTTCCTACTACTTTAGTTGTATACTATATTAGTTTGACTTTCTCCTGTTTGGTGCTCGTCACCCTTATTGTTCACAAAGTTTCATGTCGCGTATTAAATATATAGATGAGTCGTGTATAATTGAGAGTGATGTGTAGCTTTGTTACTGACTAAGATTAGCGTTCTCTATATTTATGATCAAGTTCTGTATATTTAAAATAACATCCAAATTATCACAACTACTGGAAACTGGGTCTAATTCTAAACCGTAAAAAATTTGATTTTTCAAACTGGCGATTTGTTGATTACCAGGCAAGCAGAATATTACTCAAGCTACTAAAGATGAAGTTGATTTTGACAAATAAAAGAAGAATACAGAAAACCATACAAAATATTTCAACTTGAACCATAATGTTAAAATCACACAGCCTATGAAGCACCTCAGTCCAAGATTATTGGTGTCGTGATCCGAAATCATTGTTAATGTTCAGAAAGATATTTTATATGTTCGTTATTGAGTAATTGAGAATAACACAAATATAAATCTAATTTACCGACCGATATCACATAGTATAACATCATCAACCAACGTTGTAATAAACATTACAGTGTATTTTGTGAGAAATGTAGCACAATAGATGCATAATTTTGTAAACACTTACGGTAAACGAAATATCTAATTAATGCGTTCCTTCTTACTCTTTTTTAGCTAGGAGTAAAATTATTTACTGTGGACAGTGCAAAAATAAATTTAAATGTAACATTTAATTAAAGCTACCCAAATAAAAACTGAGTCCTACCTCTAATAATTATATACAACTAAACATTCACAAGTTATTTTGACTCAACAGGGACTCGCGCAGAGGAATTATTTCGTCAACAAAGGAACAATAAAACATCCAATCCTTCCGAGATGGACCGATTCTGAGAACAGGTTGGCGTTTATCATCGAGCTATTAATTAGTGATGAACACTAACAGCTTCACGCTAAAGACAAAGGTTTGGACCGTTCCAAATACTTTACTTCACCAAAGGAGCAAAAGACACAGTAAATTAAAACGTTCGCGAACAAGTATGTTATACTGTACAAAAATAATCTGTCAGAAACCCACTTTAAACGGAAACTAATTCGCGAAATCCACCACATAAATCGTCCCTCCGCAGCGTTAGAAGACGCGTTGGATGGCTCGAGTCCAGATTTACTTGGAATCAATCCAGCAGTCCAAATGGACCAGATCTGGGTTAATCTGACACTTAGCGTCGGTCGGTGGCGAACGCAAACTGTAATTGGCTCAAAAAGTTCACAACTGCGATATATGTCCGGGGTTAGTGCGTTCCAACTATCCACCAAAAGCAAAACACTTCACAAAGATTTCAAAGGAAATTCTCTTTACTTTACAGCCATTGGCAACAGAGTGGAATAAGTAGTTTGGCAAAAGTTAAATCCATCTAAACTTATTGACTTCAGTAAATGTACAACTATCCAATGAGTGGGAAAACACATTACAAAATCGTTCGGGAAGAGTCTTCTAAGTAAATTTTATTCATTTTATCTATTAACAGATTAAATAGAATACAGTTCTATCCCAACCCCATTGGTAAGCCTGTTATTAAATTACATTAAGATTGCGCGTACTAAACTATCTGACAAATAGAACAAAACACATCACAAAGATCCTCGCTTCAGACGTCTTCTTTAGCAAATGCTCTTTGCAAAATAATCAGTAAATATAATAAGTAGTTTGAATCAAGCTAAATCCTCTGACAAGATTGAGCCTTAAGCCTCTTAATCAAGAAGCCGATTATGATATTGGTGCACAAACTTTACTGGTGAAAATACGGTTTACCAAAACTTCTCGTTCACTCGCATGTATATGTAATGCTCCTCAGTTTGCATATTAAAGAGAAAATGAGTAAGTAGATTGTTAAGAGGTTTAAATCCAGTCAATCCCATTGACAAGTTGGTGAGTAATTCTACTAATGACATTGAGATAATGATACATAACACTGAATACATCCGACAGCGTTACTGACTGGAAATAAAATCATGTATGTTGTCATTTCATTATGAATAATGAAAAGCAATCACATCTACTGACATGACTTATAGTATAATTATTACTAATTATAACTTAATTTGTCTTAAATTAACAAAGTAATGATCTAAATTCATGCTGTACTTACAAACAAGAAATGGTTATCCAAATAGGGCGGTACTGACCTGCAAAAATACAAACATTTTTAAAAATATTAAAATGTGCAATTGACACACATACGATATGAGAAGTATGTACATTATTGAACAATGTTAAAAACCTGATACTGTAATGTTACGTAGCTCCTCTCGCAATGCAATGTTAAAAATCTATGATACCCCAACAATGTCCCAAGATGAAAGCCACTCCAAACCACAGGTACAAATCGAACATTTTAGGTGTTTGGTGATATGTATGAAACTCACTATATTCGTCAACATATTGTCCAAGGAAGTAGAGGTTTGTATAATTTGGTGATATGTATAAAACTCGCTATATTCGTCAACCTATTTTCCAAGGAAGTAGAGGTTTGTATAATTTGGTGATATGTACGAAACTCACTATATTCGTCAACATATTGTCCAAGGAAGTAGAGGTTTGTATAATTTGGTGATATGTATGAAACTCACTATATTCGTCAACATATTGTCCAAGGAAGTAGAGGTTTGTATAATTTGGAGATATGTATCAAACTCACTGTATTCGTCAACATATTGTCCAAGGAAGTAGAGGTTTGTATAATTTGGGGATATGTATGAAACTCACTATATTCGTCAACATATTGTCCAAGGAAGTAGAGGTTTGTATAATTTGGTGATATGTATGAAACTCACTATGTTCGTCAACATATTGTCCAGGGAAGTAGAGGTTTGTATAATTTGGTGATATGTATGAAACTCACTATATTCGTCAACATATTGTCCAGGGAAGTAGAGGTTTGTATAATTTGGTGATATGTATGAAACTCACTATATTCGTCAACATATTGTCCAGGGAAGTAGAGGTTTGTATAATTTGGTGATATGTATGAAACTCACTATATTCGTCAACATATTGTCCAAGGAAGTAGAGGTTTGTATAATTTGGTGATATGTATGAAACTCACTATATTCGTCAACATATTGTCCAGGGAAGTAGAGGTTTGTATAATTTGGTGATATGTATGAAACTCACTATATTCGTCAACATATTGTCCAGGGAAGTAGAGGTTTGTATAATTTGGTGATATGTATGAAACTCACTATATTCGTCAACATATTGTCCAAGGAAGTAGAGGTTTGTATAATTTGGTGATATGTATGAAACTCACTATGTTCGTCAACATATTGTCCAGGGAAGTAGAGGTTTGTATAATTTGGTGATATGTATGAAACTCACTATATTCGTCAACATATTGTCCAAGGAAGTAGAGGTTTGTATCATTTGGTGATATGTATGAAACTCACTATATTCGTCAACATATTGTCCAGGGAAGTAGAGGTTTGTATAATTTGGTGATATGTATGAAACTCACTATATTCGTCAACATATTGTCCAAGGAAGTAGAGGTTTGTATAATTTGGTGATATGTATGAAACTCACTATATTCGTCAACATATTGTCCAGGGAAGTAGAGGTTTGTATAATTTGGTGATATGTATGAAACTCACTATATTCGTCAACATATTGTCCAAGGAAGTAGAGGTTTGTATAATTTGGGGATATGTATGAAACTCACTATATTCGTCAACATATTGTCCAAGGAAGTAGAGGTTTGTATAATTTGGTGATATGTATGAAACTCACTATGTTCGTCAACATATTGTCCAGGGAAGTAGAGGTTTGTATAATTTGGTGATATGTATGAAACTCACTATATTCGTCAACATATTGTCCAGGGAAGTAGAGGTTTCTATCATTTGGTGATATGTATGAAACTCACTATATTCGTCAACATATTGTCCAGGGAAGTAGAGGTTTGTATAATTTGGTGATATGTATGAAACTCACTATATTCGTCAACATATTGTCCAAGGAAGTAGAGGTTTGTATAATTTGGTGATATGTATGAAACTCACTATATTCGTCAACATATTGTCCAGGGAAGTAGAGGTTTGTATAATTTGGTGATATGTATGAAACTCACTATATTCGTCAACATATTGTCCAGGGAAGTAGAGGTTTGTATAATTTGGTGATATGTATGAAACTCACTATATTCGTCAACATATTGTCCAAGGAAGTAGAGGTTTGTATAATTTGGTGATATGTATGAAACTCACTATATTCGTCAACATATTGTCCAGGGAAGTAGAGGTTTGTATAATTTGGTGATATGTATGAAACTCACTATATTCGTCAACATATTGTCCAAGGAAGTAGAGGTTTGTATAATTTGGTGATATGTATGAAACTCACTATATTCGTCAACATATTGTCCAGGGAAGTAGAGGTTTGTATAATTTGGTGATATGTATGAAACTCACTATATTCGTCAACATATTGTCCAGGGAAGTAGAGGTTTGTATAATTTGGTGATATGTATGAAACTCACTATATTCGTCAACATATTGTCCAGGGAAGTAGAGGTTTGTATAATTTGGTGATATGTATGAAACTCACTATATTCGTCAACATATTGTCCAGGGAAGTAGAGGTTTGTATAATTTGGTGATATGTATGAAACTCACTATATTCGTCAACATATTGTCCAGGGAAGTAGAGGTTTGTATAATTTGGTGATATGTATAAAACTCACTATATTCGTCAACATATTGTCCAGGGAAGTAGAGGTTTGTATAATTTGGTGATATGTATGAAACTCACTATATTCGTCAACATATTGTCCAGGGAAGTAGAGGTTTGTATAATTTGGTGATATGTATGAAACTCGCTATATTCGTCAACATATTGTCCAGGGAAGTAGAGGTTTGTATAATTTGGTGATATGTATGAAACTCACTATATTCGTCAACATATTGTCCAGGGAAGTAGAGGTTTGTATAATTTGGTGATATGTATGAAACTCACTATATTCGTCAACATATTGTCCAGGGAAGTAGAGGTTTGTATAATTTGGTGATATGTATGAAACTCACTATATTCGTCAACATATTGTCCAGGGAAGTAGAGGTTTGTATAATTTGGTGATATGTATGAAACTCACTATATTCGTCAACATATTGTCCAGGGAAGTAGAGGTTTGTATAATTTGGTGATATGTATGAAACTCACTATATTCGTCTACATATTGTCCAGGGAAGTAGAGGTTTGTATAATTTGGTGATATGTATGAAACTCACTATATTCGTCAACATATTGTCCAGGGAAGTAGGACGGTGCTAGGTAGGTAGAGCTTTGAGATTTTTTCTGACACTAAGAAACGTTTCTAAATAAATTTCCGATAGGATTTCTAAACTACCGTATAGGCCTACAGAATACAGATTTTGCATCGACAATATTTTTTTTATAAATACTCAGTAAGTGTTCTAATTCGATTCGAAGCTAAATCGTTTCTGGGCCAAAGATGTAATTTGTCATTCGACAATCGATTAATCATGCGATCGAGTAAAATGGTCGATGTTAAATCCTAGGAACAAGACTAGGGCTTGGATCGTTCATAAAACGTTTAATATGTCAATAATATAGAAACTCAAACAGAAAGGTCAAATATTTCAGCTATAAAATTGCAAAATAGCTTAAATTCCGTTTTGAATATTTCAGAATGAAATTTGATCGTACGCGACACATGGACCTTTTATAATTCATCCACAATAATCAATATGAAAAATAACGCTCGCCCCAATTCAAGTCAACATCGGCAACCCCTCGGATTATGTAGTTAGCCTCCCCTCTTCCCCTGATACGTGAATACTACCCCATCCCTCTACGGCACAATTAAATATACAAACACCCACACACGGCCACTTCACGCACACACGCCACACGTGCTTGCATCGCGCACAGACTGACTACGGGGCGGAACTTATTGGTTTACGCTTTCAATCCAGGCAAAAATTACAATTTTCATTCATGTAGATTTTTGTTAAAAGTTCAAACATAAATTTGTAGATGGATTTGGTTTGCAAATATCATTACTGTACAATCGCTCTGTAAAATACAAGGGTTTGATGAACTTCAATGCCTTAACTTGATACACTATTTATTAAAACTCCAAAGGCTACTGTATGTCCATTCCAAAAGTACTTTTTAATAATAAAATCATTAATACATAACCGATTTTAAAATTGCGACAGAGTTTATTTTAAACTGCAATAAATCACATTACTATGAACAGTGGAACTTTCATATTCTTTCAAAACCAGTTTATTGCGTGCTTTAGTAACTAATCTTTGCGTTGCAACAATTAATCGATGTTCAACTAATACATCTAGTTTTACAAAACCTAACCTTTCTTTTGTAAGAGAGCGAAGTGTGTGAATTTCTTACGGTTTATTTCGCGTTAGAAGTTCGTAGGTAGCAGTTCAATCCTGAGAAAAGATAATTGCAATAATTTGACACAAATATTTCCTTAATTACAGTAAAAGCTTTTTAATAGATGGTCTTTATTGGTATTTGATTCAACATTCATCCTTCACTCAATTAAAGTACACAGCTGACAACTGCCTACCTCGTCAGTAAGAACAGTAAGCTATACGGTATACAGTAAGCCGCAGCGTCAACGATTGTAGATTTGCCGATACTTGCGTTCTCGTCTTTAGCAACCAAATGACAAAATTAGGCCTGCAGTGATGGTTGGCAAAATTGTTGCCAATCCGAACCTACCTTCTGGGAATTTAAATCCAAGTCTGGGCAAATGCGTACATGGAACATTGCCAACACATAATTAAAGAGGACAACTAGGGATTAGTGACACTTGACAAGTGGATTACACGTCTCTACCACAGAAAACATACTACTTTAGTATGTTTTCTGTGGTCTCTACAAAGATTTCAAGAGCGGAACACTGGGGACACAACATTCTAGACGGGAAAAGGTGCAAAAGACCCTCCGTTCTATTAATGACTAATAACATCATATGAAACTCGTTTCAATAATATTCTATGGTACTACACCGTCTCAGTAGTTCCTAATAATTCAGAGGGCAAAACTTCAAGCACTAAATGAATAATTTACATGACATAGTCCAATATGTCAACGCGGATTCACTATCTACTTCGAATGATGGCTCATACTGCATAGAGTTGTGTATGAAAACAAATGTCAAAGAGAACCAATGACAAATGAGTGTAACAGTCGTTCGTTATCAAATAAAACATTTACCATTGTATGGTTGTTTTAAATTGAGAAAGATCCATTTATTTATTAGATTAGGTGGTGATTTCATTGTTTAGATAACATACAAAATAGCTAGAAGCTGAGTGGTTATGCAATCTGAAGGTTACCGGTTCGATCCTGTGAAGTCAGTAGCTTTCTGATTATTCAAGATTGTAGGTCTACCTGTTGGGTTTCAATGAATTGGCCTAACCAATGTAACAGCTGATCTTAGTAACAAAGCTACACAAAGCATCACACAACATTCTAGCACTACAAAAAGCATGTCACTGTTTTTGTGAAGGCAGAAACAATAAAATTTCATTTAACCTAGTAAATGCGATTGTTTCAATCGGCATAGTTCAGTTTCATTCGAATACTTTATGACTTTTGTATTATTGAGTTTCAGCGATGGTTTCAGTTCAGTTAACCCATTTAATTTATCGTTAGCCATTGTTTTAACTTATTTTACCTGAAGAAACTTAGTTTAAAGTGTTGATTGAAGATAAGTAATCAATTGGAGACATTTGGTGATCGTTTTGGTTTCAGTCATGATTTACACATAATTTACACATAATTTTCATGCAGGACGAGACATATCAGTTGGTGACAATGAGAGATGCCAATGACTGTTGCGAAGCAGCGATCAAACAAAAGCTCGGTGAAAGCTTAAAGGTCGTCAACCGGAGTTGCGGCGTCAACCTCTCAATACAAACGTCTCATCAATAGACACCGAGCAACGCGGAAAGTTCCGTACTTAGGGAAAGTTCTCAACCAAACGTGTTAATAACGGTCGTAAAAAATATCCTTATTGACTCCAAAAATACACATCTACCTGGCTAAGACCACACAAGTCGACAAGTCGCTATCCTACCCATCCTGTTCCTGCACTGTTTATGTATATATTATTCAGTTTTGGTAAAATACGTAAATTATGCCGTTAAAATACAGTTTCATCGACATATCTTCTCTTCTGATGCAAAAGGAATCCGAAACCTCGTGTATTTTTCAAAAGTTGCGCGTAGTCTTCCATGTCTCATTAATTTTAAGTATAGTAAAAAACCTTCTACGTAAGTTCTAATAAGGCACAAATTTTACGCGTTCTCAAATTATGATCAGGGCATTGTGATGCAATTTCTGGCAAGGCTATCTCTTCTGCAGATTTGGAGGAAAAACGTAATTAACTATGAATAGTGATTGGATATTGTATTGTAATTTTCTAACTGAAAATTCAAAATTATATAAGTTAAAGTGATTATTGTTTTGATTTTTGAGCAATAATTCCAAGACCAATAATAGTTAACATGTTTTGACTTATCAAAACCAAGACTCTGTTGACAGGCTAACTGAAGTAGACGTCCCAATCTGGACCTAATATAGCCAGTTGAATGGACCACTGACAGAGTGTACTTTACAAATTGTATATTTCACCCTTGGGGGGTTTGCCACCATTTAGTTTACGTAAAAAAGACACTGCCTTTTACAATACTTTGTCAATTCAGTTTGGTTAGGTTAAAATTTTGGCTAATTCGACATGACTCGATAAATAACATCAGAACAATCAGGAATCTGGCCTAGTGTCATGTGAGTGGCTTAACTACATTTCAACTTGTGTCAATCTTTAGTCAACGATTATCACCACCAACCAGTGTTGATTTTCCACTATGTATAACTGTTGCTAGCCCATCCCCAGTTCAAGTGTCAGTCAGTATTATCGTCCCCTTCACTAATTGTGTGGTCGCAGCTGCTCCCCCTCCCCTTGGGTAATCAATCAGGGTAACACGCCGTCACATTGTCTGGAGAGGGGGAGAGGGGAGGGTAACAGTAGAACACGCAACAAGCAACAATACGTGTTAAATCAACCGGCGACACAAAGCTACAAGGACAAGCCCGACTACCGTCTGATCTGTGTAGTGTGTCGTTGCAGCAAACCTGCATACTGAGCGAGTTTGTAGAGCGAAGGGAGACATGTCATTGAGTTTTTATCGGAAAAGATAATTGGTAAAAGGAGTTTGCACTTTACCTATTGACTTTTACATACTTCCACCCCATCTGTGGGCCAACTGTATGGACCAACTGTCACCAATGTATTATACAATACCCCCGCCGCAGCAAACCTGCAGACTAAGCGAATTTCCATTCGATTTACACTGAAATGTCTACTTAAAAATATAACATTTATTCCCGATTTAAATAGAATTCGTTTAACAAGTACTTAGGTTTGCTGCATCAGGGAGGTAAAACTGTTTTTTTTTATGTTGATAGTTAGTAAGAAATAAAAACATTTTTCAAATTTGATCAAAATATGTTCATAAACAAGCAAACTACAACAATTTACTTATTCTCCATAAGAATAACATGGGAATTTTAAATTTACAATTTTTTGGAATTTTCTCCGTAACCATTAGGCGCATAATAACGCTTCAATATACTAAATTATTTGTTTTTTTAAGCTCTACAAAATGGTTTGGAAAGAAATTGCTAAATTTTATGTTATTTGGGTCAAAAATGCGAAAAACCTATTTTTACCCCATAAAACCCCCCGTAATCCCCCGTTCCCATGGTCCGATCATGCTGGATCGCGAACTCGTTCGAATAAACGTAGGTTTACACGTTTGTACCGAATTTCATCAAAATCGGATCATTTATGCTCGAGTTATCGTGCTAACGGACACACATATATATATATATATATAAATATATAAATATATAAATATATAAATATATAAATATATAAATATATATATATATATATGAATTTTAACGGATGGTGTTTTTGGTCTCTAGGGACCTCGAAACGAAAAAAAAATCGGTCCCGCGTCCAGGTCTTACCATGAGTACTACGGTAATAGCTTATTCCCTATATGGGAAATTCGCTAAAAAGACAAACGGTAGTTGAGTAGAGCCAGGATTTAGAATGGACCAGTGTAATTCAAAAATACATTATTCTTCATTTCTGAAATAGTTTATGCGGTATAAAAGATGGTATAGCTTGCAATAAGTCGTTCTATCAGTATAACTTGGTTAAAAAGTTGGCCTACTCAACATAAATCATATAGTTTATCCTCCATAAAGTAGTTTGGGAGAACTTACTGTGTAAAGATTTTTTAATACATGTGTAATCGATAGCGTATAATATAAAGTAACAATATTTTGTTTTCTGTAAGCCGGATTAGTCGACTATCTTAGAAGGAACCTCGATACATACAGCTCACTAGAACATCATGATCCGAAACAATATGCAACGAGTTTGAAGTGTTGGGCACTATCCTAAACTTATACTGAATACGTTTATTATTAAGTTACTTGCAACCTATAATCCTCGGTTACTTCTTGCGTTAAGACTTTCCGTCCAAACCTAACCTAACCTAACTTAACCTAACCTAACCTAACCTAACCTAACCTAACCTTACCTAACCTAACCCACGGGTTAAATTTTCATTAAATCTTCCATCCACGGGGCTTCGCAGCCGTGGATGCAATGACAGCTAACAACGCAGGCAGTGACGGGATTTAAGGGTCATTCAAGAATTCGGAGATGGCGGGACAGATTTGGGTTCGGAGATGGCGGAACGCGGAGATAGTGGGAGCACACGACTTGCATTGAACCACATTTATCTAATTATCTAGGGCCTAGTTATTTAAAATACCCAACACCAAAAAATCAAATCAGATACATGAGAAACTAGATTTTGAAGGCTCAAATTATAGTGTTAAGACGATAAAAATGAATATGTTTTGCATAAACACTTATTTAAGAACCAACAAACCTTCATTACATAATGAATTTTAAAATTCATTCCAAGTGCTATCGCTAACGGCTTGGGTTATCAGATTTACTATATACTTCTTAATTAACTGTCTTTGTACAAGATTAGAACTGAAGTTAATTCATTGAGCGGTGTCATTGACCTACAGTTGAAGGCTAGCTTGAAACAGTGCTACCAACACAATCAGCTGTGACTTGCACACTGTCAGTGTTGCCAACCTAGTGACAATAACACTGTAATTAGTCAAGGTTGGCAACAGTGGTGACAATAACCTGTCGGCTGGCCTTTCTCTTAGGAAAGAAACTTGGTGAAAAAACGTTGTATTTAAGATTAAAATACGGCAACATTTGTCTAATAACTAACAGAAAAGAAGGGTGAGATGTTTGAATTTCAGTCAACTAAACGGAACCAAACGATCAATGTGGATTTTTATTTTTAATCAAGGAAAGTTCTGGATGAAATATTTTTGTGTTGGCTTTTGGTGTTTCGAAGAACCAAGTTGTTACTGACGATAAATAATAAAATCATTCTGAATCAAGCAAGTTGCAAGTCAATAACAACAACAAAACAGTTAATTTCATTCTATATTGTCCCTTTGAGATAATATATTCAATTCATATTTGAGGTAAAATACGTTCAGTAGCGTCCCTATCTTACCATTAGCAAACCACCATTCTGGTATTTTATCATTTGATGGTAACAACACAATTAGTAAGTAATAATGACCTCTCTGTTTATATTTCATTATAGTAAACCGTTCCGTCTGTGTTCTGGAATGGTTCGAAATAGGAAAAATACACTGACTAGTGACTACACCCACAAAGACTTTCAATGCAGCTTTGGTTTTGATTTTTTCACGATAATTTTTTTTTAACTAGGCTATAATACTTAAATAAAATAAAATGTCCTCGTAGTTATTTGGAAATATAGAAATTTCGCCAGACACAGCAAAGGACTGGGTATTCAGTGTTGTAGTTTGTAAATTAAAATGCAAAATGCAAAAGAAGTAAATCAGTTAGTTACATTTTGTGAAAAAAAATGTTGGAACCAGGATGTATCAGATTCTGGAAAAAAATAATTTTTAGAGCAATTATTATCACGCGAATGATTGAGAATGAAGAAAGTTCTTTATTGGTACGCTCAAACATTTATCATACGCGTGAACTCAATCTATTACAGTAATAAAAAAATTACACTCAGAATATATGTAAAAAATGTTATCAATATCAAAAACATCTTATTGATTTACTCATGAAAAAACGTTTAACACGATCAACACAACCCTGGGACATTTAAAAACGTAACGTTTCGACATCCTTTTTCCACCCGAGGAATACATAAATACGATTAAAAACCTGTCTACGCTGCGATGGACCGGTCTTATGATAATGACCACATTTACCTTTCAAATCAGCTACATATTTGAGTACAACGTTTGGTAGCCTGTTTAGCTCCCATTACCAAAGGCCCTCGTAAAAGGTAACGGCAAGATTAAACTTCGTCGTTAACATCGGACTAGGCGTTTCACCTTGTGAACCACAAAGTATCACACCGGTGGTAATATTTAATACCCACGCCACAGCAAACCAGCAGACTAAACGAATTTCTATTTGATTGAATATTTTCGTTAAAATATATCTTAAACATATCAGAATAGTTATCTATTTAGGTAACAATATATTTTCTGACTTCATAAGTGTTAATAAAGATTAATTGGTTAAGTTAAGCTGAATTAAACTAAACAAAATACAGTAATACAAACAAATAATCACACCTGATTTTAATAAGGTAACAAATTGAAAGAATACAAATAAGTACAGCTGAGGTATTTTTAATATTAGGTAGCCTATATCGTAAGTTCCCTTTAGAAAAGAGTTAAGCCCTTAAAGGGTAATTTATGAAATAATGGATAGTTTTGCTCAAGGTTTCTCGTCATGACGAACATTTTAAGTATTTTTGGTTTATGTGATTTGTAGTTTTCAGTTTTCTGAAAAGTGCATGGGTACGTTGTGATTTATATAGGCTATAGTATGGATAGGCTATAGTTTTTTTTCTGCTACATAAAAGGACAAGTTTTTTCTTGAAATCTTTAATAGTACAGTACGAAATAAATCAATTGTGCTAACTAGATCAAAATACTGTATGTTCATAAATAGTAAACAACAACAGTTTTCTTAATTTCCATAAGAATATCATAGGCTAGGAATTTTAACTAACATTATTATTTTTTTATTTCCTCCTCAACCATAGGCGCATAACGTTTCAATATTACATTACGGACCTCAACACATCGGTTTCCTAATCCTGTAAAAAGGGCATTCTCCTACACTATGGTAATTGGTGTAGGTACATTAAACAATAATTTAAACAAACTACTTATTAAACAAAGAAATTACAGCAAGAGGAACATCATCACGCATGTTTTCTCTTTTCACAGCAAATAATTTGTGTTCTCGATCAAGCCTTTTAATTGTTTTAAATTCTTTATTTATATTTTTTGTATGACTCCTAATTTATGTACAATCATCTTAACCAATCTTTATTTTTAATATTCCATCTTATTTACGAAGGTGTGCTCACAATACTCAGTAATTAAAATAATAAGCGGGCTGCCTGTTATGGAAACAATAAACTTTATATTACTTGAAATGGGTTGTCGTTTACGTCGCGAAGGGTGGTTAAAACGTTAACGACGCTGTAAAACGTAAAACGACTGCGAACGCCGTAAAACGTGTCACTCATGCTCGGCCCCATTGTCCATCCCCCATTGTCCGTATAACGTACATGCTCATGCCTTTGGTCCTTGTAAAAGAAAAATAGATCAAACAAACTCCATTACAGACCTATCTTCCTTGATCGGTTCAAAACGATTTAATTAACAGCTACAGCATTTCTGTTTGGTTTATACAGTGGGCGTTTTAACTTTGCGAATATGGTAACTGTCTATTAGTTTGAGCTTGTCCTCTGACATTATAACCAAATAGTAAAGAAAAACTCGTAATATTCCCTAACAGAGAAACTTTTGTCAACACAGAACAATCAAACGCTATGTTATATGAAGCACAAAATACGTACAAAACAGATTTTGAGGATTAGAAGTTTTCCTGCACCATTCTATGCTAATAGTGGCACTAACTCACGATGCTCACGATCGACCATTCCTCAGGTTGTAAAGATAGCGTTTATAGATAAACTATATAAGCCTACTAATAATTACAATTCAACTTTCAAACATCCAATACACTATGTCCAATTTAGTGAAAATGTTTCACGATCCTAATTTAATGTGTTTCACCACTCGAAACAACCACCATGTACACTAAAACTTTTAAATCGTAAGTAACTACAGTAAATCCAACTACGACATCAGGCAATGCCCAATCACTCCACAACCCCCCCCCCCCCCCCTCAGACAGAAAACTTCAATAAAGCCAAGAGTTTCGGCGAAGATGAAAGTGTGTGTAAACCTTGAGGTGTTATCTTCGACAAGAAAACAGCATTAGCTGTCCCAACATCGGCTCTATACCTTGTGTAGACACAGACATAAGTACTGTATACACAGTGGGTAGACAGTGCGAGTGTCTATATTGAACGTTCTACATTAGATGGACAGTACACTTGTCTGGCATTATTCAAAGCTAAATATGAATAAAATATGAACATGGATTGAAGCTAAGCAGAAAATTCGGCGTTTTAACCAATAAAGAAAAGATCTCTCTTGTCAAAATACACTTTACGTATGATTATAGGAGTAAATGAGGCCTGGACCACAGATTCGCGGAATGTCTTGTTATGTATTCCCTTGTAATAAAACACCCCAAACTGATGATTAACAATCGCTGTACGGTGGTATTTTGGTAGAAAATTACAAAGAACCACTAAATGTTGATAGGTACGTGCCGGGTACTATACTTGTGAAAGGAACAGCTCTGTTGATCGCTGTGGCAATAAGCATTGAATATATAACCAATAAAATACTAGATTAAAACAACTTTTTTTTAATTTCGCAGGGGCAAAACATTCATAACAACCGTCATTTTAGAATTAGCAACTTACTTACATCTTTGTAATTTTACCTAGAACAAACTTGAGACACTGTTCAGCTTTGAAATCCTATGCTGCTCAGAATAAAATGTATAAAACGCATTCACTACGATGCGAGGTTTTATACAATTAAAATACCAACCGTCAACTACGGCAACTTAAAATATTGCAAAGCAAACTAATAAAAGGAAAATAAAACAGCCACTCAAAACACTTTAGGCAACAAACTTTCCCGCTTCACTCTCGCTGTGGATCGTTCTGAAAATAAAAAGTTTGCTAGGAAGATTAACAGCTGCCGAGTTTGGAGGCAAACTTGAACGCTATATCAAGTAACTTGGGCGCTTCGTGATAAAAACTCCCAAGTGTCGTTGAGATATCTGGTTAGCTGAATACATTATCTGTTAAGTGGCAGGGAAGGTATAAACATGAAATGGGCTGAAAAACATTCCAGAGAAGACCCGCACGTTTTTGTAACTTTGTTATTCAAGGTGAAGCAATGCTAATAAATGTCGAATTAATTATAAATAGCCTGTTTAAAATCTCCAGTTTGCCTTAGTATTTGTAAGGGTTTTAGTTAATTTTTCTTCATGTTATGTGTTTACAGAGAGTATTTGTTAGACAAGTGAGACAATGATAATAATGTAAATAAGACCAGAAATCCCAACTTGGTTTCGAGCCTCGATTAGCAGGCCTGCTTTTATATATGAACGTATCCATCAAAAATATGTTTGCATAGAGAATATGAACGTTTAACCATACATATTGTTAACATGTCGGTTGGTTATTAACTGGAATAAATTCATACATTCACTGCTGTTAAAAAACATCTAAATTCGAACTTAGTGAAAATCAAACAACAAATTATCATTTGAGCCTATTTGACATTGCTTATGGTACCTGACACAACCTTAGACGCCGTACCAAGCTTTTAAATAAAAATGTTGTAATTGTATTATCCATTAGGCCTATCTGCTTCATTGAAAAATATCAGGGGTTTCATTCATATAAGAGACATCCATTCCTAACAATGGTTCTTTGTTTTTCTGTCTGTCACGTTTCCAATAAATATCTACTGTAATCCTTGTTGCCTCACATTTACAAACCCTCACTGTCCATGAAAATCACACATTCCAAGAAGAATGTCCAATAGGAAGGCGTGTGTTTATCCTGAAACCTGCGTCTCAGACTTCCAAGAAACTCACAGCGCTGGATAAAAAACTTGTACCTGTCTACTTTTTACATCGAACGTCACATTCCGAAGCACTGACGTTCAATTAGTAAGGAAATTGGTGAGGAAATTGTCGCGCCCCGGCTGACTGACTATGCGATGCCAATAAATTGAAACTGTTCAAGTTACGTTTTGCGGATGTAGAAGGACATGCCTTTCATCGTAAACTGTCAATTTTTACATGTTAGAAAATAGGCCTACATCAAACGACTGAAGATTGTGGATCGGTGTGGTTGGTCAAACAATATGTGATCATTGGGCTGGCCCTACTAATGACCAATGCACAATTTAAGCTGTGTGAATATATCCAACTTACTATTGAAGGATAATATCTTTTATGTGAAGAAGTTATGTTCATTTGCCGAAAGCTGTCAGATGCTGATCGTTCATTTCTAAATAATTGTTTGCTTTCTATATTAACCAAGGAATTTCCCTGTGAATCGCATTGAGGTCCATCAAAATAATTTCAATAAATTGCAAAGTAAAATTTTAGTATAAAAAAAGCTTTAGCTCGTGAACGATACTACAATCAAGGGAGTACCGACGCACAGTACTCTGGATACTCGGTTTAGTGTACTAATAGTTTAAGAAAGTAAAAGGTAAATAACTTTGACATCCTTGATTTATAGCAAATTCACACTGTGATGAAATTATTTCTCGAAATATAGTAAGAAAACTTCAAAGAATACAGTATATGGAGGCATTATGAGAAAGAAAAAACAAATTAGTTAACTGTTGTATTGGAGGTGCAAGTGTTTGCAACTCTTGAAGGAAAGCTGTCAGCGCATAGGCACGGACTATAGAATACTGTAATGTCTGTAGCCGAAGGGAGATAAGGGTCCATGCGCCACCTTACATGAATGGTGTGGTTCATGGCGGTTTAATGGTGGATCACCTTTTACTGACCTAAATTAAAAATTTGAATGCCGCCCCGTATTATATAGACTCGATATCTGACGAGTTCAAGATTCTGACCTCATTTCCGGCCCCTGAGACAACTCGTCTGTAAAAAATCATCGCTCATAAAAATGATAATTAGTCACACCCAAACTCGTACATCTCTTCATTTAACAAACGGCGTCCCATAAAATGATTGCAATCGCCGACTTTTGTAGCTCGTATCACTGAAACATCAAAATACGTTTTTGATCATATCTTCACGGGGAAAGATGCTAATCTCCAACATATTATGTAATACGATCGACCTGTTAAAATGAAGTAAAATTAATATCCTCCTCTCTCAACTCATTAAATGCATTAGGTCTGGTAGGCTAGGCATGTGTTGTTATATTCAATTACCTACTGCACACGCTGGTCCGATTACCTCAGCAAGACACATCACATGTCTAGTTGCTAATTACAACTTCAAGCATCCGCCTACAGCACAGGACGACACGATCTAGATTAGATTGTACCAATTAAAGTAGACCAACCGAGCATATCGCACTGTAAACCCTACTTTGCCTGCGGTTAGTAGATGTGTGGTCGTGTGGATAAATGCATTTAATGATCATGAATCAACTAATTTTGATGAGGCTGTATCACTGACTGATCTTGCCTTTTGACTAACTTCTTGATTTTACCCATTTTCCTTCGGGCATTAGTATATGGAGAAAGTATTGTTTTCGTCAACATTGACGAGTTTGAGTGGATATACGTCTATATACGTTTGGGCCCCCTGAACTAAAAAAATGGTTTTTGTAGTGATGTCTGTATGTGTGGATGTGTAGAGCACACAGAGCTACAGAACACACTTGCCTTTTTTCATTGTTTTTTTTATTTTGATTTTTAATGGCGATTTCCCCATGAGAACCATTTAATAACGGAAAATTAGATTTTCTCGAAAATGGCCTGAACGATTTGATAGGGTAATGGATGCCCTATTAGGATTAAATTAAGACTCAGCTGTGCATGTTTTTTCGTTACGTCAATAGATGAACTCCGTTTTGGTATTGAGCACGAACTGGGCTATGCTAATTAAAAGCTGATTAACTGTTCTACGATTACGATTACAAAGCAGAACATAATTCTGCATATTTCAATCCAAATGAATCGTGTTCAGAATGGTATTAGTAAATTAGTATAGTTTTCCGAAATCACTTGATCAATAAAACTGTTTCATTGTAGATCGGGCGACCTTGGTTGTGTACCCAAGCACTTAAACCACTAAGCTATCAACCTCCGCAAATGCCCTAAGCGTAGCGACAAATGCATAGGCCTACCCTAATTAAATTGCATTGCCGCAAGATCAACTGTATCTCTGATCACACTATTCACTACCTTATCACGAATCACAGATCTAATCGTCTATCACGACCATACAAGGTAGTCCACGTATCCTGTTTGGTAGGTAGGAGATTAGCGGATTAGTCTTGTCGATCAGGTGATGAATATGCATCACTAGTCATTAACACCTACAGCTGATAAAGAGAAACATCTGTCCCCTCGGCTCTCCCTCCCCTCCCCTCATCAATCCGCCGCGAATGGACTCGTCCGTTTTTATCTCTCTCACTCCGGTCGCCCTCTCGGCGTAAATAAGGCGTAATGGGGCGTAATTTGTAACAGTTTGCTGCCGCCTCGCCGCGTAATATAATGGATTAATGCATACTCGCTGCCGGTGTTGAGTCGATATCGAGTTGATTGTAGGTAGTTTGAGTTGGAACAGCTGTTTAAATTTGATCCACGGCCATCTGGATTTATCGTGTACGGCTGGTTAGGAGAAAACGAGAAGACACAAATGCATTTCATTTCTACATTGTTAGCAATATGCACACTTGATTTAGATTTCTTTTTATGGATCCCATCAATGGGAAATTGCATCAAAATAAACTGACTTAGTTCCAACATCAATCAAGGACAAGTTCCTAAACTTGAATTAAAATAAGCCTCTCCGATAGGAAATTTTCGTTAAAAAATTAGCTAGAACAGGGCCAAAAATAAAATAGCCTAGCCAAAAAAGAATTGTATAACTCATTCTATGCGGGTGGAACTACCATACCATACTATGTAGTAAAGTTCACATAGCCTAGATCTTTTCGATCAACGGTAACGAAATCCGAAATTTGTAGTGTAGTTATTTCGGCCGAGAACATACAAATATGAAAACCCCTATTAAGCCTTGCATGTTTGTTTTACCAATGCGAACACCACAGATGTTTCACAAAGGGAATGTAACGCGTGGGTATCATTGTCAGACGAATATAACATCGTGATTACGACATCAACATTATCATCAGAGTAATGATGATATCAGCTTGCGATAATGCAGTGTCCGCCTTTCGCCTGGCGTCCATCATCCGTTGTAGATGTTGGAATACTTGGGTTCATCATTGATGATAGTCTTTAAAGGCACACGTAAATGTGTGCAAATTATTGCTTAGTTATGAAAATTAGGCTTAATAAACACTGTTATCGCAATAGTTTAATTAACTTATAGGAGTCACACTTACACAGGCCCTGATGACTTAGAACAATTGAGTTGCAATTACTGAAGAAGGGTTAGAAAGATAAATACTCCCAATGGCAAACGAGAGGAAAGGAAGGATTAATTGAGAGGGGTTGGGTTGTTATTGAAGTGGTTGTGGATGGGGGGGGAGTTTTATGGCCATCTACATTCAATATCACTCATATGGCTTCATTTTGGGGTTCAGATTAAATGCAGGCCTACTACTATAAACCAAAAGTGCATGTCAGGGTCTAAATATTAGGCCAGGGTCCCCCTGGAAAGAACTAAATAAACTTTAGGCGTACGGATACAACGATTACTCCGGATATTTAGTTTAACAAAAACTTGAAATATTGGTATAAATATTTCTTTAAAAAACGAATGTCTTGCGTTTCGGTTGGATAAGAGTTTGGTTTTGGTATCACAAAAACGTAGCTAGTTAATTTTAGGTCCAGCTTTTAGCGTAAGTTAGTAGGCTAAAGATAAACTAACTTACCATACTGTAAAAAACTCGTAATTAATAGGCATGTGCTAAGTGATTGTTTCACAATTAAACATCTTTATCGAGAGGTTGGTTTTGGTTCAAAAATTCAAAGAGAGGGGCTTCCCTTTGCCCCGGTCCAATATGGCTTCCCATCAACTAACTGTCGCCATTCGCAGCCAGCTAGTCGTCTTCATTTCATAACAAACTTGCTTTTTATCTCAGGTTTATTTTACTGGAACCATAAACTTTGAAAAACACACTAGAAAAATAAATAAATTAGGCCATGTCTTCTGTCCAAAATACACCAGATTTTTTCCTAAAAATAGGCTAACTTAGGTTAGGTAGGCCTAACTAAAATCCGAGTTATAAAAGCACAAGCCTTAGCTTAAGTACTATTCGAATTTAAATTAAGGATTTAAACGATAAGCTCAGATATTTTTTAAATTTACATTGATAGGTTAGCACTACTAACTAACGTTCGATTTGATTGTATTATAGTAAAGGTATTATGTTATAATATATAAGTAAATTTATAGTATTTTTATTTTACCTCCGTGTGCGAAATGTGCGCTGCTCCATCAACAGAAAAACACGTGATAATCCAAAATAACGGGCACGTATATCCTTTAGCACAACCAGTGGACACCGAAATCACAGAAACAAAATAACAAAAACGGTATTCCACTTCACAACACACACAGCACAGGCACGGAACACGGCACAACACTTCACTAGGTTATGTTCAATACGAACAGCTCTGCTCTGCTGTACTGTAGACTTTAAACTGGCCCGTGTGGGGCAGCAGCGTCGAGCAGTGGCGGCTCGACCTAGCAACAGCCAGTAGAGGAGCACCGCAACACAAAGGAACGCGGCGATGAGATCTTGCCGCTGCGTTCGGCGTTACTGTAGGGGAGAGGTTAAAAAAACTAGTCCCAAGTAAGCGAGTTGTAATACAGCTTTTCAGTTATTTGTCGTGCGCCCACAGTCTCCAAGCACCAGATTTATGTTAAAACCTACAGTAGAATTGTAGACTCCTGTAATGATCTGTTACCGAGGCGAAACGAATGTACAGTATTTGGAAACTCTCAATTTGGCACGACGAGACGTGGTTCATGGGCATGTTTATCTATTGGGATTTGTCAGTTTCCTTGAACGATTGAATACTGAGTAAAAGTTGGGTAATACTAGGTCTACATGTGACTCGATAATTTATTGATTTTATATATATCCCTGAGAATGAAACAATACACGACAAAAAACTAATAGTTTTTTTACAACATTACTTGGAATCAAGATTTTTCAGAATTTTTTTTTTATTTATTGACTCTTTGCAACGCCTTTCAAATATGCATACCTATGTCTACATGAATGCATTTTCTCCATGATCCTAGTAGAAACAAGTTACACATCCAAATGGCATGCGATGCAATTCTTCTTATGGTTTATATTCAATTCCGAATTCGTCAGTAACATAGTTCATCCTTATGCAAATGTACACACTATATTCAATGTCAGGAAAGAAATCGCGTCAATGTAACTAAACAGGTTCAATTAGTTTAGTGACACTTCAAACGGATTAAGATTCTTACCGGTGGAAAATCTCCTAAAAATAAAACGCCAGCCCAAAATATATCTTTCTTTATTTTTTAATTTTAGTACAGTGATATAAATGTATAGTCTGCAGAACTAGTATTTTCTTGATTTCTCGTAAATAAGGAAACGAGACAACCAACTCTACACGTTGCGAAACAGATTGTAAACAAAAATGCAACAATAGAAACAGCTGATCGAGTGATCGCTATACATTCCTATTTATATCCAGTGAAATGTAGAACGTTACAAAACCTATAATTCAACCTTGTTTGTAAACAGAATAGTTTAACTCGCACATATGTTTCATAAAGGGAACTTGTGCCCAAACAGTAAACGCAACTAGCTGAGAGAGGTATTACAGATCCAGTGAAATGTAGAACGTTACAAAACCTATAATTCAACCTTGTTTGTAAACAGAATAGTTTAACTCGCACATATGTTTCATAAAGGGAACTTGTGCCCAAACAGTAAACGTAACTAGCTGAGAGAGGTATTACAGATCCAGTGAAACGTAGAACGTTACAAAACCTATAATTCAACCTTGTTTGTAAACAGGATAGTTTAACTCGCACATATGTTTCATAAAGGGAACTTGTGCCCAAACAGTAAACGCAACTAGCTGAGAGAGGTATTACAGATCCAGTGAAATGTAGAACGTTACAAAACCTATAATTCAACCTTGTTTGTAAACAGAATAGTTTAACTCGCACATATGTTTCATAAAGGGAACTTGTGCCCAAACAGTAAACGCAACTAGCTGAGAGAGGTATTACAGATCCAGTGAAATGTAGAACGTTACAAAACCTATAATTCAACCTTGTTTGTAAACAGAATAGTTTTAAAGGGAACTTGTGCCCAACCAGTAAACGCAACTAGCTGAGAGAGGTATTACAGATAATACGCTTTACAACAGGCATGCATAATGGAGATCAGGTTAATATTCCAATTGTATTCAGTGCTGCCAGTGCCACAACGATTCGGTTGGTAGCACTGAATGAGTTACACCGGCTCGGTTGGTAGCAGTGCATGATTTACATCGGCGCAATTGCAACCATCTGATAAAGCCAGCTGATCGGTAAATTAATTTATGACGTAATTACGATTAATCTCGGTCGCTGATTGATAATTAGTCTAAGACCAGTAGCATAAAACTAGGCCTGACCTCGGCAAAATTAGTAACAAAGCAAAACCAACTGGAATGTGTTAGGCATGCTTCCCTTAACATTTTGTGAAAATTCCCAACTTTTCCCACTGTAGCAAAATCCGCCATCTTGGAAAATGGCGGACAATCTATAAACACTGCAAGGTTCCACTTAAAAACTTATTGTTCCCAAACCATTTCATCTAGAAAAGTGTAGTTAGTCTTAAATTATTCAGCATAATATTATCTACAAGAAAATATCATATTAAATAATAGTAATATGACTTTTAATAGTGAAAAAACAAATTAAATTTTAAAATATGTAAATAAAATTAGACATATTCTAACTTTTTTGGGTTTTCACCATTATTATTGAGTAAATGCAGATTTTACCTGCAACAAACATGTAGAGCCTTAAATTCCGCTTCATTTCCATATATAATATAACAATGTTTGAGCAATAGGCTATTGACGTAAACGGCGAGTGTCAAAGTACACTCTCATGTAACGCACCTGTGGGACCAAAATGTATATAGTGTGGTTGTATGGTTGTACAAAGTGGCAGAATACTTCAGTTCTGGCGGGGCAAGCTTTCGTTAGCTGTGACTTAAGATTAACCTGTTCATCTTTATTCTTTTCCTGGGAAAATAAACAGATCTTGAAAGTAAGAGATAAGAGAGAAAATAAATGGGTACTGCAGTTTAGTTATCATAGTTAAATAATAATTAATGAATAGTCCCTCCTTAAAAAAATCAATATGAGCCATAAACTAGAGTGTATTTAAAAAAAGGTATTTTTGTATTCCATAATTTTGTATTACAGATGAATTCAAGGAAACATCTTAAAATCCACTAATTTCAATTATACAAGAGTTATCATCTCCAATTAACAACACAGATATAAAAACACTTAACAACATAACAACTATAACAAAATTAACAACAATTAGTTGCTTAGTTGATCGATCAAAATAAAATACAACAAAAATTTTGTATCCATAGATACAACACACTTTTAAGAAAGAGATCTTACAATTATCATCAACTATAATAATTTCTTCATAAAACATTTAGAGGCTTAAACCAGCAATGCCTCCCATCATGGTTCCTGTTCTGACGGCGGTGTTTGGTGCGGCTGCGCAGTTCCTGTGGTTTTTGATTTTGGAGCAGGTATGGGGAGTAGATTGAGTTTTGAGAGTATTCGTTGCAAGTGTTGTATCCAATGGAAAAAAAACATGGTCAAAAAATGAACAACATTTTCTGAGTTTTGAAATCAAGGATGCATTATCCTTATCAAGTCAGATGAACAATTATATTGAACCTGAAGAAACGTTAACGACCGCCTCTTATCCAACTACTCCTCAAAGTTAGTCAAAGCTATTAGTCTTGGCGCGTGGAGTAGCAGGGAGTGTTTATTGGTAATTTCAAAAAACATCTGGCCTACAAAGCTCGAGGGTGGTTCAGCTCTTTATGGCTAGAAGAGGTGGACGGGGGATGGCTAGTAGTGAAGGAACCGCCCAGACAGATTGTTCTTACTGTACTGAGACATCCTTTGCAACATCTCCAACAACCATCAAAATGAACCCAGTTGTTCCTACAACTTCGATTAAGTCTAGCGTTCTGCTTGGCGTGGATGCCATGTGCAGTTATAAAAAGTAGTCCAGTGAAAGAAGTGTAAATAGTTCTACACACTACTATAAGAAGAAGGGGAATATCAGAAGGAAAAGAATCAGAATTCATAGCAATAGTCCAAGCATTAGTAGTAGTGATCTTTTTTTTAAGAAAATAAAAATCCAAGGCAAGATAATAACGTATTTTATTAAAACTAGAGTACCTGTTGCTCGAAATCAAGCAATTTTCAAGTACCTGTATTACAGGAGTTATTATTTTAAAACTATAACAGTCATAATTTTTTATGAGATTCAACTAAAAGCTTATGTAACCAATCGAAATACTTACACTGTTCATAACAGTTCGATATAACAAACATTTCTTGTAAATGTTGTATAATTTTTCGAAAGCTAGCCTTGATTTAGTGTTTTCTAGAAATGTTTCCTGACTCACCCATAGCCCCATATTGTTGTCCATGTTTATCTTCATCATTGATACTGTAGCTTACATGGTACCACCATTGTTACCAATATGTTTACAAAATGCAGTCTTTTTTTATATAGCATTAAAATTGTCCAAGTACTACCCGACTTCCTGCATTATCTGTCCGTCACAATTTTATTTACTTAGAATATAAAAAAAAATATTGCGGTGAAATATATCAAACTGCCTCGGTTTCTTGCCTTTTTCCATTATCATACGAACTCAAGCCCACATTCAAATGAGTAAATGTTTCATTTCAACTAAGTCAGTAAACGTGTGTACACAGGCGCGTTTCCTTCAATTGTAATTTTTAAAATATTAACAGCAGTTAAATTGTCCAGCTGAGCTTAATCTAATGTAAACAAATAATGATAATTTGGAAACTTTAAAAGCCACTGGGACGGAGCCCAGGCGATTTTTTCAACATGCAAGACCTTATGACATCTACTGAATGAGATCTTTCCAACGAGCCTTAAACCAAAAAAATCGGATGAGAAACCACTGAAAAGTTCTGCCGACAAAAATCCTGCTTGCCTATTTTATATATATATTTTACAAATTTGTATTGAATATTTAAATTTGTATTGTAAGAAAAAATGGATAGCAAAAATATAGGGTTACAAAAAGAAATAGTACACAAGCCGCACTAGCAGGTCATCTTCAGCAGGAAATTCCAGTTTTAAGTAAGTTGGCGGGGAACATGCAACTTGAGGTGGTAGCATAGTATAGAAGTCCCTGAACGTAAAACTGCCCAGACCCCAATTTTTAAGGACCTCGGTCGTCCGTAATGACGTCATCAAGATGGCGGCTGTAAAAGGATGCTGGGTCGCCGAAATTTGGCATACAAGTGCTTGAATACATTATCTCTGCCCAGGTTTGCAATGGTCGAGTTTGATTAAGACGTTTCAAAATGGCGGCCGTTAATAATTAAAATAATACAAATGTTTCGGTTTTTTTTTTGTTTTCAACTCCCTCCAGAGATCTGCATCAACCTATTGATTTTCCTTGCAATCACAGGTTGTGATGCCGTCTCTAAATTTCATGGAATTGGCAAAATACCCCCACCACAGCAAACCTGCAGACTTAAGTGAGTTTCTATTTGCCTGATTTGATTTTAAATTAAATCTATTTCAATAACATTAGACTTCGTGAGTACCTGGGTTTGCTGCTACAGGGAGAGTAATAAAGCAAGTTTTTTTTATTTATATAATAGTAGCAAAGTTTAAAATAAATACATTTGCCAAGTTTCATAAAAATATATTCATAAACAAGCAAACTACAACAGTTTATGTATTCTCCGTAAGAATAACATGGGAATAATTAAAAAAATTGAACTTTCTCCGTAACCTATAACCGTACAAATACACTTCAATATACTAAATTATTTTAGTTTTTTTTCAAGATCTTGGAATTGTTTAAAGATAAATTGGAGAATGTCATGTTTTGAGGTTTAAACATAAGAAACCTCAATTTTTAACCCTTAAATGCCGCCTAAAACCCCGTTCCCATGGTCCGATCACGTTGGTTCGCGAACTTGTTCGAAGAAACGTAGGTTTACACGTTTGTACAAATGTTATCAAAATCGGATAATTTTTCCTAACGGACACACATTTATACAAACAGCGTGTTCAAAAAGGGTAGGAACAAAATTTACAAATTGATCCCTTGTGCCAAAATAAGAAAAGCATAGTTTCGTTCAGATATCCACTGTTTTGTAATTTTTTATTAACATTTTTATCTTTGGATTATTTTGACTGAACTTTATGAAACTTGCTATGTTTGTAATGGTAGAATATGCCAATTTTAGGTAAAAAAATTACCTTGGTCCAATTCAAAAATTTAAAATGGCGTTCTTTTAATTTTTAAATAATAAATTATTGAAAATTTAAGATTTTATGAAAAAGTGTCAAGGACACTTCTGTTTAACATTTAAAATTCCCTATCAAACGATACCAAGTTCAAAATAATCTTAAGAGAAATGACTGATATATCACGATTTTTAGTTGTAAATATAGTCGGATTGAGGCTAAGCTAGCCAGGTGTTCTTCAATTTACAACTAAAAGTCTTAATATTTAAATTATTTTTATTCAATCGTTTTGAACTGGAAGTAGTTTGATAGGAAATTTAAATGCTAACCAAAAGTTTTCATTTAAAATGGCGTTCTTTTAATTTTTAAATAATAAATTATTGAAAATTGAAGATTTTATGAAAAGGTGTCAAGGACACTTCTGTTTAACATTTAAAATTCCCTATCAAACGATACCAAGTTCAAAATACTCTTAAGAGAAATGACTGATATATCACGATTTTTAGTTGTAAATATAGTCGGAAAATACTTTGTATACTGATGTATTTTTGTACAGGTATTGGTTACGGAGATAATTCAAAGAATTGTAAATTTAAAATTATTCTTACAGATAATAAATTAACTGTTTTAGTTTGCTTGGTTGGAGATATATTTTGATGAAACTAGGCAAATTTATTTATTTTAAACTAAGCTATTATTATATTAATAAAAACTCACTTTATAACTCTCCCTGTAGCAGCAAACCTAGGTACTCATGAAAACGAATGTTATTGAAATAGATTGAATTGAATATCAAAATAGGCAAATGGAACTCACTTGGTCTGCAGGTTTGCTGTGGTGGGGGAACCAATTCCATGAAAAGTAGAGACGGCATCACAACCTGTGATTGCAAGGAAAATTAATTGGTTGATGCAGATCTCTGGAGGGAGTTGAAAACACAAAAAACTGATACATTTGTATTATTTTAATTATTAACGGCCGCCATTTTGAAACGACTTAATCAAACTCGACCATTGACAGACAACCTGGGCTCAGATAATGTATTCAAGCACTTGTATGCCAAATTTCATTAAAATCGGTTCAGGCAATTGGAGGTTATAACCGATTCATAGCGACCCAGCATCCTTTTACAGTCGCCATCTTGATGACGTCATTATGGACGACCGAAGTCTTAAAAAATTGGGGTCTGGGCATTTTTACGTTCAGGGACTTCTATACTATGCTACCACCTCAAGTTGCATGTTCCCCGCCAGAACTGAAGTATTCTGCCACTTTATACAACCATACAACCACACTATATGCATTTTGGTCCCACAGATACGTTACATGAGAGTGTACTTTGACACTCGCCGTTTACGTCAATATTGCTCAAACATTGTTATATTATATATGGAAATGAAGCAGAATTTAAAGCTTTACATGTTTGTTGCAAGTAAAATCTGCATTTCCTCAATAATAATGGCGAAAACCCCCAAAAAGTAAGAATATGTCTTATTTTTTACATATTTTAAAGTTTAATTTGTTTTTTTTCACTATTAACAATCGTATTACTATTATTTAATATGGTATTTTCTTGTAGATAATATTATGCCGAAGAATCTAAGACTAATTAGACTTTTCTAGATGGAATGGTTTGGGAAAAATAAGTTTTTAATTGGAACCTTGCAGTGTTTTACAGATTGTCCGCCATTTTCCAAGATGGCGGATTTTGCTACAGTGGGAAAAGTTGGGAATTTTCACAAAATGTTAAGGGAAGCATGCCTAACACATTCCAGTTGGTTTTGCTTTGTTATTAATTTTGCCCAGGTAAAAGTCTAAAAGGCCTAGCCTAAATACAATATGTCTCTTAAAGTTTTCAAGTGGAAGAATGCATAATATTTTGTATGTGTGCATTTTACGATGTGATTTGTGTTAAAAGTTTGATCATTTCTGATCTACGACATATTTTGACTTTGATTGATAAGAACGTGATAAGACGCAAAATATAGAAAATAAACATCGTGTACTGAACTAAAAATAACAAATTTGCTTGCTTCCTTCGATTGTAAAACGTAGACGGCTGTTGGATAATTCATTTAAAAATCAAAACAGTAAAGACTTAGATGAAGTCTTAACTTTAATTAATTATAGGCCTACTGACAAAATTGGAAACTCAAATGTTGTACGGTATTATTTAAACCGTTGCTACGAAGCGGCAACAATCCATAGCTGTTTCAACTGCACAAAAGAATCCAAGACACAAGTTGTTAGTTATGAACATGTGTTTGTGTTAACCACGGTATAGGGTATCCGTTCTGTTTGTATTCCCCGCACGTTCATCAAGTAAATAATCATAAAACATGTTTATCCATGTATTTTCTTTGTTACGTAATTTTGTTTATGCAAATAAGCAATGTTATTTCACAAAGTGGTTGCGTGTTCAAAGAATTACATTTCAGCGATGATATTTCCAGTCCTTCAAACGCTGCAATTATTATTTTATATTATACACCGAAAGAATATATTTGCCTTTATTTCGACAGCTAAATCGTCACCAATTGAAACTACTGTATGAATTACCCGACGCAATTCATTTTAACGTAAACAATATAGGAAAATCATTTTGTTGATAATGCCCATCAAACAATATTTTTTCTTTCATGTGAAGTTATTAATTCCAAACCAGCACGTGTTAACATCTCCCTTTAATTGGCCAAATAATTGAGACGTACCGTTTGATTGTATGATAATTGAGGGTTTCACTGGAGACAGGAAAAAGGAAAACAGGGAATTAGTGGCGTAAACGACAAGACGGCGGTTTAGACAAGGATCAAATTGATTAATTGGGTCTGTTAGGTTGGCAGCGGACATTGTTTATACAGGGGCAAGGGGCGAACAGGCTTGCCAACCTACGACAAATAACGCCAACCTTTGGCAACTCGCTTCGTTGGCTGCATTCTTTGCACGTCCCCTCTATCTCTATCTCACTCACTCTCTCTCTCTCTCTCTCTCTCGCTCTCTTGTCTTTCTTCTCGGTTGAAGGCTGAGCTGAGAGGTTTGGAGGTTTCTTGTAACCACATTCCAGCTGCCAAATTTTCACAGAAGTGATGAGTACATTTTGTGGGTTTTATTTTGCCCAAGTGGAAACGTGATGTCATTGGCGTCTGGGGTGGTTTTTTGTATTCCTCGTAGCCAATGAAGGTCTGCTGATCAGGGCTATTATTTTGCATTCTATATTTGACGTACACTAACCACACAAAACCAATGAACAAAGCCCAACGATTTTCATAGCTTAACACCTTATAAAACATTATCACCGACATATTTCTAAAATACCAATAGCCATTGTAAGCAAAATCTCAGTAACTCATAACGAAATCTTTAACCAAAACCTCCATCCCCAAGTTTTGTATTATTCCAAATAACACAAAACCAATGAACAAAGCCCAACGATTTTCATAGCTTAACACCTTATAAAACATTATCACCGACATATTTCTAAAATACCAATAGCCATTGTAAGCAAAATCTCAGTAACTCATAACGAAATCTTTAACCAAAACCTCCATCCCCAAGTTTTGTATTATTCCAAATAACTCAATCCAACATACTACAAAAAAACTTTACCAAAACCAACAGTCAACAGTGATAGAACAAAACACATACCGTAGAATGGGGTGAATAGAAACAACAGGGTGAATAGAAACAAAACTTCAATGAATGATTCACATTTTTATAACTTTGTTATACATTGACTTTATAGAAGGGAATTATTTTCCCCCATTATAACCATATCCTATCTACCTGGGAAAAATTATTTCAGCATATTGGTATCACTGCTTTGGATGTTGGATGATGCGAAACAAAATTTGAAAATTTTGGCGAAAAACATTCTCTTCAAAACTTTCTCTCTAAGTATGAACCTATTACATGTATTTACGTTAATAACCATTTTTTATATTGTCTTAGGGATCTTAAAACCAAGTGGGTTAATAGATTAGCCTTAAAATAAACTATATTTTTTTACTTTATTTTTAATTTAGGTTATGTCATGATTTTGCAAAACCAGGGTGAATAGAAACACTTTTTTTTGGAACCAGTGGTGCAAATAATTAACAAAGGTTGACCTGAAAACCCCCAAAAAAGAAAAAATACCAGATATGAAGATGATTCCACATCAGTCACACTTCTCACTGGAAGAAAGTGACAAAGACGAACAATTTGATGAATAAGAACCAGCATACCTAGCTCAAGACATCAGTGAGCCTTCAAAGTTGTCCCTTCATGATCATGTAATTGTCAAAGTAATGGGGAAAAACAAAACTTGCTATCGTTTATATGTTGCAAAAGTTATTGAATTTGACGAGGAAGGATAAATAGGAAGATTCATCAAGAAAATTGCGCAAACCAAAAAGTTCTGAGAGACAGATTAAGAGGCCCTCTTCAAAGTCGATGACGTAGTACGTCGGCTTCCAACTCCCAAGCCGTGTACAACTTGTAGATTTAGGGGAGTGTTGTATTTTGAGGAAGATTTGTCTGATTTTACTCTTCATTTAGTTGGTTTCTATGTAAGATTTTGTTACTCTGATTTCACCCATTGTCATTTATGTTCTCCGATTTGTTTGGATAAGGGTTTATGAAAACGATGTTCTTATACTTTGTACTTATAAATAAATGTGTTAATTAACTTAAAATATTTTAATTTACAACAACCTAAGCTAACAAGCATTAATTTCATGTTTCTATTGCCCCTGGTAAGTGGGGAAAAGCAACAATCATCAATTTAACACAGTGTTTCTATTCACCCCAAAGTGCGGGGTGAATAGAAACAGCTATATTTTATTTTTTTTTCTGCTTAATGATTAAAAAGAAAAAAAAATTGATAACTGGTTTGAGTAGAGGAGTCCAAGACCGAAAATATGAGCTAGTTTTGAAAATTTAAAAATTAAAAATATCGTTTTTACAGAAGCTTAAAAGTCAAAAAGTGTTTCTATTCACCCCATTTTACGGTACAAATCATTCAGTAAATGTCGAAACAAAATAAACATCAATTGAAACGAGAAAAACACTACTGCTATTTATTTTGTAATCCAAATATCTTTGAGCGTTGTTGAACAATCATACTCTTATCACACAACTGATAAAACTTGTACAACAAGTGGCAATATAACAATGAAGCTCAACGGAGCTGTGATGATTACAATTACAAAACTTTAACCAATATCTAACAGGAAAGTCACTAATGACAAACTCTGAACCTTATAAACAATCTATAACACTATAATGTTTTAGCGAGTCGAGTTTACTGTACTCTGTTTAAACAATATGCTTGAGGCAAGATGGGGACCGTTTTGTAAACACCGAGGGGTCGCCAGTCACATGCTTTGAGGGCTGCAAATAGTCTGGAGTTTAGAGCTCCGGCTTCTAGGGGATAATCTGAGACTTCGCCCGTTATCAGCTTGGGTTTTCCGGGGCAAGAACCGAGAGACAGAGAGCAGCACCGGATAGGCATATCTCGGAATATCCATAACTGTCCAGGAAATTGTTTTCTTGCATCTTCTTCGGAGATTTTAGAAGTACAGTACTGTAGAAAGAATTTTAAGACCTTTTTTCAAATTCATCATATTTACTGAGGCATAAGCATCTCAAAATATCCTTATCGATCACAGAATTTTTTTTTCTTTTAGAAAGTCCATCGTTGTTTCTACTGTCGTATAGTTATTATTGTATGGTTACGAAATTAATTATTTAGCTATGTTATTGCGAAGAAGAATACACAAGTTCAGTGTGGTGAAATAGTAAGATATACTTTTCTATTCTGTGCTCTCTGGATATACTGTAATTTTATTTCCGACAAAACGTCATCATAGAGATTCTAGGGGTTTCGAATGGGTAACTCCGCAGTTGTTTGTTGATTTTTTTATAAAGAGACGATAAAAAAGAGTCAATAAATGAATTTAAACAAATTGTTTTTCGTCTAAGCATGAAATAAATAATACAATTTGATCCGTATTTTGTAATAAAACATACTGTATAAATGTGTACTAGCTGGAAAAAAACTTGTTTGGGGTATAATCATCCTCGTATTTGCATTGAAATAATAAAAATCCATCAACGAAAAGTGTATTTGTTTACCCCAAAAAAATATCGATATTCAATTCCATACGAGTTCCATTGAACCTATAAAGGGGTGCCTGAGGCAGCAATTAAAATTGAATTACCCAAATGGGTCTCAATTAGGGAAAGACCGGCCAAACTTCCAATCAAGTTTAAACTGCTGTAACATAATAAGACCATTAAAGTCGACCTTAACCGATATATTAAGATAAATGTTGCCGATAAGCTACACAGATAACTGTTATAGATTATCTTGCTATCAGCTGTTGTCATCGCAGGGGGAGGGGGATAGTAATCAGCTGAGCGAAAACTGGGTCCATTGTTGATTGGTGAAACGACCGGAAAATCGATTATCGCATGACGACGACAATCGAACCGATGGCTTGGAAGTGACGGCATTAGATCCATTCGATATACATCACTTTCAAGTGGGTTTTTTTATGCACGCTCACCTCTTAATTGCCCTTTTCGATCTTTGAGTAGTGATGATGTTGAGTAGTGATTATAGATGTCTTGTATGTGAAAGTAATTAGGAATTGATAGCGGTTAAATTCACTGGAAGGTTTAATCGAATGGAAACTTATTTAAATCGATTTTACGGTTCAGATGAAATAGAAGGCAGTTTTTAAGAAGATTGGATGATTAATGTACTATCAAGACACTACTTTGGCGTGATTATTATACTAATACTGTTTATCTATGAAGGCTACATAGTGGTTTTTAATGCGTCATACGGCCGGAATATACGCTTACATTTAGACAATGAAATATAAATACAAGTAGTACTGTAACTGTAGTACTGAATGTAGCAGTGTGTCGATAATCGGTCCGTTTATAGTTTAAGACATGTAAGTAGCCTATGTTTGCTATGGATTACCTACTAAACAGTTGTGGACTGTGATTCATGGGCAATATGAAAGGCCAAAGCTCTGTACATGCTTTATGTTTTCGTCACACAGAAATGTTTCTCATACAGCACACAGCAAGCCCTTTTTAAATCGGTAAGTCCACACCCAGATTGTGGTTGGTTGGTCCAAGACCGGATGTCTTCGCACCTCAGTGTCAGCTCGAGTAACCGGATGCCACAGCCACATACACCGGAAGTGGCAAATTCGCGCGTGATATCACCTTTCTACCCGTCTACCCTTCTCAACGGTTTAGTATGATCCTTGAGCTTCAAAACTAAACGACATTGATATGTGCGAAATATACTACGATGGAGACATTAATTTGTGAACTGTGCGTTTCATGATGGGTTTAAAACCCCATTTTATCGTCTTACTTCCCAAAATAGCAACATCCCAGCTCGTGAAATCCCACCAAACACTCATACAGTCCAGAAGTTTATCTATATTTGCACGTTTGTGTGAGAAGAAGACAGCAAACAGAGAGCACAGTGTTAAAACAATCACGAAATGTAAACAGCTGAGTTTGTTTTGGCGATGACGTCACCCAGATCTTGCTTCGTCACGTTGTTTGTGAGAGGTTCACCGTGTGTTTAGACTAGTAAAAATAGCTTAAAATTTACCTGTACCTAGAAGTAATTGTAATATAATTTCTGCCAATGGATTCTTATGTAAAAATGGCTGAAAAAAAACGATGGTGAAAAGTCTACCACTCTACGGAGGTGCGTTGGCCTTGTATGAAAGGTTTTTCAAAATGGCTACCGGAAATATTTATGTTTTTAGCCAATAAGTCCTAAATTATTACAGGTAGCTTAAATAAGTAAATGAGTAAATTTTCAAGAATTAAATTGCGCAACTTTTGGTATATAATAAGTTAAGTTAAGGTAAGAACTTACATTCTTACAAGAAAATAATGTTGCCAAACAATTTTAATAATTTATTGTAATTCAGGGAAATTTTGAGTCATGGATTTCAACTTGGCAACAATGATTGTTTTGTTCCAGCTGAGAGTTCTAATTATTGTTGTTGTTAATATTTCAACAAGTTTCTAGTTTAATACTTTCATGAGTTTCATGTTAACCCCCTTTAGTATTACGATTGTAAAATAGAAAAATGAATATCGAAACCTGTTTTATTTGTGAACAAATTATGCACGACAGTTGTGAGGTGTCATATCTCACTGAAAAAGGAATTGAAACAATACATCGACCTGTAAGGCAAGGAAAATAACTGAATTCCACGTAATTGTTGGACAAAAAGTTCATAAAAAATGTAGGGCGCAGTTTATTAATTTAAAGTCTCCATTCAAAAAGCAGGAGGATGATACCAGTTGTTCCCGTTCGACACATTTTAGTGAAACCTATTTTGATTTCAAAAGTAATTGTTTTTTGCGCACAGCTGAATCAGTGATGAAGCCTAACATACAAATAGAGGAAAAAAACTATTGGATTGAAGCTCGGACGCTAAACTTAAGAACATCAGTGCTATAAAAGTGCAGTGAACGTAATGATGAATGGGCTTACAAAGTCAAAATACGGTTTCTAAATGTGTTCGATTGGCCTGCCATGAAAGCATGTTATCAAAAACAATGTTTAGTAAACTTTCAAAATGGAAAATCTATACCACAACAATAGGAATATCTTTAATCTCGTTGCGGATTAATGTGGCTGCAGCTGAGGTCATATTTATTTGTTCTTTTTCAGTCTCATCTTTAGTTTTTGATTTATGATGCTCCTGCAACACATAAGAAGCTATACTTTTAAAAGTAACAACAATGTCCTTAGTTCCAACTGTGTCAATAAAGATTTCATTATCAAAATGGTATATGAGTTTCTGTTTCATATACTTATCTGAATAAGGTTAATACTCACAGGATGCAGAAAGAAATTCTTTCATTTTATGTTACTGATGGTTAATTGTTCTTCATTGTTTTCTCTCATGTACATTGCGACTTTTAAAATGCTTCGTGGCGTACTTCATCTTCTGGACAGAGCTTTAGGAACGTCAATGTTGTTGTGGTATAGATTTTCCATTTTGAAAGTTTACTAAACATTGTTTTTGATAACATGCTTTCATAGCAGGCAAATCGAACACATTTAGAAACCGTATTTTGACTTTGACAGCCCATTCATCTTTACATTCGTTGCACTTTTCTAGCACTGATGTTCTTAAGTTTAGCGTCCGAGCTTCAATCCATTCGCTTTTTCCTCTATTTGTATGTTAGGCTTAATTCAGCTGTGCACAAAAAACAATTACTTTTGAAATCAAAATAGGTTTCACTAAAATGTGTCGAACGGGAACAACTGATATCATCCTCCTGCTTTCTGAATGGAGAATTTAAATTAATAAACTGCGCCCTACATTTTTTATGAACTTTTTGTCCAACAATTACGTGGAATTCAGTTATTTTCCTTGCCTTACAGGTCGATGTATTGCTTCAATTCCTTTTTCAGGGATATATGACACCTCACAACTGTCGTGTATAATTTGTTCACAAATAAAACAGGTTTCGATATTCATTTTTCTATTTTACAACGGTCATACTAAGGGGGATTAACATGAAACTCATGAAAGTAAACTAGAAACATGTTGAAATATTAACAACAACAATTAGAACTCTCAGCTGGAACAAACTAATCATTGTTGCCAAGTTTAAATCCATAACTCAAAATTTCCCTGAATTACAGTAAATTATTAAAATTGTTTGACAACATTATTTTCTTGTAAGAATGTAAGTTCTTACCTTAACTTAACTTATTATATACCAAAAGTTGCGCAATTTAATTCTTGAAAATTTACTCATTTACTTATTTAAGCTACCTGTAATAATTTAGGACTTATTGGCTAAAAACATAAATATTTCCGGTAGCCATTTTGAAAAACCTTTCATACAAGGCCAACGCACCTCCGTAGAGTGGTAGACTTTTCACCATCGTTTTTTTCAGCCATTTTTACATAAGAATCCATTGACAGAAATTATATTACAATTACTTCTAGGTTAACCAACAATTTTACTAGTCTAGTTTAGTGGTTAGTAAATACCATGAACTTAAACAACCATGGCATAGAGCTGACTAACAACTCAGTAATACTGTACCATTAAAACATTTAATTGAATTCTGTTCCGTTTCAATGTCAAAATAACTCAATTCCACAAAAGTGGAACAAAGCTGGATTTAAAAAAGTTATATCAAAGAATGTTGTTAACTTTCGATACTACAAGACGACTTATCATCCTATACGCAAATATTGAAAAATCCGAAACTGGGTTCATGTTTGTCACGACAAGTTACTTTTGGCAGCACTGATTTCTACTTAAAGCATAGATTGAAAGGATTAGAGTATCTATACTCCTTTTATGTATGCTAAAAGTGCTTCGCTTTAGATACAATTTTCAACCAGTCTTTTGTCATTTTTTGTAATAATAGGGGAAAAGCTGTAGTTCACAAGCAAATGTTTCATTAACTTAGAACCTGGCTAAATTACAGAGAATGATATCAACACACACCCTTTAAATATAAGGACTCGAAATGTCTTGGCCTTGATTGGATAGCGATGCTGAAGGGATAATAAATTCCAAATAGATAATTATGTTATGGGCTGGCTGATTTCTGTGGTTGTAGGGAAAGACTTTGGAATTCGAGAGGCTAAAAATATATATCTGTAACAAAATTTATTTATTTCATAATTTAACCCCTAATTAAAAAAAGATTCTAATTGAAAATTCGCATATTCCACACTAGGTACGAAATAGATTTCCAAAGCATACCGTGACGAAATAAATCATTTACAGACCTTGGATATTTTATAACAAATGTTAATTCTGACTACGCTGACGTTTTAGCGAATTTCCCATCTTTTTATTCACCCTGTATAGGGAATAAGCTATTTGAGCTATGCATACGGTTTATAACAATGTAACATTCTGGTTCACATTAGTTCAACAGTTTCATTTGTGGAGCACAATAATGGCAAACAACGTTCAAACAGCGAGTAATAAACATGTACTTAGCTTCAATGGGCGACTGTTTGAACACCAACTGGGGAAACAGTGTATTGTGTTCGATCGATTATACTGTTTGAATATACCTGTTGATCCTAATTTTATTTATATTCATTTAATAAAACATCCAATCAAATGGAAATTTGCTGAGTCTGCAGGTTTGCTGTGGCGGAGTTGTTTTACTCATAAGATAAAGTTAAATTTTAAGATTTTATAGTATCACACTATTTAACTCAATGAGATGAATTATCCTAAACTTTGAAAGTAAGCGTCAATTCCCATGTGTTCCACCTATTTTTGATAAATAGAAAAAAACTAAATATACTTAATCATAAATATCTAAAAAACCGTTGGGTTTGAAGAAAGATGATAAATACAAAAAATGTGTATTTTTAGATGGACTACATTTTGTATATTTAGCTTTTTCCTGTATCTCTAATAATAAAGTCACTATAGCGAAAATACAGAAATATGCCGCCATTTTCCAATATGGCGTCCGTAGCACAGCTTCAATTTTAGGGGACTTTTAGTATGTTCAAAAGGAAGGTATACCCAACATCTGTACCAAATTCCCCGGTTGTGCTAATTTCTTTTTTGGTCAAAACATATTTTTATTGTACTATAGTAATGGGAAGCACATAAGAATTGCTATGGTCATAGTAATTAATTACAAACCAGTGTGCATTTAAAATACTAAAATAATGGAAAGGACACGAGAAAGCTACTGGAAGACGAAATATAAATCATTTTACAACAAAGGAAATTACACACAAAACGTTGTGTACAAGCAAAATCTACACCAATTACCCATTGTGTCCATTATTTTACCGTAACATTTGAAAGAATTATTTAAATAAGCTATTGTAAAAACAACTTAGTAAAAAAAATAGGTCAAATCAACGTCGACTCTTCATTATACCCAACTATCCATTTTTACCTGTGATTGCACATTATGCAGAACCGTTGTCGGAGACGAGGCGAAGTTTACATTTCATTTCAGTCGACGACTTGTTAATTAAAAGTCAACTTTAATTATTCCAGTTTCGCGTAAACACATCGGCCTCTGTCACTGGTTAACTGCTTAATTGGTTAATTGGTTAATTGGTTAGTATCCTTTTATCTATCTACTTTACCTTACATGTCTCCGTTAATTTAGCGATAACTTTATGTGGTGTACAAATCTCGTGTTTTTCTCACATATATTCTCTAGGCTAATGTCATATAATTTCCATTTGCATGATACAACTTACTTTATGAAGATTAAAAAGTAAGTGAAGCAAAGAAGGATGTTCTTGACCATGAAAAGTATGTCTCTAGTAAAGAAGTAAGTTTTTTTGTAAGCTATTAACTCAATAGTTATTTTTTTACTTTGGGTGAGTTGGCGGCTCGGACTGTTTACCAAGACAGTAAACAAGTAAACCAAAACAGTAAAGTCTTGGGTTCGCACCCCGATTCAGCAACTGAAGCTCGAGCTGAGGTAGAGCGCACCATTAAAATTCATCGGTTATCAACGTACATACATACATACATACATACATTTACAGTTCATTCTTGTACTGCACCGATCACCCCTTGCTTTGCTTACGTTCAACGCAATGTTTTGGACCAATTTAATGGTTAGAATATTAATTAATACAATTTTCATCAACCTCACAAAAGTCTTATGTTTATGACGATTTTCCTTGATGTAGATTATAGGCCTTCTGCGGCGTTTGATGGGTTAATGTTTATGAAGATTTTCCTTGATGTAGCTTATACTGCGGTGTTTGATGGGTTGATTAGAGCGAAAGGGGTGTCAGTGGATTTTTTAAGGTTTTATGTACTATCATTGAATTTTCTAAAACAACTCTCTGAGCTTACGACGCCTACGAATACATCTCTTTCACCTACTTGTTCAGTCTTAATCTTTACATCACACCATACTTGTGTTAATGTGATAGTCTCGCACCACGCTGGTATGTAGCATGCTGCACCGTGGAGGTCTCTGTTATCAACAAGCCGCTTTATCAAATGACCTTGACCTTCCCCCACCACTGGGGTCTGACTTGCCTTGGACCGGTTACTAAACAAAAGAACGTTGGCCCGAGTCTAGTCAATATACTATATAATGAGACTCTACACTACTCAGTAAAGTAGAGAGTAGAGTAGTAGTATACTAGTATGCTACACACAGTTGACAATTTGCATCTATAATCGATTTAGTTGAAAGCTATCAAATCTGAAGTCAATTTTCGGTCTCGGAAGCCATTTTTCATTATGGTATCAATAAATGATGTCATCTATCATCAATGTTTGGAGCATTCCCTTACAAAAGTAGAAAATCACAAACATAATTCTTATAGTATATATCAATTTTGTTTTTGTTATACTAGGATTAAATAACCTTGTTTTTGTTGTCTGTGTTCTTGATTAGGTATGTTTGTCAACCCATGCACTTCGCCAGCATGTATAGAATAACTTGAAGTGGTTGAAAAGCTTGAAGAGGTCGATACTTCATTGTGCTTTTCAAAATTTTCTAGCAAGTTTATAGACCATAGCGTTGGTGATAAGAAGACCCTCTAAAGATGGCACACAAGCTATCGAAATGCATATTGTGACGTTATCGATACATGAGTCACTCAAACATCTACACAACAACACATCCCCAACAGCAAAGGTAGTCTAATATGTCTAACTGTTTGTAAAATTTGAGTCTGTTAGCTATGCTCAGTCATGGATATACAGGATCACACTCATCTAAAACAAAAACCGAATACTCTAAAGAATTAATGAGTTCAGAGGCGCCACGCATTAATTTGATTCGCCACAGGAGCGTAAAGAGCCTCATTGCCCAGGGCTACCAACCGCGGGGAATTATAACAATTAAAACATAACTTTACCGTAATTTTACAACCACTTGGTACAATTAGGAATACTTATTACACTGCTAGAGTATACTATGATCTTTTTTACAACCACTTGGTACAATTAGGAACACTTATTACACTGCTAGAGTATACTGTGATCTTTTTTACAACCACTTGGTACAATTAGGAACACTTATTACACTGCTAGAGTATACTATGATCTTTTTTACAACCACTTGGTACAATTAGGAACACTTATTACACTGCTAGAGTATACTATGATCTTTTTTACAACCACTTGGTACAATTAGGAACACTTATTACACTGCTAGAGTATACTATGATCTTTTTTACAACCACTTGGTACAATTAGGAACACTTATTACACTACTAGAGTATACTATGATCTTTTTTACAACCACTTGGTACAATTAGGAACACTTATTACACTGCTAGAGTATACTATGATCTTTTTTACAACCACTTGGTACAATTAGGAACACTTATTACACTGCTAGAGTATACTATGATCTTCGTAAACTAGCAATATCCACCGTCCAAAATGTGCTGTTGATTAAAAAAAAATAATTGTATTATTAAAACGTAAAGTTTCTTTCGAGCTTAAGTTTGACGAAGAGTCGAAGTCGAGATAAGAAGAGAAGGTGAGCGGTTACGAGATACTTGTGTCTAGTGAGATGATCCAAATACATAATTGAACATTCGGGAACAACTGTTCATACTAATGAACAGCTACCAAGCAATTCCAGAGGGAAACCATTTTTGTTATTTATATAATTGAGTATTTATTGCAAACCCGTATTACTAACGTTAAATAATTTAAATTAATATTTAACTATAGTATGATTTTTTTACCGCACCTAGAATTCCAAATTCAATAACAAACATTTAAACAGAAAATAGTGTTTTCCCTTAAAGATTGACATAAAACATAAAGTAATACATATAAAAAATTCTTTTAATCATGGAAACCATCTTTATTAAAACCAACTTAAGACTTTTCTTACCTTCCTCTAAAGTTTCCCTGGTTAATCAAAATCTTGTAAAGATAAAAAATTAATCAAACCCCTTGTAATCACAAACTTGTTTTTCTCCCCGATCAAACAAAACAAACGACAGACATCCGTTTGCGCAGGTGGCGGCTGAAAAACACCCTTACCCCAAGGGTTGAAATCCGAGCCGTATCCCACCCCTTTAATAGCCAGTTGTAGGCTGTTGTTATGGAAATGGATAAGTCAAGAGCTGCTACCGGGATGTGAGAAATAAATACTAAACCAGCAGAACCATCTGTCGTAGGTGAAGATAGTGGTGTGTGGGGTGGTGTTGGGGGGGGGGGGGTGATCGGTAAACTATGAGGAACACCCCCACTTATGGTGATTCAAATGGTGCAAGTTGTGATGGTAAAGGTAAACAATAGATTCTTGAATTAATTGTTGTACTGTTGATCGAGGTCGTCCGACCCAATAGGAAATCGAACAACGAAATAGATCACCATATTAATATTTTGATGCGCTACACATTTTATATTTAAGTTTCAATTATTTTAAAATTGTGAAAGAAGTATTTTATTATATTCTGTATAGAAGCGCAAACAAGCAAAATGCTAATCAAGAAGTTGTATGCATTGTATACATGAAAATGGTCTCTTGAATAAAAAAAAAAAACTGTTAAATAAACTAAAATACGTTACTTATTAGAAACAGTTCTTTTTAACATCGATGGTTTGAACTAGTGATAAAAATATTTAAGTAACATGGTATTCAGATCAATAAACGAAAAATCCAATCATTCGAGACGAGTAAAGCAGGTAATATTAACCTGATAAACAATTTTGACCCCATAGACTTTATTATGTTCGAAACCACAATTGAAAATGTAATTAAAAAACTTCTGTCAAATTGTCATTATCAACTCGCATATCTATCAAAACCTTTTATAGCTAATACATATTCAACTTTCAACCGAACTATAACATGTAACGCGAACACAAAACTGCTCTGATAACTCCGTATCAATTAGCGCATTTTATCGCAAACTGTTTAAGCCTGGTAATTGAATATTGTTATCAGGCAATATCGGTATTCGCTATCAACGAGCGTGTAGCACAACAGGTGCGAGAGAGAGCGATGGCACTGATATGGGTAATTACTTGTGTATGAGAGAGATAGCGGTAGAGTAAACAGCTGACACAATGTGCTTCAATGATTAATTATTGGGAATTATCATTGTTGTGGTTCGTTATACAATTAAAACATTGTTGGTAAAAATAACGTGTAATAAAGAATGGAGTTCGTAAGATGAATTAAAAACGTTAACAATGTCTTGGTTTTGCAATATTGGACGGACACGAGGAAATTCAGAAAACACAATCTTTGCTAATTTGTGTAACTTGAAATGAAGTAAAGGATAAATCTATTTGGAATGTAAGGAAAATGACCACAGACTGGGCTAAAATACATCGTGGCAATCTAAAAAGCATTGTTTAAATTTCATAATATGAATTTTCTTGTGGTAGAATAATCTTCCTTGTAATTTTTTGAGTTTCCCTGCTAACTATACGATTATATAATAGATAAATAACTATATAGAAGTTATTTTTTACATTTCATCTAGTTAATTGCAAGGTTTTGCAATATATTCAGTAACTATTCGATAGGGTTAAAGTGTTAAAGCAAGTAAACAAATAATAAATGTTATAAGGTTTTTTCAATAGCTGTATTTATCTATTTACAAAATGAAACATAAAACCGCCATACGCTCGGTTTTATGATTTTAATCAAGAAACATAATTGTGAATTTTAATTTTACAATGCATAAACACCACAACTGCAATTGGTGTTTTTGGTTCTAACACACTTAACCTTTTGTACCAATTAATCAGCTGTTTACATTATTGTTACCAAACATTATTTCCCCTAAGACGTAAGCTAACAAGAAACAGTTTGAGGACACAGGGTGCGCCACCGCAGTCTATTATTGTCGAATGTCTTGGCAGTTACGTCAGATACTTTATCATCTTGGGGCTGAGCGCCGAAGGGGATTATACAGGGGGATGCTCCCCCCTCAATGTCGTCACCCCGTAGGCTTATCACGGCAGAGTGAACTTTGTTTACACGCACCCCCCCCCTCCCTCCCCACCAACCCAGCCCAGACTGCAAATTGAGTTTGATAACAAATCATTTTCGTGCTGCCTTAATTAACTGCGAGTCTCCTTTTAGGAAAATTTCCTTCAGTTAGTTAATGTGTTAAATAAGCTTAGAAATTTATGTATTCTTAAAATAGTTTGAAATGTATTTTTTATCGTACAACGAACATTTCACTTAACAGTTTATGGACGCATTTATACCTTCTAAAAGAGTTTTCTTTTAGTTTAAATTTATTGGATAGTATTTATAATTCATTACATATAATATACATAATTGAGAAGGACGATGTTCTACATGTTTTGTTCTTTGAATATCAATATTAAAATACAAAATACTAGCCGACCCGTGCGAAGCATTCGCACTCAATCCTTGCCAAACACTACTTATTGAGGTACACAACATAGTTAATTCTGCGTAGTAAGTGTATTGTTGATTAAGCTATGGGTTCTTACTTCAGGAATATATGTGGGCTTACATTTTAGATACTGTTTCAAAATATAATGTTAGGCTACGATCACTTTGGACGCACGCTTGTGCAAGTATTTTGGTGGTGCACGCGTGCGCAAGCTTGTCTGAACGGCGATGTGCTCAAACTGAATGCAAGTGAATTATTATAAACAGGTCAGTCAAAATGGCCATGTGAGATGACGAGGACATTGTTTTAGTGGTATTTTGAAGTTTAATTAGATGAGCAAGATATTAGGAACGAGTGGGTGATTGAGTAGTTTGTGGACTGAGAAGAAGATGGGGAGTATGCACGAATCTTCAACGACTTGCTAAGCAGCCTGAAAAGTTTTTCTGGTACTTCAGAAATACGCCAGAGACTTTCTATTGCATATTACATATACTGGACATAATAACACCTACAATAAACAGGCAATAAAAATGTTCAGGCAAGAATTTAAATATCTAAGTACAGCACGTCACTTCCACTCGACCCAATGTACAGGAATCAACTGAACTTTGAATTGAGATCCTGCTACTTGCGTAAGCTTGCAACTACGAAACAAATATTTTTCGTATATCGGAGTGTGAGCAAGCTTGCGCTAGCGTGCACTTGCTGGTGGCGGACAATGTGAGCGGCAATGGCCAATTTACCGATTGTTTCTGTTGATCTCAGTCAGATTTTTATACGATTTTTGTTTTGATGGCTATGTTTTTGCATAGTTTTCACTGAAAAACGAACCCTTGACAAAGCCACACAAAATAAATATGTAAAAAACAGAGTAAGCTTAGAAATTTATGTATTCTTAAAATAGTTTGAAATGCATTTTTTCTATCGTAGACTACAACAATCATTTCACTTATCAGTTTATGGACGCATTTATACCTCCTAAAAGAGTTTTCTTTTAGTTTAAATTTATTGGATGATATTTATAGTTCATTACATATAATATACATAATTGCGAATTACGATATTCTACATGTTTTGTTCTTTGAATATCAATATTAAAATATAAAATACTAGCCGACCAGTGCGAAGCATTCGCACTGAATCCTTGCCAAATACTACTTATTGAGGTACACAACATAGTTAATTCTGCGTAGTAAGTGCATCGTTGATTAGACTATGGGTTCACTTCAGGAATATGTGTGGGTTTATATTTTAGATAGTTAACCTTTTCAAAATATAATGTTAGGCTACGCTAACATTAGACGCAGGCTTGCGCAAGTATTGGTGGTGCACGCGTGCGCAAGCTTGTCTGAACAGCAATGTGCTCAAACTGAATGCAAGTGAATTATTATAAACAGGTCAGTCAAAATGGTCATGTCAGATGAGGACATTGTTTTAGTGGTATTTTGAAGTTTTAGCGAATTTCCCCTATAGGGAATAAGCTATTACCGTAGTACTCATGGTAAGACCTGGACCCGGGACCGATTTTTTTTTTCGTTTTGAGGTCCCTAGAGACCAAAAACACCATCCGTTCAAATTCATATATATGTGTGTCCGTTAGCGCGATAACTCGAGCAAAAATCATCCGATTTTGATGAAATTTGGTAAAAACGTGTAAACCTACGTTTATTCGAACGAGTTCGCGAACCAGCATGATCGGACTATGGGAACAGGGGTTTATGGGGGGTTTTATGGGGTAAAAATTGGTTTTTCCCATTTTTTACCCTAAAAACTTAAAATTTAGCAATTTCTTTCCAAACGATTTTGTAGAGCTTAAAAAAACAAATAATTTAGTATATTGAAGCGTTAATATGCGCCTAATCCCTAATGGTTACGGAGAAAATTCCAAAAATCTGTAAATTTAAAATTCTCATGTTATTCTTATGGAAAAAAAGTAAACTGTTGTAGTTTGCTTGTTTATGAAAATATTTTGATCAAATTTGGAAAATGCATTAATTTCATACTAAACTATTACATTTTACAAAAAAAAAACACCTTTTTACCTTCCCTGTTGCAGCAAACCTAAGTAGGTTCTCGTTAAACTAATGTTAATTTAAATAGGGAATAAATGTGATATTTTTAAGGAGACATTTTAGTGAAAATCCAATCAGGTAAATGGAAATTCGCTTAGTCTACAGGTTTGCTGCGGCGAGGGTATTTATTATTGGATGATCAAGATATTAGGAATGGGTAGGTGATTGAGTAGTTAGTGAACTGAGAAAATTTGATTGCCTGTTTATTGTAGGTGTTGTTTCGTCCAGTATGTAATAGAAAGTCTCTAGCGTCATTCTGAAGTACCAGAAAAACTTGTCAGGTTGTCTTAGCAAGTCGTTGAAGATTCGTGCACACTCCCCATCTTCTCAGTCACTGATACAACAGAACGTTCTACGTCCCTTGCTTGGTAAAGAACCGAATCAAAACTGATATAAACCGTTTCCTGTCAGTAAGAAATTCGATACAAAATAACTATTCATTGAAACTTGAAGTAAAGAAAAGATAGATAAGAGGTGATGTTTGAAGATGGAATTCAAATATCAAAATGAAGGCTTTGTCGTAAATAAACAAATATGAAAGCTAAAGAATCCATGCAGTACTTACTTTTGAGTTGAAATTCTTTTGACTTCTCCGAGGTTACCCATTTATCGTAGAGAACACAGACTAAGTAAGTTGGTCGTCACGAATGAAGTAAAAGCAAAACACTTAGATATGAGAAATAAATATTTGTTTGTTTTGATTAATTTAATTCACATGTTTCAGCTGATCTAATAACGTAAATAAACATTTCAAGTTTAAATTACTTGCAGAATGATAGATCTTTTTTACGAAAAACTACTGAAAAACGAGTGATTTGTATACTTTCCTAGCTTAGTGGGTAAAAAAAGCTTTAAAATGACACCTTATTGATGAAAATCGGTGAAGAATTAAAGGAAGTTGTGGTCTACCGACAAAAGAGGCACTTCAGAAATTATAATATACTAGGGAACCCGTATGCAACATTACATAGTTAGTTGTATTCTTATGATTGGCATCCTAACAACCTTAAATCTTCACGATAGTCTGTTAAACATGGTGTTTGTAATCGTCGATAATCATATTTAGGTAAGTTAGCACAAAACTTAAACATTATTTAAAAAATACTAAAAGATTGGATTTCAATTCGGCTTCAATGGTAGGCACGTCAGCACAAATCTTAACATTATTCGAGAAAAATGAGCTCAAAGATTTGATTTTAATTAGTTTCCAAATGTAGGTACGTCAGCACAAACCTATAACATTATTTGAAAAACTACGCTAAAATATTTGATATGAATAACAATGGTTTTGCATTTAGTAACCGTTCAACAATATTACAGTGAGCAATCACATATCGATACTGTAATTAAGTTTGGAGCGATTTTTTTATTACAAATTAGTAATTATTTTACTCTTGGCTAATCAAACATAATATTTATAAACAACCTAAAAGTTCTCTCTGATCCCAAAGGGATTTCCCAGCCACTTACTGGTTAAGGATTTTTTACCCTTGACTAAACAAATCTTGGATATTTTTCAAACCCGGGGGTTGTCACTGATTCCCTAATAAATCGCTTGTACGTCAGTGATGAATTAGACGACATTGCAGTGTAGGGGTGAAGGGGGGGGGAGAGAGAGAGACTCCCCTCAGAGCTGCAGGCGACAAATTTCCGCCCTAACTGACAATATCCTCTTCCTTGATATTTTGGTTCTGCGCCAAACGTCCGCGGGCTGGAAAAGATCCAGGATTCGTTTCGTAGCTGGAAGAAATCTAGAGCATTTGGTTTAATAGGAAATAGTTTGAATGCATATAGACTACTTAACCTCCTCCTTACCTTAATCGACCTGAATTTGAAACAGCAATTCAGTAATACTGTATTGGGTGAATAAAATAATCGGGAAAACTCGTGCATTTAAAAAACAGTAATAGGGTGATTTCATATAGTTAACTAATTAAAGCTTCAGAGCATGTGGACTAAACTTAATTTTATTACACAGGAATAAAATATAAAATGACGTTAGTACGTATATAAATTGCTCTTGTACATTTTGTTCATGTTTTTTAAAACAATATTTGATTTTAGTAAAGGTTTACTGAATTGATTGGCTATACTGGTGTAAAAACTCATACAGTATAGTCAATGAATGTGCAATGAAAATTATGTTTACACTTACATTACCTTTTACTACTTTTTTACTACTAATTTTTAACCTTTATACTACTGTATTTACTACTTTATATTTTACTATTTAAGACCAAGACCAGCTATTGCCTTAACCAGAGTAATTTTAAAACACTTAAATTATCACCAATATTAAAAAAATCTCTAATAACTAAGTGATATTACATTGACCGGGTGGATCGAGACCTGCCGCTTTGCTTTAGATCATCCAACCAAGTAAAAGGAGTTGATTCATTGCCTTGAACTATTTCCAACTTTTAATTACCCCTCGGCTAAAATAAACCCAATTTTACTTTTTAACCCCTCGGCTAAAATAAACCCAATTTTACTTTTTAATTACTTACTTTTTTTCTAGCAAAGCCACAAGGATTGTATAGCATCACAAGCTCGCCCAGTACAAGAACGAGAACCAAGAGATGGGATGCTGGAGTGGCTGGAGTCTGTAGTCTCCAGTCAGACCACATTCCAGCGAAGCTCCAGCTCCAGAGAGACCGGCGCGGCGTGGCGGGAACACATCTGTCGATCAGCTGATAACAACAGCTGATTGCTGATATACGTCAAAACACCTGGTTGTACACTGAGAGACGTACGTTGAAAAAAGTGGAACTTCTAGTGATTCCGAAAGAAATACGAAGCTATACGAGTCTTCAAGCTGTACGCCAATCTTCAAGGCGTCTTCAAGGCTTAATTCACCATGCAAAAATATGGATCTAGTGGGAATTTTTATGTTGGCGACACAAGGAAATGGTAGCCATTATAAAAATTGTAATTAACATATTTATCTGTTAAAAAAATGGGGAAGCATCTCATTTTAGAGGAAATTCCATACCCTCTGAGATGCTAGTGGGTAACTTGTTTATTCTGTATATTTTGTACTTAGATTTCTGATTTTTGAATAACAGATTTTACGCTCTAGTTTGTTCAAATCCAACCAATTTTTATTTGTTCTGTTAGATCGTAGCATCAAACGACTTTTAGAATATAAAAGCCGGTTACAGTATGAGTTTGATTTATATAAAATTTGTATTGCTTTTCATGATTCGAACTATTTCAACATAACATGAACTTGAGTGGGTATCATCAAAACATAATTTCATCTTAAGTGACCCTCTTGAAACTAAGCTCTGGAATATTTTCTGTATTGTCATTTTTAATTATACCATATAGGCATGTTTAGAATAAATTGGCAATTACTGAATAACTGACTGTTTTCTGATTTCTTCTGTAAACAACGCTCTCCGATGGATCTGATAAGCTTTAAACAACTTTACTGGTAATATAGATTTGATATAAACAATATTTGCACTTATACCTTATCTAAATAATGCCATCATACAAAAGAATTTAAAAACTACACAATTTATCACAAACTAATATTTTTTGAAAAAAAAAAATCCAAAGAAATTCAAAGTCCACAGAAAATCTTACTTTCTATCGTTCCAGTGAGCTGAAAATGTAATTGACAATAGGAATTAGGAATAAACTACCAGAGAAATGCACGTCAAAAAGAATAAAGAGGCCAATACGAAATCTGAATTACAAACACTGTGGTACAGATTTAAGCTATATCGTAACTATTCATTCTTTTGTAAAATAACCTTACTATAAATTCACACCCAGCAAATATTTCAACAAATGAGGGTACAAAACAATTTTGTGGTCCACACAAAAAGGAAAATATGAGAACCGGAAGGAAAACATTTATGAATTATAAATGGTAGCCCAAGGGACAAGAGTTAAAAAACTCCCCATAAAAGGGAGGGTTGGGGGGACTGCGTTGTATTGGTATTTGGGGGGGGGGGGGGGGTTGTCAATATAGGATATACGAAGCGGCCTCTGAGGGGAAATAAAGAAATTGTTTCTTTCTCGTCCAATTTTGAACTTTGTTTTGTGTGCGATATATACAAGATGAGCCCAGTAGAGAAGATAAATATTATTACAACGGCAACGCGATTATTATGCTTTTACATATTTTGAATTAAGTTCCCAGTTTTAAAAGTGTTTATTTTACACATTAAAACAACGCAACAGTCATATTTTCAACTTTGATAGGTTGGTAAAACGTAATTTATGTATGATGTTGAATAATAGTACTAATTATATCATACTAATACTAATAAAAGCATTAAATTTACTAGTTGGGTATATTAAACTGTTTCCTAGTATCTTTGTACTTTAGATACCACTGTGCAAGTTAACAGTTACCATTCACCACTAAAAATGTTTCTGGATTGCCTACCTTTGTCTCAACCACGCTAATCTAGCAAATACTGTAACCTAAAAAACCTCACAGAATCCTCTTCAGTCTTTATGGGAACTTGATTAAAAACCCATAAAACTTTAATGACCGCATTAAAATTCACCATGAGACCAGACTTGGGACTTTGTAATTTCACACGGAATAAATAACAGCGATAAGGCGGCGTAGTACGTAATGGGAATTTGTAATCATTAAAGAGAAGCTGTGATTATATTCCGCTCACGGCGTGGCGTCTGGCGACCTTGAAAGAGAGACGACGGGAAGAGAGGGAAGAGGAGGGGTAAGATAACCCGGCGGGAAGTGAGGCGCTCGACCGAGAAGAAAGGAAGTTTTAATTGGTAAAGTTGGCGGCATTTGTTCCGATGTCAATTATTTGTGTCAGATGTTCATCTGGCGCAATCAGCTGACAAATTACGTCACTGTGATGATGGACTGTGGTGGTCTAACGTCGGCCACATACAACTGATGAAGAGACGAACTTTCAACTATTTTTGGACAGAGCTGAGTGGTTTAAATATTAAAATGCTCATCTTCGCACCAGAATTTTTATTGTATAGACTTTCCGATTGAGGTGGTATTTTAAAGCTAACCCAGTGCAACTGCGAATGGTAATTGACTAGACAAATTCCTAAGGGCCTCACCTGACCACCTTGAGTTTTGATTATTACCAGAGAGATCCATTTCAAAGATCCAGTGTTAGTGTTGATGACAAACTTTCATTATAACGGTTTTTGTATTGTTATCTAACTGCTGATCATACAGTAAAATATTTAAATCAGATTGTAAACTAGAAACAGACGAAACAGTTAATGAAAATGTTGTTTACAAAGAAAACTTTTTTACAATTGCAGCCTGATTAAGGCACGTTTATCACTCTTCGGTATTTATGGTGTAGATCTTAGAAAAGTAAACGGGTATTGCATTCTTAAGTTTTGAACCATTAAAATGCGCGATATGAGCATGGTTTTACATTGTCTATGTGTCAGGACGATAACTCAAGAAAACTAATCGAATTTTTATGAAATGTTGTACATACAAACATGTAAACCTACAAGTTATTAGAACGAGTTCGCAAACTAGCATGATCGGACTATGGGAACGGGGATTTCTGAGGGGCTTTATGGAATAAAAACTGTGTTTCCCCAGATCTCGAAAAAACTTAAATAATTTAGTATATATTGGACACTCTAATACAACCATCATCAGACCTAATGTCATTCGCCAATTGGGTCTGATGATTATTGGAATGTCCAATTGAAATTGATCATCAACTTACCACCTTTCATATGTAATATGTCTTGTGAGTCAACATAACAAGCGTAATAAACCATTTCAAATGTTATGAGACGTATTTCCATATACTTTCAGTAAACTCAATAACACCTACATTGCTGATCAATAGGCTATTTCAATACAGTTTATTTTATTTTAGCGTAAACTTCACAGTGGCCGCTTACTTTTTGGTTGTAATTGTTAATAGTTAAATTTAGAGGAGTTGCTGTTGTAAATTTTGTTTAACTAGGGTCAAAAAATTCTTTATTGTAAGTAACACAAATCTCTTCACATGGGCCGCAATGAACTAATCCTTAATTCTTCATCTAATCCATAAGGATAATGTATCTTTAAGGCAGCATGTTAACCGTGTAATCCATTAAATAATTTCCCGCGGTTTTCTCCCTCGCTTATCGCAGCTCTACATTAATCCCTCGTATCTCATCCAAGTCTGCCAACTCGAGAGCCGAAAGCGCTCAAGATGGAGTTTCTTTCAAAATTAATTTTCTCGGAACTTTTTATTACACTCCCTTTGAAACTCTCGTTGGCGCCGTGAACGTTGAGACGAGAAATTGTCGTTTGGAAAGTTTAAATTATAATTAAGAAACTTAAGATTTTCATACTTCAAATCTTAATACTCTAAATAACGTGTTTATGACATTTTATCATGGTGGATTAATTGCTTTATTATTTTTGTTTTCATTTGCTTGTTTACATTTTGTTTGTAGTTTGTATTCCTTATTATCGCATGCTTATCATGCTGTTCTTTGTTTGAATTTCGTCTTTGGGCATGCAGTATCAAAAATATCAAGAATATGTAAACTCATATCAGTCTAGAAGCGATTACAGATATAAACCTCATTGAGGTATATTATTTAGGCCCTATAAACAAGTAAAAGAGAAAACAGTAATGTTTCTTCATAAAATCAAGTAAGGCTTTAAACTAGAATTCGGTATGCGACTTGCTTATACCACTTATCTAATACCTTTTTAAAACTATACCCACTATTTTAAATTTGCAATTCCCTAAAACAAGGTGGTTGGAAATGTAGTTCTTGAAATATGCCATAACATGTATGGATTGTTGTGATAAAGTACTGTATATTCCTCTGAGTATAATTTCTCAGTGTATTTTGTAGTAGATTGATGTTCTTCAAGGCTTCCTAATTTGGCGGGAGATGTAAGTTTGGCGGTAGATTTAATTTGATTTCCATGTTCCATATACCTTAGGACATTGACACTGACAAGGTAGCCAACTGATTCGATAATTTATGCCGTCTCACTGCACTACGAGGCGTCTTACTTTGGCGGGAGATACAACATTTTGGCGGGAGATTTAATTTGGCTCCAACTCAACAAGACACTGTCATGTTTGTTAATTGGAAGTAAGACGTACAAAAAGAGAGAGACGGAGAACCAATTGGTGGTCTCTTACAATTAGGATTGTGACCAATTAAACCAATTAAATCAAACATTACTCATTGTGGAGAGTATTTTAATGTTATAGGATTTGCTAATTATAAAAGGATTAGTGTTTAATAAGTTACAATATGGGGCCATTGTTATTACTGTCCAATTAGTGGATTATAACAATTGTTCATGTTCGGTTTGTTACAATATGGGGCCATTGTTATTACTGTCCAATTAGTGGATTATAACAATTGTTCATGTTCGGTTTATCGATTGTGCTATGTTAGCACTGAATTTAATTTGTGAACCGAGGAATACAAATGTCTTTCTTTTTAATTTGCGTATCAGTTTTGGGATGGTTTTGAAAGATGATAATAACTTTATAATCTTTTACCCATCATAATACATACGATATATTGTCTTTCAGATGCCTAAATTCTTGACCAAAATTTGCTCCCTCTAATTTTAAATGAATAAATATTCTAAATATACTTCATTTTCAAACTTTCAAAATAGGTAGGCCCTGGTTCCAGATGGCATTTTAAAATTGGCTAATAAAAACAACCTACAATTAGCTTCTGAGGGTTTGTTTGGGTAAACACAAACGTACTGCTTGTGTGTGCTATGTTTATGTGCTTACTTATCTTCTTTGTCTTTAGAAAACCGATAAAATGACAGAAATATAAAACATTTACAAATTAAACAAACAAAAATAATCCACCAAATAAATCCAGCCACTAATTACATTTCCCGCCAAAACAAACCCTCCAAATGAGCTGTAAACAACCCCGTGATGGTCTCACGGTTTGTTTGTTTATGCATTTAAAAGCACTGCTACGCTGCGACAGGCGAAACACAATTAATTGGCTAAACAAAGGGAAAAATCCAATCGGAATTGCAATCAAGCGGTCGGGGGTGAGTTTGTGTCGGGTGCAGTTTGAGGGGGGTGAAGGGGGGATATGGGGGGTTCGCCCCCTATAGGGTGTGGCTGGTCGATACCCTGTCATCTGTCTGTCTGTATCCCATCTGCTGATAACAGTTTGTCATCTAAACACTTTGCACCTATTATTAGTTCATAACACCACCCTTAGCTAGTTGTAATGGATTCGTGTATTCACGTACTAAAGTTGAAGAGTGTTGAATTTATCTTGAATATTTAGAGCGTGGAAATTAAAATTATTAGAATTTACGTGTGAACATTTTTAAGCGTATTTTGGGGTAGAAAATCAATTCAAAAATGTATTTTCAGTATTAAGCCTTTGGCAATTTTCTATGACCGTTTAATCCAAGGGAACGGTCCATACCCTGGTCTTGTTAATATACATAACACTATGCCACTAATTATAACACTATATTCACATTTTATTCAGTCAAGTTCACGTATTGATTTAATAGTACACGTCTAAAACGCCTAGAGGCTTATTAACCAAGTATTGCAAAAGCCTACGGTAAAAAAATATGTACAATAATTAGACTCTACCTACCTATGAGTGCATTGTATCTATCACACCATGACCACACAACCACCCACAAAAGGTCTAGAAAGCATTCGATTTCTTCACTTAGCGAGACTGTTTTGTATTGTTGACAACAAAGGTTTGCCGACCATCTGTCTCGGATTATATACAGTTCATCAGCTGATTTAACACTGATCAGCTGATATAATCTCAACAGCTGATAGCTCGGGGCAGACACCGCATTAACAATTATAATCGACGATGTTCATCTCTCGTTCATCTGGCAACAGCTAAACGTATCAAAGATTAAATCATGAATTTATAACGTGAATTTGATGGGCGAGCGTTAAAATCTATTTCACGTTCGTCTTTTATGCATGTTTTATGTGTGATAAATAACCTTACTTAAACCGATAACAATGCAAAATTGTAATAGTTGACTATTTAATGGTTTATTTCATGGAATTCCACAAACTGGATGTTGTCATCTGAAACACAATGCTCATTAAACAAACTGTATACTAAAAGTGGGTCGCGTAACACAGAATAACTGAATGAGGATAAAACAATGTTAATAAACATGTAAAAAAAGTTTCGTGCCTACGGATATAAATATCTTTGTTTTGGTACATGATTTAGTAAATTATTGTACTAAAATCTTTCGTCACTAATATAATAGAATTTCCCCTGTAAGTAGTGTTTTTTTGGACAAATTGTGGGGGAAACATACGCACTTAAAATAAACCAGCGTAAATTAACAAATTACTACACTTAGTTTTTAATTTTTACACAACTTTTGATAATACATATGTTCAAATGATCTTTCATATTATTTGGTTAGGTTAAACCATATTAAAAAAAAAATTACAATTGAAGTTGAGTATTGTTAAATAAACTGTTGGAAAACTAGAAACTAATGCGCACTTAAAATAACCCAGCGCATCAAGTATAGAATGACTTTAGATTACAAATGACCCATTATGAAGATAAGCAAGATAGCCTTCGACGCTCGTGATCTCTGATGTTATCATAAAGGCCGGTATCCACAGTGCGAGGCAGCTCGCTGCGAATGCCTCGTTGCGAATGCTCGGCTTTGCCTCGGACTGTGGATACCGGGGTTGCTCACTGCGAGCACCTGTGCGGCGCTCGCGTCGCACAATGTGAGGTGAGCCGTGTACTTGTCGGTCTCAGAGCAGTGCTCAAAGGTGCCTCACCCCGAGCTATGCGTTAAGTGGATACCTGCACTGTCTGCCTCGCACCGTACCAGACTGTTCTCAGCAAACCATTCCACGCGAAACTGTCATCATGGATACTCATGATAGAATAAGAGATTAGTGAAGTGTTACGAAAGTAAACGTTTGCTTTGGGACTCTAAACACCGAGAGTATTATAATAAGTTTAAGAGAGAAGACTTGTGGCGCGAAATATCGCAGTCAATGAATGTTCCGGTGAAAGATCTGAAAAAGAATATTACGTCTCTGTTGGGGTCTTACCGACGTAAAAGGTCGAGGCTATAGTAATCAAGAATCTCAGATTACTATCTCAGAGTATAAGAATTTAAGAATCTCAGAATCTCAGAATCCCAGAATATAAGAATCTCAGAGTAACAGCTAATCTTTCCTTGGTCGTAATAGCACTTCGCTTGTAGGTATCGCATTTTTTCACGGCAGGCTCTATCAATGTAATTAAATGTTCAAAATCTTCCTTGGACATTCGCAAGAAATTTGTCACGTCTTCTTCGAACCTCACGTCTTCTAGGAGTCTGTTCCCATATTCAAACCGATTTCGATAAATCTTTTTGACCCACCAACGATGTTTACGTCGCTTTTTCTGTTGCTTTTTATTAATAATTGTTGCCATCACAATAAAAGCAGCAGCAGAAACTTGCACTTTTCTATGGAAAAACACCATTGTACCGACTGTCTTACGAATACGGGTGGCTCGCGCCATGTTCGCGTGCTCGCAGTGAGCATTCGTGGTTACAAACTAGCTGCCAGCTAAAGAGCTCACCCTGAGGCAGATGGCACGAGGCATTCGCAGCGAGCAGCCTCGCACTGTGGATACCCGGCTTAAAACATCCGACGATCAGAGAAATACAACATACATCTTTCATGGTTTCATCATGAGTTGAAGCGTCAAAAAGAGTTGATTTTGTAGTTGTAGCTTTATCACGTAAAAGCACGTAAATCGAGTAGGGATTTAGTTTTTGAGCTAAGCTTTTAGTTTCCTTCAATGAATATTGATATTGCTGTAAATAAGGGGAAATAATAACATAATTGTTCTGTGAACATGTGAATTGAAAATAAACTATGTAATATTTTTAAATATACTTTGTGGTTACAAAAATTATTATTTTTGTAAGAAAATAACTTGCATGTTGTTTTGCTTGTTATACTGAGTTTATGTACATGTAAAGGAGCGTTGACACTAACATGTGTAACATAGTTAAAAAACTCGTAGATTAGTGAAATTAAACGAAAAATATCAATTTTGTATAGCTAAAAATACTTGGCTTATAATAGAATAATTTTTTTCATAATCCGCAAACAATTGAAAACAAACAACGTTGAACAAACAATGAATTAATCATGTAAATTAAAATAAAGAAAAAACCATTACCATTAAAAATATTACAGTAATACAATTCGCTTTAAAGAATCCCGTCACAAATTTTAATTAATGAAAAATAGCCTTTTTAAAAAACTCACACTCATTCAAACATTAATCTCTCTCTCATTAGTAAAAATAAAACCCAACAGTGACTGCAATATCTACAACAAATATTTCTAGTTGATTTTAAATTTGTTATTACAAAGGTAACCAAAACTCCACATATTGTACACGTATCTATTGTACTTAGAGGAAAACACTACATCGGTAGGTTCAATTGATAACTTATATTTACAAACAAACAAGCTTGTTTGCGTTCGTGATATCAAAATGTACGTTCAAAGGTCTCACAGAGTGCACTGTAATGTTTTAATATTTAGAGAATATTTTGGATATAATTTATCGTCTCGTGGGACTAGTCAAGATAGATTTTTTATTTGTACAAGATAAACCTTGTACAAATGAAGGAAAAATAGCACACTAAATTAAATCAAATGAATGTTATGAATATACCTAGGAAGGGTTCTTATTTCCCATTTTAGTACCTTAATCCCTTCATTTAATGTTTTTCATGTTCAGCTTACGAGGATAATTCAGTAATTTGTTTCCATGGAAACAGAAATAGAGCGATTAATTATTTACGTGTATTGGTTTGTTGAGCATACTGTAATAACATTAACATTTACTCTGATATAATTTCGAAAACTAATACATTTTATTCTCTAACACATGTTGGATAATTTTCTCAAATGTTTTATACGGTAGGTTTAAAGAACAGCATTCTTATTCTCTGTGTTCTTACTCCGTTGCAAACCACAGCAAACACATAATAAAGAGATAGCAAACATTTGTCTTTTTATTCTGTGACGGTACGATAAAATGAAAAATTCAATAATGCATTGTATTTCTTTTGAAAATACCAACCTGATAAAACTAAATGTAATTAAATTTTACGTTTTCAATGTATGTGAATAGGCCATTGTAATTTTTTAAAACTATTTTACAAACGAAACTAAATTCCCATATAATACTGTATATTTCTTAAATACATAAATTTTATTGTTTCATCACGTAATATTCATAATATAAACAACAAAATTCATATATCTTTTGTATTCTTAATCATCGTGATGGTTTACGCATTTCATATCCCGAGATTATTAAAAATTGGCAAAGTGAACTTTAAAATTTTAACTTAACTTAACTGATTTTTCAAATTTTAATTTAGCGTTACTTCTCATTGCAAACGCTTACCCAGACAATACGTCAGAAGTAATGAAGCTAAGTGAGATTACTTTTTTAATAAAACCTCCACAAGAGGGTAGAGTTTTTCGCGTTTATATTAAATACCAGTCAAGATCAGGAGAGGGATTATGCATTTTTTACCTTCTGAAGCATAAAATAGCGACCCTCTCGAGTAAACTAGTCCAATTAGAGGAGGAAGGGCTCAGTTCACCCTCAAATGACTTTGCATATCCAACCCCTCGCCACAACCCTTCTATGCCTCGCGTTGAGCGAGACGTGGCTTTTAATCACACGGTTGGCAAAAATGAGTGATTACCGAATATTTTCAAACGGTGGAAAGATAATATTCTGCAGGGAGGAATTGTTGATTAATAAGGGAAACCCGTTTTTGGGGAGAAGTTAAAATGGGATGTATTTAACACTTTGGGGTTATACAAACTAAAAAATATTGTTTGTTCCTGTTTATGTTTATCTGACAAAATCTAGGCTCAAGGGATGATTTTTGTCAATTAAGAATTTAATACGTATTTTGTTAGTGTAAAAGTTTAGAGTGAAGTTCATTCTTTCACTCAAATGACGGATTGGCCAATCTCAAACTTTTACTAGAAGATATTCCATTCAATATTCCATCTCCAGGGATAGAATAATTCCAAGTCCTTTATACGACTTGGAATAATGCTGTCCCTCCTCGATCAGGGAACCTTGTTTCTTGGTAGGAAACGTTTTAAAAATATTTCACGCACAAAAATGTACACATGGATAATTAAAACGTTACCGTTGGAAAAACGAACTACTAGCTTGTGTATCGACACCAATTCCCAATAATACCTCAGTGTGTCTGTCTGTACTTGAGATGTCTACTATCAGTTAATTCCAGTAATTTACTCTGGCATAAGCACAGCCAGACACTAGTATTGATTTATGATATTGGTGAATTCCCAATTAGATGTTTAAAAAGTTACCGAATGGACAGTTAAAATTTAAATATACTAATTCTGAAATGCAGAATGGTTTTTATTAGTAAGATAGTTTTTGTTCCCCCCTATTTTTTCCTCTGTCTAGAACGTTTTCTGAAGTTTTTTGTGCTTTGCGTGTCAAGCACAATTCACAAAAACAACCCAAGAACGTTAATGGTAGCCTTGCCAACTTTTTCTCATCCGCAGTAATCACTGGTGTTACTAATACAAGAAAAATGACATTCGATTTAATATCGAATCCAAAAATTGTGTAAATTAAAATAACGTAATTGTGAGATATACCATATGAAGATTGTAGAATAATTGTTTATCTTTATAATCAAAGCTTTGTCAATTAATTAATATTTCTTTTCTGATCAAAATACTACTAGTGGTACTATATCAGTTATAGTACAAGTTTGCCGTAATTACTACAAATCTCATCATTAAAGATTACAAGAAAATTACTATTCTCCGCTGTTTTATTTAATTAATCGCAATAGAAGTCAAGAATAGATTTAGATGTTACTTTAAAATTCGGATCCTATATTTATTTTACGAAAAGTATTATCTACGAGAAAAAAAAATAGAAAACTCGTATTAAAATAAAGGACACTATTCCTAATGATAAAGATTGCACTAAAACCATACCAAACAATAAAAATTAAGACAAGTTGTATGATAATTTGTTTACAAATGTTAGAGTTTCAAATGTAAATGAGTGGAACAATTCATGTATGTATTGCATGTTGTTTCGATGTTTACATGCATGTTGCATCGATTGTTTACACAATCGAAGTACGTAATATCGGAATAAAATGTTCTAGATGAACCAAAATATGACAAAACGTTCTGTACAATACCCCTATATCGGTACCAGCGACCACAGAGTTAAAAGTTTTATCGGTAAAGTAATCGTAAAATGTGCGTTTCCTTGAAATACTGACACGACTGGCGGAGGTTCTTCGGATCTATTTTATTGCGCTGGAAGCAGAAATATCAGTTTTACAGCTTGTTTATGACTAGTTTATTCCAGAAATAAACCCAGTCAGTTAGAACTATTTCCCCTGTAAAGAGCGAAGATATTACTTCACTCAGGGTAAAATACATTACAACCGTACAAATTTGGTTTAAATGGTTCAGTTATGTAACGTCCAGATCAAACAATCATAGGAAACAATTTCAACAAATTATTTCCTTAGCAGTATATTTCATCACTAGGGCCCAAAATGACTCTTTTCGACCCGAGCTCAAGTGCTACGTTCAAAGCTGAGGTCGGAAAATGAGCGAGGGTTGAAAAGACACTTTTTGCCCGTGTTATTAACTATATTTTTGCCATATTGCATCATTATTTGAACAAAATATGTTACAAAACTGGAATAGCTTTAATTTAAAGATAACCTCTCAAAACGAGTTCTAGCTTGTTTTCAATTTAATTTGCCAATTGTAACAAACAGCTGTTTAGTAAGTGATTCAATCGTTTCGTCTCCTACGATTGTGTTAGTGTACATTATACTATTGATAAGGCAACAATTAACTACAATTGATTAAACAATCGATACGTGCAGTTGTTTATAATCGAAATTTACAACAGCTGATTTTTACTCCCTAGGGGCTAAAATCGATTTTTACTCCCTATACCCCTACTACTTTAGACCCACAACGCATGCATTAAAAACGGCTTTTTTGCTGCAGTATGACGAAAATAAATTTAAGGTGATCTACTGGATCATTAAACACAATCAAATAACATTATTTTTCAGCAATGCGAATTTATGGTCTATAGTATGATATTTTTGTTAATTAATTAGGTGATTTGGTATAAAATATGATTAAACAAATGCTTATTAATTCAAGCATATCCGTTATACATTTTTACTATGTTGCATACGTGTTTAAAACGTAACGAAACAATCTATGTTTCATAATGAACTAACAAAATACCATTAACAGTAAATAATCTGTAATTTTTTTGTAACTTTATTTGTACCATGCTTTTTACGGATATCTTAACGTAGATCGTAAATATATTAAAATGTGGTATAAATTGTGATATTTAATAATTATAAAGTACTAACGTATACTAAACGCTGCAATCATATGTGTTATTGATTTATAAACAATTCAGTTGAAATCGCGTCAACCCCACGCTTCACCTACCAATAATATTACACCCATTCTCTTCCACCCCGAAATTGTCAGATCGACAACATGCATTAGATGAGTTCAAACAAAATTATCAGATCCAATTATGCATTGCAGGTTACAATTGACTTACAATATGAACTAAACGTTGAGAGAAAACGCTTCATAATAATAAGTGATAACAATAATTAGTCACAGTTACAAAAAGAGGTATTGGAATTTTTTAAATTGTTTATTTGGCCAAATTAAACTCTTATATATTTTGTGTGTGTTTTATCGATTACTAGCAGAGGACCCGTCCTTCGTCCGGGGTTGATGTATGTTTAAATGGTGCTTTTTGAAATCTGACATGAAAAAAAGAGTAAAATAAGATTAAATTCCAATAAATGTACCTATCAAAAACTTTTAACTTACTAATTAGATAAAAACCATTTTCAAATAAAAAACTTAAAGCTTTTACTTACTTATAAATGATAAAATCAAACATAGACAACCAATAATTTACAAAATCTGGTTAATATTACGGGTTGAATTAAATGAAACATGTGATCTTGTTTCTAAAAAGCATTGGTCACTAATCTCAATAAAAATATCAAAAATATCTCATTATATACTATGTGAACAAACAAAAACATTAACACTCTTACTACTAAAACAAACAGAAACATACATAGCCATACTATTTATAACTCCTACTATTCATGCACCAAAGGCAAGTGCATATAAAACTTAGTTTTTTATTGTTGTTTTAAATTGAAATATTTGTATATCAGCTTAGAATTAGGAAATTTAACATCATTCAAACAATGTTTATCTCAAGGGTCGGTTAAGTTAAGAATAACTTGGTTGAAAATATACATGTAATGACCAATTTCGTAAAATATTATTAATTATTAGAATAGAATGTGAAATCTACAGGAAGTGTCAACAGATAGGTAGTTGCTACCTCTGGATTAGAAAACATCATAACTAATCTATGGGTAGTAATATGAAATTATGATTTTAAAATGTGTGAAAAGGCAAATGGTGTGAACAATATTTCTCTCAAAATGGCAAAAATGTACAATTAATTGTCTCCTTGAGAAAATAATTTTAATTTTTAAGGTGTGTGTGCCCTACTCTAAACACATTTTAAGTGTTCAACAATGTTAAAATGATTCAAGTAAATGTGACTTTATAATTTCACTATTTTTTACACCAAAACCTTTCAATACAATCATTCACATTAGCGAAATTTTAAATAATTAATTAGGGTTAGATACAGCAACAGATATACAATCTCACTTATTTCAAAAACCAATAATCAATGATCCATCAAAAATATAAGAATAAATAAACAGCCACATTATTGTAGAGAATATTATATGCCTATTTATAAACCAGCTGTGGAATTGTGAATTAATGTGGTTTGACAGTTCAGCTTGTTTACATTAGGGTGGCATAGCAAATTGCAAACATTGTATGTGTTCTCATGGCAGCCATGGAGACCAATCAATATTTACTTTTAAAATTCTCATCTTAGAACTTTTAAAGCCAATGGGGCAAAGCCCACGGTCAGTATCGAAGTGTGAATAGTCCTCTAATGGTCCTTATTATGGTAGCTGTATTTTTGTAAAATGTAAGCCCAGTCAGTTTAGTAGTGTATGCGCCTATTAGTAATACACATACAGACAGACACCACTAGATTTTTATATAATAGTATAGATATTAGGCTATAAAATTAATTGTTGTTGATTATTACCCTACCGAATTAGGTAAAATCCCTTAAATTGAAAAGTTATACTTTCCAACGGTAACCTATCATTGGCTAGATATGTGCCACTAGTGGCTAGAAATGGTGGTAGACTAAAAATTATATTTTATTTATACATCTTAAGTTAAATAATTGAACTGCTGTATACGTATACACATTGGGATATGAGTAGGCTCGCAGCATTATTATGTGTCATTTGTACATCGCATGTCCAGTAAAACGTTTGTACAGTTAAAGACTGGATCGCATGTTTCGTTAAAGCATAAGTCGTTTATAATCTTACATCCAAAAACCTTTTATTACCTTAATATCATGTATAGTAATATAAAGCTAACTTGAGAATTAAAAACACAGAAATACATCTTCAAGATGAAAAGAGTCACTTTACGGTAAAAATGTATCAAAGTTCTAAACCCGATTTAGAAAGCTTTGACGGGAAATTTGTCAACCTCACCGTGACACCAAACAAATCGCCGATTTATCTTCAAAGGTTATATTTCACAAAAATGATTTGATATTTTCAAAGCTGAGTGTAAACAGTGATTATATTCGCAACATTTGTGATGCTCGAAGTGAACTAGTTAACATCATTGTCGTCGGAGTAAGCCATTAATAAACATGAACGATGAATAGTAAAGAGACTATTAATGAAACCGTCTAACCGATCATTAACTCATCCGATTTAACGATTCGTCGACTCAGAGAAGTAAGTGGCAATTGAGCGAAGTAATTGCTTTTATGTCTTTCAAATAAACTGTTATACGTAAATGGGATTTCAATTCAGTCGATTAATTATTGAGTAAGTATTGAGTACTACTGTAATTTGTAAGCTTTTTATTTACAGAAGAAAATGTTTCAATTATAACTATTAGTTTTTATTTCGTTTAAGCTCGTATAGTTGTATTTAAATCATAGTATCGCTTTGAATAAATTTAATGAAATGTATAGCAATGTGTAATCTACTGATTGCTTGATTTATTAATTCGTAATACTGTATTTCACCACACTGTGATGTTTTTAACTTTTTTACATACGTTAATTGGTGGAAAGTTACGTTTTGCTGGCCATGCCAGCTGTCATCGTCATTTGGGGACGGAGCAGGTTTTTACATCCCTAGGACCGCAAAATCAGCTGTCCGCTTACTTACTTAAAACATGAATGCATTTTAAATACACAATCAGTATCCATAACCTTGCAATAGAATTGTTTTATTGTCATCGTTGCATAGCAACTATTTATTATTATTTTTTGCTGATTCCTCAAATTATTTCTTTACATAACATTACATTTGTAGTTGTGTTGACTGTTAGTGTACATTATTATTCTGGTGAATAGTAATAGGGTGTAGTGTGGTGAAAAATAGCGTTAGTACCACGGGCCGAAATGGTTTTGCAGCTCTCGATCGTTTTAAGTGCTCGACTTCGACTCGAACTTAAAAACTATCTCGAGCCGGCAAAACCTCATTTTCGGCCCTAGGTACGAAATATACTATTTTACAAAGACTATAGTTGGATGAGTGTTTAAGATCACGCTTTTTGGTTTCGAAAGTTGCCCATGCTGTTCCTGATTATTGTGTTTGTTTGTTTATTAATCCTTACTGAAGAAACAGTTGATCTTATTCATAATGTAACCAGCTGTTTTATCTTTAACGATAATAGTTCAATTATAATCAACCTGGGCTTCATGGAAACCCTAATTTGAGTATAAATGTATAGTGATTTTTTTATCCATACGTTATATACAAGTGATTGTAGACCTAATAAGAAAAGTCGAGCAAACTACGTTTTTCAGATGACTAACCGATGAGTAACATTCACTTGAGGTTGCATTATTTACGGATCGCATGAGTAACAACAGTTTCACAATAATCTGGGGGTCGGTTATCGTTATAACAGGAGTTAGGGAAAACTGCGCCCTCACTTGGGGTAAACTTTTAAATATTTACTTAGTTAAACACACATTAAAGAACAAAATATTTAAATACTCTGTTGTAAATGAGTCATTATATTCTAAACGAGTTTGGTAAAAAATATAATGTGTTTCTTAAAAAAAATAACAACACTATCATTAGGGAGTGCTAAACTGTAGCCACAAATGAGGATAATCAGTGAAAAAAACAAGGAACATTGCCCGATGGTTAAGGACAGCTGAGCACAGTTTAGAACCATGGACATCAATCACCACTCAGACCCAGCAATAAATTGTTTATGGAGAAAATAAAAATTGGTGATTATTTAATTAAAACTTAATTATATTTTGTAGTATTTTAAGAATTTTTTTATTCAAAACTGATGTACGGTATTGATAATCCTGCATCACATTGCATGGAAAGGACAATGAGATGCTATGTTCGCTTCAATAGTCATATTTTCAGTTTATTGTTGTACATTGTATTACCGTATCAATAGCTCCATATTGATGTAATGTAATTGTGCATGATAAAATAGTAATTTAATACTTTAACACATAATACAGGGATGTGAATAGAGTATATAACTTTATTCAATATGTGTTCTTTCATGAGATAGGCCTACTAAGCTCACTTCAATAATGAATTATTGTCAACTTATTGTTGTCAATAACGTATATTAGGTACATTGTATAGGCCTACCGTATTGAATAGCTTCATTTTAATATTGTTGTAATATAATTTCAATATTTTTCAGTTTTAATATGGCAACTCATAATTGAGGGGTGTGTATATTTAACTTGATTCCTGCATATATTTTCTCAATTTTTCTTTTTTGCATCGAATATGGCCAAGCAATAAATATTACCGTTTTTCTATAAAAACATTTTAATAACATAATTTTACTTTTTTAAATTTAACAAACGCAATCCTTCTCATTTCATTCCTAAACTTGACTATACAGTAATTGTATCAAATACAAGTTAAATTTTAAGGACCATTTATCTTTCTATAACAATTCATCGACGATCAATATAAATCATTGTATCAAGGTTTTTCATGAATAATCAACGAATCACTATGCTAAAGATGATAGATGAAAAAAACAAACAGTTTTAAACTTATTAAATACCGCGTAGTATACTATTTTATGCAATAATAAATAGTTTGATAATGCTGTACACTAAATGCACACCTAGTAAGGTTTAATAAATGTTAAACAAGAAAGGAAATGATTGTGAACTATTTCACATGTACACACAATTTTATTCATATTCGAAAGGAAAATGCAACCGCACAAAGGTAACAAATTCGTGTCATGTAATACGCAAAACACATTTTTTGTATTATCCGTTATGCACAAAACACAACCATCAAGATAAGAGCGCCGTTTCGCCACATGTAAATACTTCCCTACATGTGAGGTTTATTGCATCTAACTGGTTGAAACTTTGCAAAGCAGACAAACGAAAACACACTGTGTTTACTGTACATCAGCAATGAATATCATCAGTCAATTGAAGTGGCCAGTTCGAGTGTGACAGATGTTAATGCGCATTTTATTTTCGATTCTTTAAGTTGTGAAGTATTTAACTTGGTCTTTAGTTGTCATTGACAAGAGAAAACACTTTATCGTCTTTATTTAATGTTTCATTAAATGTTTGATATGTGTTGTGAATATCATGAGTTGACAGATAATCAAGAGTAGATTATCTTAGATTATAATTCTATAATGCACTTACTACTATTATAAAGGGCAATATTATATACAATCTTTTTGATCTTAATACATTTTACCGTCTAAATTCTCAGATTAACATAATTAACTTCATGCATTCCAGTTTCGGCTTAGTGCTATTATTTTGTAACCAGTAGGATGTACAAAAGTAAATCGTAACTAGTGTTAAAGTCTTGTAATTTAAAATTTCGTAAAAACTATTGTTAAGTATTACATTTCTCTAATTTGTTCATGTAATTGTAAGATATTTTAAACAAAACCATGCAGATTTGACAAGTTTAATAGTAGATCTGAAAAGGATAACGAAGATATATAAACATACCCCCGCCGCAGCAAACCTGCAGACTAAGCGAATTTCCATTTGCCTGATTGGATTTAGACTAAAATGTCTCCTTAAAAATATCACATTTATTCCCTATTTAAATAGAATCAGTTTAACACATACTAAGGTTTGCTGCAACAGGGAGGGTAAAAGTGTTTTTTATGTAAAATGTTAACAGTTAGTAAGAAATAAAAACATTTTCCAAATTTGGGCAAAATATGTTAATAAACAAGCACACTACAACGGTTTACTTATTCTCCATAAGAATAACATGGGAATTTTAAATTAACAATTTTTTGGAATTTTCTCCGTAACCGTTAGGCGCATTATAACGCTTCAATATACTAAATTATTTGTTTTTTTAAGCTCTATAAAATAGTTTGGAAAGAAATTTCAAAATGTTATGTTTTTTGGGTCAAAAATAGGAAAAACCCATTTTTACCCCATAAAAGCCCCCATAAACCCCTGTCCCCATGGTCCGATCATGCTGGTTCGCGAACTCGTTCGAATAAACGTAGGTTTACACGTTTGTACCAAATTTCATCAAAATCGGATCATTTTTGCTCGAGTTATCGCGCTAACGGACACACACACATATATATATATATATATATATATATAAATATATATATATATATAAATATATATATAAATATATATATATATGAATTTGAACGGATGGTGTTTTTGGCCTCTAGGGACCTCAAAACGAAAAAAAAATCGGTCCGGGGTCCAGGTCTTACCATGAGTACTACGGTAATAGCTTATTCCCTATATGGGAAATTCGCTAAAATGGTATAAAACAATGTCTATGTCATTATTTTATAAGAAGGGAAATGTTCATTTACAGTAATAATCCAACTCAGTCCTACACTACCTAAAGTAGATATTTCTGACTATTACATTTTTTTGACTAGTGCCTACGAAATATTTTTGTTTACCATTATCGTTTTGAATTATTATTTTTTTTTTTTACTATCCACGGATAGTTCCATATTAAACCACACAGACGAGGTTGACAAGACCTTGAATTATAGTGATTGTGATACAACGATTCACCTCTGTGCCCTGTAACACTCACTGCTTACATTTAGAGCGGAGTTGAACGCTTCAATAATAAATGAAGCCATGAATAATGAACACTGGAATGAGTGCAACTGATGTCCTTGGCATCTCTATACGAGAATTTGTATTTCTTTGTGTTCTTTTGACTATAGTGGAATTAGACTCAGTCATTGTTAGATCAAATCAATTGTTTTAATGTAAAATTAGTAATACACATTTTGCATTAGCCAAGTCAATACAAAATAACTTATACAATATTCAAGATTTTTTATTCCAACATACTTTAAAAAAAACAATGTTACAAATAGAAAGTACTGTATTACAAAGTTATCAATGTTGCCAATAATGAATACTTATTCATTATTCTAATATTTGCCTTAATTAAACTTTCAAAACATTTAGGGGACTGTAGGAACTCTTCGATGCTGTAATACTTGGAAATTTTGGTATTCGCAGTTTTTTTTTCTTCTGGAAGATTGGTTCTAACTTAAGAGATAGTCAAATCAAATCAAATTATTCTTTAATCATTTAAGTACAATTGTACAGGAATAGAGTCAGATCTTACAAAATAAAATGTTTTACATTGAACTAAAAATAACTGGAAATAATAGTAAAACAATAGTGGAAGGGAGGTAAACAGTGTTATGCCATTGTATTGTTTGTATAGATAGTGTCCTTGTTTGTGAAAAAAAATATTTTTTGTTATAGGGTCAAAAATTAATTAATTTCGCCATGACTATAGACATTCAATAGAAACGTGAAAATGAGAACTTTTGTTCTAAGAATGCCAAAGATTTAAGAATGTAAAAGGATGGGAAAGTCAGAATTGTTAAATTAAAAAGTACTCTCTGAAGTACAGACGCTTTCGCATAATATTCGAGGATTTACTTCTGTGGACTACGTTTACTTGTATTTCATTGTTTTTACTTACGGTTGAATTCTGTATATTAACTATAGTGGAATTAATGTTACTGTCAGCATGGGTAGTCTTGTTTGAGTTTACGAGACCTCGATACAAACTTATGCCTCCGTGGGATGTTAGTTTACCTATTTCAAATAAATAACAATGTCAAATCTGAGCGCCTTCCGTACCTATGAACGTCATTCATGACACAATCAATTATGCAACAGCCGTCCCCGTAATCCATTTGCAGATGTGACTGACGCAAATCGATGTTTAGTTACAATTGAATAACGGGTCTAAATAAATACAATTTAACTCAAATAGGGTCAGTGTGGATTGTACTAAATATTTATGAAGATTATCTTATGGTAAAATTTGAATTTGTTATTTATTTACTTTTGTATTTTTAAAACAGAGGTAATGTTACAAGAGGTTCAGAAGACTACTTCCACTATTTTTAGTAAATTTATCGTAGAGTTATACCTTTAAAGCACGTTTTTAGAATAAGATTTAGGTCTTGCTGGCCTATTTTATTTTGACGTAGAAAATTAATTATATCATAGTGTTACGCAATAAAACACTTTTTATTGTAAACATTTTGTAGGGTTAGCCATGTGCGTTTAATATTCAAGAACATCTAGGCAACTATCCGTTATCAAAACATGTTACAAATTTAGAAAATATAGAGTTTCAGTTTAATATCTTTCAACATGGCATGTATGGTAGACCATCACTAACAGTAATATACGTCTTAATGACGATAAACTTTCGATGTTTTCATGTGTGTTTCGAGCAATGAGAGAATCGCATGTTTGAGGTTCGTTAAGAACGCAAAAGCTTACGATAAGCGTTCGTGACATACAATACAACCTACATGCGGTTAGGAGCTGTGCTAGAGAAAAACAAGCATTTGGTCATAATTGTTATGGAAAGTAAATAAAAGAAACGTCTTATAACACTTAAAACATATATTTATGGTTATACTGTTACTCGCAAGACGGTAAATATACATAAAAGATGGTAAGTGGGGATCGATTTCGATTGGACACTCCAATCATCATCAGACCCAATAGGCGAATGACGAATATAAAAGATTTTAGGATGTTGAGATAATGAGATGAAGATTCAGTATGTATTTACAGTACACACACACGCGCGCGCGCGTAAATAAAAGTACTGTACAGAATATAAGTCAAACTAATAAATCATGTTTATTAAGACTATAAAATTACCATAACATATACAGTGCAACGAAGAAGAGGTTCATATTTTTGAATGTACTGTACATACTAAAGGTGTCGAGTATGCATTAGACTCAAAACTTAATGTTCGAAATTTGCAAAATAGGTTTACTATCATGATCATAACTTTGGCTGTAAAAACTAATTAATTTAATTTACAACTTACTACCACCCTATCTATTTAGTTACTATAATTTTATTTACTAATGTCATAGATTAAACATACTCCCTTAGTATGTTGATAATTGAGAACTGGTAAAAGAGAATTCATTTGAAATGGTTTTGCAAAATTACTTAAACGAATACACATCATTATTTGATAATCAGCCATTTTGTATTGCTTAGTTGGAATCTGCTGTAGTGGGACTTGGGAGAGTTATTACATGTAGCGGGTTCGATGCGTCTGGTACATCTATCTATCTATATATATATACTTATTTAATACGTAAGCAGGATTTTTGTGACAATTACTCCTCCGAAACTACTGAACCAATTGACATGTTCTTGGTGTCATTGGAAAGAGCGTAACGTGAAGTTGTGCAGGAAACTTTCTTTTTAGGTAAATAATTAGAGAGTGAGGCCCTGGGGCCCTTTAAAGTTTCGTATTTCTCTATAAGATTAACATGGGAAACAAACATTGTTTTGAAACTCCAGCTGTTCTCAGAAATTAAATGTTAATAATTGGTCTCCATGGAAGCATGAGAAAATTCACAATGTTTACATTTGCTTTGCCATTTAAATGTAAACAACCAGAACTGTCAAATGCCTATTTCACAATTTCAGACAGCTGATCCAAAAAAATGAAAACTATGTGGCAGGTTTGGTATATTTCATCTTAATCTTAATGGTAGATTATTTATTATAAATCTATTTCAATGATTTTGAAACCGATTTTTCCCGTTGCGAAGCAAAAATTAATAATGAGAAATAGAACATTTGTTAATTGTAAACAGTCAATGTGTAAATTATCTATGTTGTATTAAAATGTGTATAGTTTTGGATGTTGGTTTGTGTTTATAAGTTATTAGTTATTGAATTTTTATTTTAAGGATTTGGTATGAGTAAGCCTATGATAAATAACACCATTTCAGGGTTCTGCCAGTTTTTGCCTAACTCTGTCCTGTAGAGTTTAAAGTAGCCTACACCTTATTGTCTACAAATTGGCTAAATAACTTAGGTACGGTACTTTATTTTTTCGTTGACTTAAATTGTAAGCTTACCTTTTCCCGTCCATGGACAGTTTGATTGTTAAAAATTAACCCTTTAAACTGGAATAAGACTGTTATGTAAATTGTGAGTATTTCCATTAGTTAATAATCTTTTAGTTGACTCTTTTAAAATCATCGGAAATTATGACTGTTATTAGTTTTTAAACAAGTTATTTGTTTATAAATAACTCCTGTACTTCTTTGCAATTGCCCGATTTCGAGCAACATGTACACTAGTTTATAAACAACTTCAACCTCATCGTGGGACCATAATGAACCAGCTTTACTTATGTTTCATTAAATTGTAATATAATTGAATGGAGATATGTTGTACCGCCAGGGATGTCACATGAAATTAAATAATAATCTTGTTCGGCCCCTAGATACATTGTAAGTAGATATAATATGATGGTTTTACCTCACTTTCGGCGTTTTAGAGGCACTTTTAGGGCACTTTTTATAGGGGAAAAATGAGAAAAATTAGTGGCTCATTTTTTTGGCCACTTTTAAAGACCCAGCTCTCGACCTATACACCCCTATATAAACTTTCTACTTTTTTAATACTAAAAAACACGTATGGAATATGGCTCATTTTTTTTGGCCACCCGGCTCTCGTCCAATACAAGCCCATACAAATGTTCAAACTCCATTAAAATTTCAAATCCACATCCATTCCTATGTATATTCTCAAAATCATGCGAGGTTTGTGCGTGAACTCGGGCATGCTTATGGCTATGCGTAAACTATGCCCGACTCAAATGAATGACTGTGAGTGTAACCTAATGACCCCAATCAAAACCAATTGTCAACATTCTCTGTCTGTCTGGCGCCAGTCTGTCTGGGGCAGGTTTAGACAATTACCAAATATGTTTGATTGATTGACCTCAATTATTCAATTGTTCAATTTCAGTTTGTTCAATTTCCATTGTTAAGTTCTAAATTAATTTAGACAATTTTGTGGTATATAAGGGGGGCATTCTATGGAATCATCACTCACTCTTCCACCTGGATCTTCTTGTTTTGGTAAGTCTTTGACATCTAAGCTAGACTATTGTAATATGTTGTCGCGTGTCGGGTCATGGGATCAATTGGTGACGTAATTGATGCTTGTACTCGTACTCTGTATTTCTTTTAACTTAGGAGTGTAGCTAATTTCCCGAGTCCATTTTTAAAAACTTAGCCGAATTGAGTCACTAAGGAACTTGTAAAAAATGTATATAAGTCTATTTTTAAACACTTAGAGTATTTTGAACAGTCACCAAGGAACTTAAAATGTATATAAATCTATTTTTAAACACTTAGAGTATTTTGAACAGTCACTAAGGAACTTAAAATGTATATAAGCCTATTTTTAAAAACTTAGCCAAATTCACTCACGGGGGGACTTTGAGTCAAAAGTTTGCACAAGTTATTATTTCAAAACTTAGCCAAACTTCACTCACCGGGGGACTTTGATTCAAAATGTGTACAAGTTATTATTTAAAAACTTAGCCGAATTATACTCACTATATAATTTTGTCAAGTCCCTTTTAACATAGGTAACATAGTCTTCTCTATAACTAACACTCACTCTGTATATATGTAGACTCAGCAATCTGAATTGCTAAAAAGTATTTTTATTTAAGATTTTGGATTTAGTTTTGATTTAGAAAATTACAATTGCCAAATCTTATTGTATGAAATTGTTTTGAATATTAAAATTTAAAATTCTGATTTAAATTATTATTTCCCATTAATTGAAATTGTCTAAAATGTAATTTCCACCAATTGTTTTTTTAGTTACATGTCAACTGTGTGCTGCTTCTCTATCCAAAAAAGTAACTTATTTTGTTATTACTATTTTTAAGCGAGTCAAAAATATATACAAGTTATTATTTAAAAACTTAGCCAAATTCACTCACCGGGGGACTTTGAGTCAATAGTGTGCACAAGTTATTATTTAAAAACTTAGCCAAATTCACTCACGGGGGGACTTTGAGTCAATAGTGTGCACAAGTTATTATTTAAAAACTTAGCCAAATTCACTCACGGGGGGACTTCAAATCAAAAGTGTGTACATGTTATTTTTTTAAACTTAGCCAAATTTACTCACCGGGGGACTTTGAGTCAATAGTGTGCATAAGTTATTATTTAAAAACTTATCCAAATTCACTCACGGGGGGGACTTTGAGTCAAAAATGTACATACAAGTTATTATTTAAAAACTTATCCAAATTCACTCATGGAGGGGACTTTGAGTCAAAAATGTACATACAAGTTATTATTAAAAAACTTAGCCGAATTATACTCACTATATAATTTTGTCAAGTCCCCTTTAAAATAGGTATTACTCACTCTGTATATATGTAGACTCAGCAATCTGAATTGCTAAAAAGTATTTTTTATTTAAGATTTTGGATTTAGTTTTGATTTAGAAAATTACAATTGCCAAATCTTATTGTATGAGATTGTTTTGAATATTAAAATATAAAATTCTGATTCAAATTATTATTTCTCATTAATTGAAATTGTCAAAATATAATTTCTACTGTATAGAAGATGCCAACCTAGTTTTTTAGTTACATATATAAAAATGAAGACTACATGTCAACATTGTTTCGCATCCCTCTCCAAAAAAAGCAACCTTATTCGCCACTACAATTTAAAACATCAAATGAAGGTATGTAAACTGTGTGATTTAATCTGTGATAATAATGTGGCTCTAAAATCTCATATATTACAAAGTCACAAGACTTGTAATTTCTGTAAAAGAAATGTTGTTGGCCATTTTAAAAGACATGTAAATTCTTGTAACAAATGTCCATATACAATGATTAAATTTGTTGGTGAATCGATTAAAACTGAACTTAAAAGTACTCTTCAGTCTTGTCCTCTACCGATAAAATGGACTTTAGTAAGGAGAATCAAATTTATAAAATATACAATAGATCAAAATGGAAAATTAGTTAATGAGAAAGAATGTATTGCAGATTTCAGAAGCCTTACTATCCTTACCATTGAGAAGAGAGATTTAAAGCCTCAAATTGAAAATGCTCTTTTAAAGATTGACGCTTCCATGCACAAATATCAAGCGGAAGGTAGTGGATGGATACATGACCACACAAAATATTGGCAGTTGCACGTTTACAAGTATAAGCCCCTAACTCCAACGTCATATATCCCCACACCAAAAAGTATTCAATCAAAACATGCAGTTTTAAATATAAAGAATTATGACAATAAATGCTTCCTTTGGTCAATTTTAGCAGCTTTATATCCAAGGAATGCAAAAAATGCTGAAAGGGTATCGAAATATGCACCCTATGAAAATCAGTTAAATATGACAAACATAAAATATCCCGTAAAAATATCTGACATAGATCAATTTGAAAAAAAGAATAATATAAGTGTTAATGTATTTGGAGTTGAAGACCAACAATTTATATATCCATTAAAAACCACCAAACTAAATAGTAATACTCATATAGATTTATTATTATTACAAGAAGGTCGTAAATCACATTACTGTTTAATTCGTGATTTTGATAGGTTAATGTTTTACTCTACAAAACATAATAATAAGAAGTATTTTTGCAAGTTTTGTTTACAACATTTTTACACCAAAGATAAATTAGAACATCATATAACATATTGTAAAAACTTTGATGCACAAAGAGTGGAAATGTCTAAACAAGATACATTACAATTTAAAAACTATAAATATCAACTTAAAGCCCCATTTGTGATTTATGCAGATTTTGAGTGCTTTATAAACTCCAATATACATATTCCATCGGGATTTGCATTTGTAGTAGTAAAAGATTCTAAGATTATTTCTGAAGAGTTATATAGTGGTGCAAATGTTATGGATGTGTTTTTCGAAAGATTATTTGAGACTTATGATTTTATTAAAAGTCAAATGGCGATATATATTCCCCTTGTAATGACTCCTGAGCAAGAGGCATCTTTCCAAAACTCAACACATTGTCACATTTGCGAAAAGCCCCTATATTTTGATAGGGTACGGGAACATTGTCATTCAAATGGCCGATACCGTGGAGCTGCCCATAATGATTGTAATTTAAACTATAAAGTAACAAAGAAAATACCAGTATTCTTCCATAACTTGAAAAATTACGATGGACATTTAATAATGCAACACTTGGGAAAATATGCAAAGTTAGATCGTAAATTAAATTGCATAGCCAAGGATATGGAAAAGTACATTTCATTTTCAGTTGATGATTTAGTATTTTTGGATTCCTATAACTTTCTGTCCCTTCCATTATACAAATTAGCTTCCAATTTAAATACATTTAGATTCATAGACAATCCACTACTACAACGTAAAGGTGTATTTCCCTATGAATACATGACGGGACCAGATAAGTTTGCAGAGTCTCTACCTCCAATTGAAAAATTTTACAGTACTTTAACTAAAGAACATATCTCTCCCAATGAATATGAACATGCTAAAAATGTCTGGACCCATTTTAATATACATAATTTACAAGAATATCATGATTTATATCTTAAAACAGATGTATTGCTACTGGCTGATGTGTTTGAGACATTTAGAGACCTGTGTTTAAAAGATTATAAACTTGACCCCGTACATATGTATTCACTTCCAGGACTAACATGGGAAGCCTGTCTTAGAATGACTGGTATAAAATTACAATTATTTCAAGATATTGACATGCATTTGTTCATAGAAAGTGCAATCAGAGGAGGAGTCAGTATGATTTCTACACGTTACGCTAAAGCCAATAATAGATATATGGGCAAACATTATGATCCCAATCAAGAAAGTGTGTATTTAATATATTTAGATTGTAACTCGCTATACTCCACAGCTATGTGTGAGACACTACCCGTGGATGGATTTCGTTGGACGAATGAGATAGACTACAAAATATACAAAAACAATCAAAATGATGAGTTTGGATATATTTTAGAAGTTGATTTAAAATATGATAAAAACTTACATGATTTACATAATGACTATCCATTAGCACCTGAGAAAATGAATGGCAAATTAATACCTAATTTAAATGACAAAACTAAATATATTTTACATTATAAAGCATTACAAAAATATGAGGAATTAGGTTTGGTTGCTACAAAATACTATAGAATTTTAAAATTTAGACAGTCCAAATGGCTTGCACCCTATATTAATTTTAATATTGAAAAACGCAAATGTGCTAAAAATGATTTTGAAAAAGACTTTTACAAATTGTTAAATAATAGTCTCTTTGGTCGAACAATTATGAACCAACGCAAGTTTCGTGATATATATCTCAAGGATGAGTCACTATTAACAAAATATGTCACTAATCCAAGGTTTGACTGTAGCAAAAAGTTCGATAACAATTTACATGCTATACATTTAAATAAATTAGTTGTAAAGTTTAATAAACCTATATATTTGGGAATGACCATTTTGGATATTAGTAAAGTAATAATGTACGATTTCCACTATAATTATATGTCAAAATTTAAGAACAAAAGATTTCTTATGACAGATACAGATTCTTTAATGTATTCTATAGTTACAGAGGACTTTTACAAGGAAATAGAATGTGACTTGCACTATTTTGATACCTCTGGATATAGTAAAGACCATTTCTTATACTCTGATAAAAATAAAAAAGTCACTGGCAAGTTTAAAGACGAATTAGATGGTCATATTATGTATGAATATTGTGGTTTAAGACCAAAGTTATATTCTTATATTCCTCTAAAATGGTTATATGAGGAAGACAAGCAAGCTTTAGAGGTCAAAAAAGCTAAAGGAGCTGATGGTGCTACAGTTAAACATCTCCTCAGACATCAACATTATTTAAACTGTCTTATAACTGGACAAAATTACTATGAGAATGTGACAAGAATAAAATCTACAAATCATCATCTTCAAACCTTAACTATGAATAAGAAAGTACTATCTTTTGACGATGACAAGAGGTTTATTCTGGAAGATGGTATCAATACTCTTGCACTTGGTCATTATAAAATTGATCAAACATAAATCTATATTTGCCATTATTTTTTGACCTTTCTTTGTCTATTACAAAAAAGCCATATTTAGTTTTATCCCAACATTGATGACAGAGATTTCTAAATTGGTTAAATGAAAAATCATTACCAACATGATTGTTATATACATGTTTTAAATTCAAATCATCTTGTTTAAATAATATTAGGAAATTTACATTATCACGTAAATGTTTGTGTACTTTGCTGTAAGATTGACACAGGTAAAAACAGTTAATATTTTTATGTCGACCCATTGAGAAAAATTGTGTAATATTTGGACTATTTATGTCATCAAATACAACAACTGACTGTGTTGCGACATCATTTGGTGTGATTTCACAGTCAGTAAACGTGTGTAATTTCACTTCGTCACACAAACTAAATATTTCAATTATTTTTTTATATTTTTCTTGTTCTAAAGATTTTGATATTAAATATAAGTTTGTAAATTTTAATCCTTCCTTTTTCACAATTAAATTGTAAATTACAACCGTCTTCCCACTTCCACTTGGACCACAAATTACACATCGAATATTGGTAGGAAATAGACCCAACTTCTTTGGTATATTTTCCTTAGTATGAACTATTTTAAATTTATGTTTTTGTTGAATAAAAGACATTTTTTATATAATAAAAATGGTAAAAAATAATAAGAAAACATGTAAAAAAGGCAAAGGTTTATTCTTAAAGCCTTACAGGGGTCGAGGGTTATTGAATACTCTTATAAATAACCTTCCATTTAATTTGAAAATACCATCATATCAGTACTGTGGACCTGGAACGAATATACGTGAGAATTTAGCTAAAAATGTACCTCCAAAAAATAAACTAGACTCTTATTGTAAAGAGCATGACATATTCTACATGAATAATCCCGATACTGCTGCTCGGAACAAAGCAGACATGAGATTAGCAGACTTAGCTTGGACTAGAGTAACGGCCAAGGATGCAAATCTTGCTGAAAGAGCTGCAGCTTATGCGGTGACAAATTTGATGAAGGCAAAAGCAAAAATGGGAATGGGATTAAAATTTAATAAAAAAGATGGACAACTACCAGCTGTTAGAGGCCGCAAAAGACGTGCCTCACTTCCGGGGGGTGTACCTAAAAAACGAGCTAAAAAATCTAACACCAAAAGTAAAAGAGTGTGGAATAGTTAATTTAGACAGTTCATCTGGCACACATTGGACAGCATATCGTAAAAATAAAGATATTGTAATTTATTTTGACCCATTTGGAATCCAACCTCCAAAAGAAGTAATTAAATATTTTGAGGGACATAAAATATTCTATACTACTGATCAAATACAAGATTTAAATAGTTCTATTTGTGGAATTTTATGTTTATCATTCATAAAAAATTTTTGTTTATAAAAATGGATTCATTTACTATAACATTTTCGGGTACAGAGCCAGAGCTTAAGTCAGTGTTCTTTCCTCCCATTGAATTAAATGATGATTATGTAATTGGATTAGTAGATTTTCAAAGTTATAATTCTATATTTAATGTTAAAAAACCACTAAATACTTTAACATATTACAAAGTAGAGAAAATAACATTACCAAAGGGAGAGATCTTAGTTGATGATTTAAACCAATTATTAAATGGTAAACTTAAAGTTATAATAGATAAAAATGGAGAAGCATTAATTAATACTAAATCCAAACTTTTATTTAAAGGGCTTATTCCAAAATTAAATCAACTTAAAGGCAACAAATTAACCATTGGAGAAGGTGATGATGTTTTCTATTATAACCACAATGCTCCAGTTACAATAGAAATTTCTGAAGGAACATATGAGGTGGTTGAGCTTGCAAAGGAAATTCAAAAGCAAATTCCAAACTTTTTCCTTACAGCTAATAATAAAACTATGAAAGCGACATTACTTTCTAGCCATGTGTTTGATTTTACAAAACCATGTTTAGGGTCTGTTTTATTGGGATTTAAAGGTGTTTCTACTCCTGGTGTTCAGTTTGAATCTACAAATAAAATAAACATTAATAATGTAAATGTGATTAGAGTAAAATGTAATATTGCAAACGGGTCCTATTTAAACGGTAACAAATCACACACCATACATAGCTTTTATCCAGAAGCTCCTCCTGGCTACAAAATTATCGAAGTTCCAAGAAATATTATATATTTTCCTGTAAATAAGAGAAGTTTAGATGTTGTCAGTATTACATTTGCCGATCAGCACGACAAGGCAATTGACTTTAACGGAGAAGAAACTACAATTACTTGTCATATAAAAAAGATATGAGAATTTATAAGAATTTATCTATAAGTGCACAAAATGCTAGGTTCCTAAAGTCAATAGGACTAAAGTTAAAATTTTTTATTAATAAAAATGGAAGATTTTCTAGACGTTACAGGGAAATCCCAATTCGACGATAGTGTGGTTAAAATTACAAATCACTCCTATGTTCCCCACAACACTTTGGCAATAAATAATTCTGATGAAATTCGAATATGTATTAATAATCAAGATTTGCTAACTCTCCCATGTAGGAGTTATCTGTATATTAAAGGAGAAATTGAAAATCATGATAAAGGCCATTTTATAAATAATGCATTTGCATTCTTATTTGATGAAATTAGATATGAAGTCGCAGGTAAAGAAATAGACATTGTAAGAAACCCAGGAATTTCTAGTCTTATGAAAATATTGAGCTCTTACAATAAAACAACTAAATTGTCAAATGTGGCATTTGATTCTGACACGAATTTAAAAGAGTTCCATAAAGGTGGCAAGTTTAGTACTTGTTTGCCATTAGAACTGTTAATGGGTGTATTTGAGGATTTTAATAAGGTATTAGTAAATGTCAAACAAGAATTGGTGTTAAAAAGATCCAAAAATGATTTGAATTGTATATTAACAACCACTAGTGCTCCAGCCAGTGGTACTGCTGATATGATTCCTAAAATTACACTTAACTCAATTCAATGGGTGATGCCACATGTAATACCATCAGATGGGGAGAAGTTACAATTACAAAAGATGTTACTGCAAAATAAAAATTTGCAAATTGCATTTAGAAGCTTAGAGTTGCATGAACTTCCATCATATCCCAATACTACAAGACATACATGGTCAGTAAAGACATCTTCAAGTTTGGAGAAGCCTAGGTATATTATATTTGGTTTCCAAACAGCTAGGGATAATAGTGCACGAAAAAGAACTGATGAATTTGATCACTGTAAGTTAAAAAATCTCAAAGTATTTCTAAACTCTGAATATTATCCTTATAGTGATTTAAATCTCGACTTTGAAAATGGAGATGTCTCTAAAGCTTATGAGATGTTTATGAGGTTTAGAGAGACTTACTATAATACTATCCCAGATCCTATGATTAGTAGGGCTGAGTTTATGAAGAAATATCCACTAATTGTAATAGACTGTTCTAGACAGAACGAAACAGTGAAGGAAGGAATTGTTGATATTAAATTAGAGATTGAAACTGCAGAAAATGTGCCAGCAAATACATCTGCATATTGTTTGATAATACATGATAAAGTGTTTGAGTACAATCCTTTGTCAAATGAGATAAATAAAATGTAAATAAAAGATGAAAAACATTCAACAAGAATTGGTTGACTCTGCAAATCAAATACGAGAGAAATATAGAGCTTTAAAACGTGGCAAGTTTCTAGAGGCTGAAGAGAGGTTTCAAACATTCCAACCTTTAATAGAGCCATTACAAGAATTAAAAAAAATCACCAAAACAGAGAGGCCTCGAATGGAGATTCTCCCAATGACTCCATCTAGAATACCAATAATACCAAGATTGCAACCATTACAACAATCTACTCCACAGAAATTAGATTTTGGTCTTTTAGCATCAGACTATTTAGGAAATTACCTCAGTAAAAGTAGTATGACAGACACTACATATGGTATTAGACGAGAAGCAAATAAATTTTTTATTGGAAATAAGGAAGTTGATATTGCCAATGATGATGTCACAGTTGCAAATAAAACCTACAAGGGGACAAAAGGCTTGTGGCAGTTGTTAACTTTAAAAGAACCTGAGGATTATACTCCGGCTGATTTGCAAATTATAAAGAGATTTTGGAAGCTACAAATGGACATTTAAAGAGTTACAAAGATGGTGCACCAATTTCAAGTAATAGACATACTAAATATCTTAATATAATTAAACCTCTTTTTAAATCTGTTGGTGAAGGTTTGAGACAAGTGACTGGTAATAAAATAACTATATTTATTGGGATGATCCTAATGAGCTTGTAGATAGGTTAAGACTTCTTTGGCTAAGTCGCCAAGCCGGTAACTCAGGAGTGGATAATGAAATAGATTCCATTATTGAGGAATTAAGAGAAAGTGGAATTATTTATTAAATAAAAATATGTTTATAGATAAATTTTATCGTTTATATAATCCATATAATAAGCCTGCAGAACCCAGGGCTAGTAGTGAACCTACTTTAAATTTACAAGACGATAGTTGGAATGGTTTAAACCGTAAAATTGGTAATGTTAAAGATGGGGAGTTTGTAGATGATGTATCAACTTTGGGACAGACATTAACTAGAAAAGGTGATGTCTTCTTACAAGGTAAAACTAAATATGAGTTTTTTAGAATCTAAGAATAAAAATTGGAATGCTAAAAAACAGAAAATTACTAATGTGGAAAAGGGTGAAAGTTTAGATGATGTGCCCACTTTACAACAGACTTTAATACGAACAGATGGTAAATTTGTACAAGACAATAATGATTATGAATTTTTAGAATCAGAGAATGGTGTTTGGAATGCTAAGAAACAGAAAATTACTAATGTAGAAAAGGGTGAAAGTTTAGATGATGTGCCCACTTTACAACAGACTTTAATACGAAAAGAAGATGGTAAATTTATACAAGACGATAATAATTATGAATTTTTAGAATCAGAGAATGGTGTTTGGAATGCAAAGAAACAGAAAATTAGTAATTTGATGGAAGGTACAGATAGTAAAGATGCTGTGAATGTTTCACAAGTTCCAAAAATGGAAGCAGGCTATTGGAGTTTTTATAATAAAAGGTTAGTACGTGTTAAACCTGCCATTGATGAAACTGACTGTTATAAAAGAACAGACTATAACTTTTGATAAAAAAGAAAAATGTTGGGATGCCAAAAAACAATTTATAAGAAATCTACCAGAGGGGGAACATTTGGATGATATTTGTCTAATGTCACAATCTATGCATTACGATGGATCAAAATTTGTATATGGAGAAAAAAAGTTTAATTTGATGGAATATAATCCTGATTTATTAGTTGCTGACCCCACATCTTTGAGTGGATTTAAGTATATAGATAATAGACCATATATACCAGAAAACTATGTATTTAAAAGAATGGAAGATAATCTATTGATTGGGGCTAATGGTGATGTATTTAGAGTTACAGGAAAGGATGATGTTATAAAAAATGAATGAAATTGCATACGAACTTCATAAACCTGCAAGAAAGAATTTCATAAGAAGGTCTTTCAAAGTATTAGGTATAAATGAAACCGTACAAATAGACTTAATTGATATGCAAAACTATGCTAGAGAAAATTCTGGCAATAAATATATTTTAACTTTAATAGATACATTTTCTAAAAAAGCTTATGCTGCTCCACTAAAGAATAAGACAGGGCTGGTGGTTACAGAAGCCATTAAAACCATTCTACCAAAGGGGGTTAAAAACATTCAATCTGACAATGGAAAAGAATTTTTTAATCAATATTTTAACAAACTAATGAAAAAATTAAATATTAATCACTATCACACATTTTCTACAACTAAGGCTGCAATTGTAGAGAGGTTTCAGAGAACTTTAAAGAATTGGTTATATAGGGAATTTAGTGCTCAGGGGAGTTATAAATGGTTGGATTTACTTCCAAAGTTAATTCGAAAATATAATAATAAAGTGCATAGATCTATAGGAATGAAGCCTAACCAAGTGAATGTTAAGAATAGTAAATATGTGCATGAGAGGTTGACTTCTAAAGTAGAGCAAGTTAAAAAGCCAAGATATAAGGTAGGTGATAGCGTAAGGATTTCCAAGTATAAACATGTTTTTAGTAAAGGTTATACTCCAAATTGGACAGGGGAACTATTTACAATAGCAGAAGTTAAGAATACAAAGCCTGTGACTTATATCTTGAAAGATGAAAATGGCAATATAATCAGGGGAGGCTTCTATACAGAGGAGTTGTTAAAGACCAAGTATAAGGACATGTATTTGGTAGAGAAGGTAATTAGGAGAAAGGGTGATTCGTTGTATGTCAAATGGCTTGGGTTCCCAAGTAGCCAGAACTCATGGATTTCCACTAAGGATGTCCAAGGGAGCACGTCATGAGCCGAACGCACAAACCTCACATGATTTTGAAAATATACATGGGAATGGATGTGGATTTGAAATTTTAATGGAGTTTGAACATTTATATAGGCTTGTATTGGACGAGAGCCGGGTGGCCAAAAAATGAGCCATATTCCAGACGTGATTTTTAGTATTAACAAAAGTAGAAAATTTATATAGGGGTGTATAGGTCGAGAGCTGGGTCTTTAAAAAAGTGGCCAAAAAAATGAGCCACTAATTTTTCTCATTTTTCCCCTATAAAAAGTGCCCTAAAAGTGCCTCTAAAACGCCGAAAGTGAGGTAAAACCATCATATTATATCTACTGCCAGGGATGTTATAGACATTGTCTAATAATCTTGTTCGGCCTCTAGATATGTTGTACCGCCAGGGATGTCACATGAAATTAAATAATAATCTTGTTCGGCCCCTAGATACATTGTACTGCCAGGGATGTTATAGACATTGTCTAATAATCTTGTTCGGCCTCTAGATATGTTGTACCGCCAGGGATGTCACATGAAATTATATAATAATCTTGTCCGGCCCCTAGATACATTGTACTGCCAGGGATGTTATAGACATTGTCTAATAATCTTGTTCGGCCTCTAGATATGTTGTACCGCCAGGGATGTCACATGAAATTATATAATAATCTTGTCCGGCCCCTAGATACTTTGTACTGCCATCGCTCTACCAGCTAAAGATCAATAACAGGCTATAGAATATTATGGTATAACTATAATTTATTTTTATATAAATTATATAAAAATGATCAATTAAATAAATTATAAAGAACTATGATTTATTTTTATATAAATATTGTTCTATAGACCAATCAATAGCTTAATTCAACAATTTATTTTTTAGCTGAAATGGATAAAGTATGTGTCATCTTCATTTTATAACGTAGTAAAACAGAAAATCGCCTGTTGATATTGTGACGTGGTAATGCCTGATACAAGATGTTACATCATTAGACGTCAACAGTCGCTGTCTCAGGTGTGTATAAGAGACGAACTTCAGTTTTATGTTCTTAAAATTCTCGTATAGTTACAGGAAAACGAAAATCGTAAATATATTTTTAATTTTATTTATACAACAACAACTAGAAACAACTATTTCGTAAATCAGAGTTCTGTTTGAATATTTTTTTGTTGTACTGAATCTTACTAATAAGAGTAATAAGCCAATCAAATGGTAGTTGAACGTTACCAAAACAATCGCGATGATTTTAGTTCAACTCTATATATTTTTGGCGATGAATCAGAATCTGAAAAGATCCAACAAAATGTCTCTTGCGTTTTGAGGTACACGTAAAAAATATGAAAATCTTGAAAACAAATAATCAGACCATACATCAGTAAGGGATAAGGACAACTGTTGGAAAAGAGATAGAGATAGTAAAAAATTAAACTAGTTGATCTAAAAATAAAACACGAAGGAACGAAAATGAAATGTGTAAAATAAACATGAAACATCTTGTGAATGATATGATCTGGGAACAGTACAGTATATTAGGTTACCGTAGGCTACAACATATTAGTAATTGTCTTAAACAATCCAATCGTTTTAAAATTGTTTACAATATTATTTACGAGTCTCTAATTTTATTAAACTGGCCTTAATACAATATCTAAATAATTTCCTCTTCAATCAGAGAAGTGGTTTATTTTTTAGAGATTGGAAATCCTAAAAATGCAAGTATGAAAACTTGAAGAAAACCTCAAAAAGGAAATTGGCTGACGAGAAAAAACTCGTTTTCGGCTCAGGGGTGGCCCAAGCCAACCATCTCGAATAACTCCAACGGATTTGAAAATAAAGCGTTGTTGGGAGATCTCCCAGTTGTTGGACAAGAATCCAGACCTACATCACAGAAATTGAGGTTGGGACTGAGGATGCTGGAACATTCTTTTATCAACCAATGTAAGTTACCAAAAACTCTTGTTCGGTGAGTTATAAGCTAGGTTGCGGTGCTTAGGTTGAGTTAGTTTAGTCCAGTTCTGCTAAGTTTTAATTTAGGATAAAACAAACGAGGTAAAAAACAAAAGTTGGTATTTTGTGACATTTGTTAAACAGGTACGGTAAATTTAAGTTACACGGATGTCGATTTGTATTTGTAGTCTATCCTTTTCATAGGTTTCTTAACTAAACTAACCTATTACCTAACTTAAATGTCTCAGCACACTGTAAAAAAGTGGCAGGCAAAAGCCCCTTCTAAAAATTAATACTGAAATTCAATGTTACTGCTTATATTTTATATTACTTTCAATATTTACTGTTAAGTGGAAGTAAGTTAACAAAAAGAGTGTTCTGCAACATATAGACCACCATATCAATTGAAATATATCATAGATTCTCTGTGGAACTATACCCTTAAAGACATTAGGGCCTGTTTAATGCCTCCAAAGCTCCATTAGATTCAATCAAACCCGCAGTACCAATCTATGATAATAAATTTTCGGGAAAAAATTACAAACCAAAGCTTCATCTCCTGTCAAGTTTAAAAGAAAACAAACCTAGTCAGTGTTAGATAGATCGGTAGCTGGAAAGAAATTTGAAACATTTTCAGAAGCTAAATTTGAGCTTATCCAATTACAAAACTAACTTGGTCAGAAACAGTTACACTTACCTAAAGAAGAACACAAACTAAAAATAAAGAACCTCAAACTTATCGAAAAAACACTTAAAAAATTAAACTAGTTAATCTAAAAATAAAACATGAAGGAACGAAAATGAAATGTGTAAAATAAACATCAAACATCTTGTGAATGATATGATCTGGGAACAGTACAGTATATTAGGTTACCGTAGGCTACAACATATTAGTAATTGTCTTAAACAATACAATCGTTTTAAAATTGTTTACAATATTATTTACGAGTCTCTAATTTTATTAAACTGGCCTTAATACAATATCTAAATAATTTTCTCCTTTGTACTTCAATTAAAAAAAAGACCGTCATTGTGTTGGTTGTTTGTAATGATACAAACTAAACATATTTTACAACTCTCGATCACAAAGATAGGCTGCCACTCAATGAAGTTATATCCGAGGTCTTGCTAAAAGTGACCTGAACTTTGATAAATACAATTGTTCCTTGTCACTGTGTTTCCTCTTTCAGCTACACCACGGTTCCTGTAAAAATATTCTTAATCTACACGGTGACTTAAGGAACATACTCCTTCTCTTTGCAACAAGTTTCTAGTTCCAGTTTAAACTCTGTGCAAGTTTAGTCTAATTACAAGAGAGAGTACTGGAAATCTCCTTTTCCATACTCCGTAGCACATCTCAATAGGATTTGTCCTAGTCACTGACTCCTGGAATAGATCTTCCTCAGGTGTGAAAAAATTCTTCATCTACGTTAGATAGTTCTGCAATCGCTTGGTAAACGTCTTCGGTGACTTCAGGAACATCCTTCTTCTCTTTGCAACAAGTGTCTAGTTTACACCCTCGATTCTGTGCAAGTTTAGTCTTATTCCAAACTAGAGTGTGGGAATCATATCTAATGGTGTTATCAAGTAGTTAGTGCATGTATAAGCTGTCACCGATGAATAAATTAGTACCGTAGCTTTCATTCTCGAAATTATGCCTGATACTCGATTTATTTGAAAATATGAGAGTCATGTGTGGATCCTGGCCATCGAGCCACAATGTTCCTTATAATTAGGTCACTATCACACACACTTTGAACGTTATAATATAAAATATTTCCTTTCGATTTTTATAATTGTCTCATCCTGCCGATTGGATTTTAACATATGGGTACAATCTAAGGCTCCTATGCAATTCGGGAACCGGGCTTTCTAAACAAGTCCATTCTATATTTTACCTAATACTTCCTCATCTGCTGGCAACTGAATAGCTTCAGAGCTTAATCGAGCTATTGCCGATGATACTTGCTTTACACTCTTACTTGTTGTAGAGTAGTGTATCGCATTTAGCTCTCCTACATCTATTAGAAAGTTGCCCGAGGAATAACATCTAAGACATATAAGAAGCCTGGCAGGTAGGTGGCACAACACGATTCTGGGTCATATTAGTAGATATTTTAGCCTTAATCAACTCTTAAGACTAAATTTGCAGTCATTTTGTGCATTCTAAACGTATAAAAAATCAAACTCATCCCATTTTTCAAAATGATCAACTCGGTCCGTTATTTTAGTTGGTCCACTGTTTTTGGGCAAGGTTATATTAAAATCTTCTTCTTCACACCCGCTCAATATTTCTATTAAGTCTTCCATTGATAATGATAATGATAATTACACGTTGAAGTATTAGAAATTAGGTTCTATGGTAATAAATAAATGTATTAATTTTAAATAGGCTAAATATTTTTGTTAAACTAGCCTACTATATGAAAAAAACTAAATAGCATAAAATGGGCTTACTGGACCTCAATTTAATACATCGAGTTTTAATAAATACTCTATAAACCAAACCTAGCTTTTCCGTTTTTATTTGAAAATAACAGTACTTTCTAGGTTATGTGTAAATTTTTAATCAAAGTTAATTAAACCAAATTGTTGTCAACAGTTTCAAGAGTCAGTCAATCAAAATCAAGCTATTATTATTTTATCCTAGCTTAATCCATATATCGGCAGTTAAACTTGAGAACGGGATAACTTGAACCTAATTTACACCGGGAAATTATGGGGAAAGCGAATCTAAGGTTAAACTAGAGTTTAAACCGCGATCACAGTCAAACTTGATTTTGGGAAAGCGGCTCTTAATTAATTACTGTTTCCATGTCGGTCACCGTAGACAGCTGCTATGAACTTCTCCCCAATGTTTAACGTAGTATCCAACTGGTAATCTTGAAAGGGTGTTTTAAACGATTGTAGGGGGCAAGAGAATACTTCGGGCGTTGTTCGAGTACTTTCAACCCTTGTCTTCTCCTTGCCATACAGAGAGGCCGTTGTCTTTTTGGAGCACGCTCTATCAGGCTAACTGTGCGTTTGATAAAGAATTATACGTACGCATTTTTTAGGAAACTTCATGAAATTGGTTGATAAATGAATTTTCCACCATCTTCAACCTCAATTTCTGTGATCTATGTCTGGATTCTTGTCCAACAACTGGAAGATCTCCGAACAACGCTTTTATTTTCAAATCCGTTGAAGTTGTTAGAAATGGTTTGTTTGTGCCACCCTCTTTGCCGGAAACGAATTTTTACTCGTCAGCCCATTTCCTTTTTGAGATTTTCTTCAAGTTATAATTTTTGCATTTTTAAGACTTCCAACCTCTAAAAAAAAAAAACACTTCCCTGATTGAAGTCAAGCACTATAGTGCTTGTTTGTGACAAATCTATATAAATAAAATTAGAGTTTTGTCTGTACATTGCTTAGAATAATGAACTTTTTGGTTATTTTTACATTTCATAGGTCAGAGAAACCGAATCAAACCTTATCTCAATTTCTGTCTGTCTGTCTATCTGTCATTCTCTTGGTAACGCTAAAATACGCACTTTATTACAACTACTCCTCAATAACTATAGCACTGTCCCGCCTGAAACTTATTTTCCAAATACTATACATATATGAGATGGTTTTAGACGTATTTCATCGAATATGAGACAGTTAGATATTTAACAGTAAACCCTTGAAAATCAAGTTTTTGTCGATTTTTGACGTGGAATTTCTGGAAGCCCATGTTAACCTTATGAGAAATGAAATTATTGAATCTTAACAGCTGTTTCAATTAAACAAGTTGGTTCTGTTCTGTGATGTTCAATAGCATTAAAGTTACAAGGATTACCAACAGGGTGCAGCACTAGCACTATTATTTCTTTTACATTTATGACAACAGCTAATTTGCAACCTGGAGGCGAGTGAGCGTAGCGAACGAGCTAACCTGAAGGCAAGTGAGCGTAGCGAACGAGCTAACCTGAAGGAAAGTGAGCGCAGCGAACGAGCTCCAACATACAGGTGAGTGAGCGTAGCGAACGAACTTCAACCAGGACGTGATTGAGCCATGCAAACGAGATCAGATAGTAAAAATAAAAGTAAGCCTACCGTTATAGGATCGACCGGCAGACACAGAGGTAATTTAACCTTTTATTGATTGTCATACCGATCCGGAACAACAAAAAACAACATAAAATGAAGCTATGTATAATAGTTTGGCCAGCATATCTTAAAATATGCAAACCAACTGCTGTTCTTTATATAAGAAGGTTTCAACTGAATATTATAAGATCCCCGTGCGTAGAACGGGTACACAGCTAGTCTCTTATAAAATCAGTATTTTAACCTATTTGGATCGTGATTACTTAGCTATAACGTTGATTGTTAGTGCTTAAAACTGGTTAACTCGAACATTGATAACAGCGGTCCGACCACGTGTATCAGTCCACGCTCGCCCGTGTTCGAAGGTTATTCTCAGATCTCGATAAGTGTTGTGTCGTGTTCTGTGTCTAGTGGCTTTACTAACTGTTTGTGCATCCTAGTCAGATTCGTATGTCGAAGACAATTGAACAGATTTTCACGCCAGCGTCGAGAAACCCTAAACGTCAACGTGTTTCGAGCTCCCCAGGTGATCTAAACCTACAATCGGACGACATGGAAAACGAGTTAGTTGGACAGCTCTCAGTTGCAGGTTTGAGTAAATTATTGGAAGAAAAACTTGCTAATTTAGCAACAAAAATTGACTTGAGTGTACTTTCAACTCAAATTAATCTGCTGAAAGAAGAAAACGTTAGTTTGCGTGAGGAGGTTATGTCTCTGAGATTGAGTGAGAAAAAAATCATGGACAAGCTCACTGATCTAGAATCAAGGTCCCGTAGGAATAATCTGATTTTTAAAGGCTTAAAATTTTCTCCTCAAACCAAGGACTTTAGGCAGTTAATTGTTCAATTCTGCAATGACAAGTTTGGAATGCGTAATACGTTATGGGTTAATCGCGCTCATCCACTAGGGAAGGACAGAAACTTAATAATCGCACACTTTCCCGATGATCATGATATCTAAATTATACAGGGTGAGTTTCTACTAAGTGCGTTAATTTTTACCAGTTATTCTACTCACTAAAAGGAACAAAAAATGGCAAACAAAAATTTTCCATCCCTACCAGTTATGCTGTAATGGCCGATTATGTGAATTTTTAAAATTACCTGTAGTAGCTTCACTAAAACGAGCATAGAAATTAGGCCAATAACACGTACAGCATAATAGCTTATACCAATGGAAAGAGCGTTACATTTCCTACAAAACCATTGCAACACCTTTAACATACAACCATATTTTCACCGTTGTATGTCTCACATAACATACAAACATAAGTTTCAAAATTAATTCTTTACAACTTCACAGTGGTTTTACAACTATACATACTAATGTGATGTTTTGTCAATTTACGTAAAAAACTTTCCCATTTCACGCCCTTTAAAATGATGTAACCCATAAGCCCCCCACACACTACCAGACCAGACCGTCTTGTCTGGCGTCTGGCACTTGTCTTATCGTGTGTGGGGCTGTCTGCAGACCGATTTTCTCGGACCAGACTGTCTGCGTGTCTGATGGTTGAACCCTCAGACCACAGACGGTCTGAGGTTCCCCCACCACAATTTTTGTCTGGTCTGTGAGTGTGTAGCGCTGTCTGTCAGACGGCCGACCATCGTGACAATCTTCATCCATTTGTTGGAGTTCTCACCACGGTCTCTCAATTACGAATTAGGACCGTCTGGTCTGGGAGTGTGTAGAGCCGTCCAAGACGGTCTGGTTGCAGCCAGACGGTCTGGTCTGGAGGTCTGGTCTGGTAGTGTGTGGGAGGCTATAAGGTTATTGCTGTATTAAAAGTTCGAAAAATTAGGTCGAAACCGCGTCAAGGTCAGAGTTTTCGGAATCAAAACATTGAACCAAATGTAATACAGTATCTGTAATTTCTTTGCTATCTTATAATCAGCTGACATCTTATAATTAGCTGTGTGTAAACTTTGTTTACAAAACCAGCTGATTGCAATTGTTGGCTTGTAAACATTTAAATTATTAACTATTTCATTATTTTATAATTCTATGACAAAAATTCAAAATAAATTTGATAAAAATCTAGGTTAATACATTTGTACAAATAAATAAAATGAATCCTGTAAAGTCTGGTTTTTAAATTTTTAATCAAAGTAAGTTTTCAAAATGTCTACCTTTTTTGCTCTAATACGTGTGGTCATAAATATGGTCTTTTCCGAATGTTTCTCACTGTTGCCTTTAATTTTAGCTCCTCTTGAAGAAGGTTGGAATTTCTTAGCTCATCCGCTGTTTGAACTAGTGTTCGGTAATTTTCCTGTTTGAGGTAACCTCAAGCGTAGTAGTCCATTGGAGTCTGGTGACTGTCTGTGGTGGCCAAGCAATTGATCCGCCTCTTCCAATCCACATTGGGAAAGTATTTCCAATGTAAATTCGCACCACATTATTGAAGCGGGGAGGTGCACCATATGCTTGCTAAACTATTCGCTTACGTACATCCAACGGGACGTCTTCAATGAGCCTTGGTAGAGTATCAGTAAGGACGTTGAGATACTGACAGCAGTTTAATGAATATGGAAGATCAATGAAAGGGCCAACTAACTGGTTTTAGAGTAATCTATTCAACTTAAATCTTGTTTGGTTTCGACACTGGTGTATCACATGTGGGTTTTCTGTAGCATAGTGATGTCCATTATGGATGTTGTAAATACAATCCCGAGTAAACTTGGATTCGTCTGTCCACAAAATCGACTTGAGGAAGTCACGATAATCAAGTCAACTAACAGAGCGACATAACTGAAGTCTCTGTAGACAATCTCTTGGTTCAATAATCTGTACTCGTGTAAAATTGTAGGGATGCAATTTTTCCTTTCTCAATAGCTGAGAAATACCTAAGTCACGAGAAACTGTCACTGTTCTTGTCCGTGGATCGTCCTCAAACCACCCCAACGCATCTGACACAGCTTCTTAAACACATACAGAATACACATCTTGGATCACGTTCCCAACAGAATGATGTTTAGTGCCCATGGAAACTTGTATGGAAACTGATGAATATTCGTTCATTTGAAAGTCACCTATTAGGAAACTGACGACTGTATTCACGTCAGATTACAGCTGCATTTGAGAACAGAACCCGGAAAATAAAATCATATCAAGACACTTTGTTGGTGAACACCAACATAGCACTAAGCAATTATAATATTTTCCAAGTATATTCATGAAATAGTTAATAATTTAAATGTTTACAAGCCAACAATTGAAATAAGCTGGTTTTGTAAACAAAGTTTAACACCCAGCTGATCAGATGTCAGCTGATTATAAGATAGCAAAGAAATTACAGATACTGTATTACATTTGGTTCAATGTTTTGATTCCGAAAACTCTGACCTTGACGCGGTTTGGACCTAATTTTTCGAACTTTTAATACAGCAATAACCTTATGGGTTACATCATTTTAAAGGGCATGAAATGGGAAAGTTTTTTACGTAATTTGACAAAACATCACATTAGTATGTATAGTTGTAAAACCACTGTGAAGTTGTAAAGAATTAATTTTGAAACTTCTTTTTTTATGTTATGTGAGACATACAACGGTGAAAATATGGTTGTATGTTAAAGGTGTAGCAATGGTTTTGTAGGAAATTTAACGCTCTTTCCATTGGTATAAGTTATTATGCTGTAAGTGTATTGGCCTAATTTATATGCTCGTTTTAGTGAAGCTACTACAGGTAATTTTAAAAATTCACATAATCGGCCATAACAGCATAACGGGTGGTTAAAATTCATTTCCATTCTAGCTCCTGAGCTGTTGTATTCAATATAATAAATAGGTTACGTACCTTATAAATCCGACAAACAGCTCATTTTAATTGAAGGTCGTTTACATGTTTCGGCTTGTATCGGCCATTGTCAAAACGTTGCAGTTGGATGGTGAAATCCTTGTCATTGTTTTCTACTAAAAGTACATACACAAACACATACACACGGACGGGACGAAAACATTACGAAAAACGAATAAAACTTTAAATAGGCCTATTAAATACACGGGCAGGACGCACGCACACCGTTGTCAAGGTCAGGATGCAGACTGGACTAGTTGTGTCGGTGTTGTCTTATCAGCTGATGTGGACTGCTGACCAATGGGCGTCGAACTCTGCCTTTGTTTTAATATGCTATTGAAAATGTGATGAGATTTGAATTTAAGTTTTTCATTCAGAATTACGCTCTCAAAATTGAGCCGGTGAGAATGAAAGTGGCATAAGTCAGTTTTTCTCAAATTTTGGTAATCTAAGGGTTTATTAGTTTTGATACAAAAAAATCAAATAAAAAGATACTACAAAACAAACAACAGATAAATTACTAAAAGTAAGTACTTTAACTTATTATACAAATGTATTTTGTGTATTTCTAGTAGGAACCTAAAAAAACAGGGCTTAAATGACTTAAGCCACTTTCATCCTAAAGAGGAGCAAGGTAAAGTAAAATTATGTTGACTTAATTAACAAAAGATTTGCATGACATGTTTACTAAACATTTTAAAAATTCATACATCAAGTTAGTAAAATTATTATTAATTCAATCAATGTCTTGAATCAATGTCTTTTTGGTTTAAACATTAAACCATCTCTTCGTCATTGGTTGTGTCTACTTCTACATTACTGGTGACATCAATAACTTCATCACTATTGGGCGCATCGTTTTCTTCTGCATTATTGGGCTCATCAATTATTTCTTCTTCATAAAAAGGTAAAGGTCCAATATCTTCATCGACATTATCGGATGTATTTAATTGAAAGAAAAAAGGGTGATGTACCGGAGGAATGAACGGTAAGAGATCAATCATGTCTTGTTTCTTCTCCTTCGTTACAGGTCTTTTGGTTGTATAAAGTCTGATGTAAGGGAGATTTTTCAAAGCTACGGGCCTTCCTTTTCGACCAGTAGGTTTTATATCTACGACATCAAACTGTACAATATCCTGTAATGTTTCTTTGTACTTTATTTCATAAGGACTATTTTTTTCCAATCTTATCCACTGCATTTTCAACCAGTTAACAGCATGTTTTTCAGTGTTTTTCTTCCTTTTGCTCATATTTCTCTCTAAATTTGTAGTCGAAAAAAACTCTTGACCGTTCATTTCACTTACAATAAACTTTTTTTTATTTCTACTGCTTGCCATAATTCCATACCAGTCTTCTGGAACATAGATGGTTTTTCCTTTTGCTGCCAACTCTACACTGCCAAAATCTGAATCGTTGGGCAAAAAAGAATGACCCGGCACCAAAAACTTTTGGTCTATCACTTGGATGTCAGTCTCTTCACTTTGGATGAACCTTATCAATGCCAAACACATGTTAATATTCCGATTCTGTCCACCACATGTATCACTATAAATAGTTACATGTTTTTTATTTCTAGCATTAAGTTTTAAATGTTTAAGTAGGCATGATGAAATTTCTTGTGAACCTCTTCCTGCTGTTGTTTCATTCCATACATAAAAATAACCAGAATCTTTTTCAAAATCATGAACTCCAAAGTTGTAACAGTAAAGATTTCTTTTGTAGTACGCATCAGAAACCGTTAAGACTGGGAAGGGTAAGGCTTTCTGCAGATCTATACTACAAGCATAATGTTCTTGGTTTTGTTTAGCCATGTCACGATCAATTTTCATACACTCTCGAGCTAATTCAGCCTTCCTTAGATGAAGCTCATGGTCTCTGTCAATTATTCTTTTGTCTTCTTGACTCAAATCAGGATTTGATATTTTAATTTTATATGTATCGCAAGATTTACAAGTGTCCTTCTTAGGAATGTAGAAGTGAAAGTTGAATTTTGTGTTAAATATGTAGCGGTAATAATGTTCCTTTACTGGATTTCTCTGACTTTCAGTACACTTTTCAACATACAGTTGATACATTTTTCTAAGATTTAATGAGTCACACAAATACTTCCTGTTGGGATTATGTTTCCTCGTGTAATGGCTCTCGTATACCGGGAAAGACTGGATATGCCGTTTAACATAATTTATGTCATCTTCTGACATTTTCCGACTAGGACAGCCATTTAAGCCTCTACGGTCATCTCCTGGAGACTTACCGTCATCCGTCTTTTTTAGAGCACGGGCAAGCCTCCCTTCAGAAACATTAAACGTGGCAAGAAAATATTTCTTGCAAACCATTACCGATAGCTCATTTTTTGGTTTCAAAAAATATTTATTTGAAGAACCCCTCATTGCACCTCCTTCCTTTCTTGGCCTCCTTTGCTTGATTGCATTTTTTTGTACCAAACCACATAAAAGCGTGTTCTGCCGTTTGAAATCTCCCATTTTCCAGAACGAATCGAACAAAGACTTCCGATCTTCTAGCGTGATTTTTTCATTGCATTTCATTTTACAGGAACAGGGGCTATCTTCAAAAGATTTTTTCTCAATAATTTTACCTTTCTTTGTAACATAACGCTGTCCAGAATTTCGAGCTTGCTTTGAAATATTTTGTTTGTGATGTAAAGGGTTTCGAATTCTTTTTCCTACTTTTATTTTTATTAGAGGGGCCCGATACTGGTGTTTCATCTTCTGAACTAGAAGAATATAATACTATCCTTCTACTACGAGGGAAACGATTTTCAAAGTTAGGCCTAGGCCTGTCTTGATCTTGATCTTGGTCAGGATTAAAATCTGGATCCCTGTCTACATCATCAACATCCTCAGACAAATCTGAGTGATCAAAGTCCATTAAAACATCAAATCTGTTGTTAAAATTACCTGACATGATGTAAATTATTTAAACATATTATAAAACTACAAAAAATTCCAAAGGTAAACTTAGTTACCATAACCTCAAATTTTAATGTATACTGTAAGTAGTTAAAGTCACTAAAATACCTTCTGTCCTGAGTAATTAATAAAAACTAACACTCCACTTTTATCTATATACTCTTTAAAACATTCACATTGTTTTAAATAACTACTGTGTAGCTCACTTAAGCAAAACTGCAATCCACAGACACAAGTTCAAAATGTAAACAAATACAGACTGTGACTTATGCCACTTTCATTCTCAACAGAACTCATACATCTGTAAGAAGTGAAAGTTTGTGCTGCTCCTGGTGAGTGATTCCTGAACTAATGACTTAAGCCATTTTCATTCTAAACAGTACTGTATCAGAGGATTCCAGAAATGGCCCTAACTCATTTTTTTAAATTTTATGACTTATGCCACTTTCATTCTCACCGGCTCAATTGTTGTTCTCATTAACCTGTGCCTTATAAATTTCGAATTCTTCGAGAGTGTTAAGTCTGCTTCCCTTTTGGCAAATATGTAGGATTTCAAGGCCTTTACTAATATCGTTCATATCATGGTTTTTATCGACCAAATGCTGAGCAAACGATGATTTTTGTTTTGTATTACGAGGATCTGGTCTATGCTCCTTGTATCTAGTATTGAAATCTCTACCTGTCTGCCCAGTATACGTGCTAGGACAACTGGCACAAGTTAATTTATATACACCACATTTGTCATATTTATCACCACATCTGGTTGAATTGTTTAAAATATTTACGGAACGATTAGCAACATTCTGCATAACGGCCTATCCAAACAATTGAAAAAACATGGTATAAATCTATCCTTCAGAACAACTAATCGTTCCGTAAATATTTTAAACAATTCAACCAGATGAACAACTAAATGAAAAACTTAAATTCAAATCCCATCACATTTTCAATAGCATATTAAAACAAAGGCAGAGTTCGACGCCCATTGGTCAGCAGTCCACATCAGCTGATAAGACAACACCGACACAACTAGTCCAGTCTGCATCCTGACCTTGACAACGGTGTGCGTGCGTCCTGCCCGTGTATTTAATAGGCCTATTTAAAGTTTTATTCGTTTTTCGTAATGTTTTCGTCCCGTCCGTGTGTATGTGTTTGTGTATGTACTTTTAGTAGAAAACAATGACAAGGATTTCACCATCCAACTGCAACGTTTTGACAATGGCCGATACAAGCCGAAACATGTAAACGACCTTCAATTAAAATGAGCTGTTTGTCGGATTTATAAGGTACGTAACCTATTTATTATAACGGGTGGGGATGGAAAATGTTTGTTTGTAATTTTTTGTTCCTTTTAGTGAGTATAATAACTGGTAAAAATTAACGCACTTAGTAGAAACTCACACTGTATACAGCCCGATGTGTTACTGACTCAGGTATACAAATGTTTGAGCACTTCTAGAAGTGCTAGGGAGTTGAAATTCGGCACGCGTGTAGGTCTTGGGCCCTAAGTTAAGCAAGATGTTTAAACATGACTTCAGAGAATTTATAGAGAAGCTTAAGCAAGACAAGCCCACGAAAGCAAAGCCTCAACAAGCTCCTGATATTCCATCCAGAGAGTCGACAGCAGCATCCTTGCCTCTGGACCACGGGTCGACGATGAGTCCGACCACGCTCGCTGTGAACAGAGGAGCCGCCTTCAGCTACGCCGCTGCCACCAATGGATTGTGAGGACGCCACGCCGATCTCGAAGACATCCCAGGACGAGCAACAGAGCAGCATCCGGTAACTAGCCAGGGTCAGATCACCATGTAACCAAGTAAACAGTTTCCTTTACATACAGATCACCATTAGAAAATTGAACTGAGTTAGAAATGTGTGAGTCCGGTTGCAGTTGATGGTGAGGGTTCGGAGGGTGTGAAAACACTCCCATTGTTACCCAAATTGAAATGGAAGGCGAAAGACGACAGATATTACCGAGAAAAAATTGACGTAAACATTAAGACTGTTGAGATAGGCGAGTGTAATCAGGATAATATATGTAATTTGATTAAAATAATAAAAGACTCAACTGATAATGTTACAAAGAAAAAACATAATCTTACTTTCAGGCAACCATGGTTTGATATTGATTGTTTTTTTACAACGAAAGAGAGTTTTTAAGTCATTAAATGTAATAAGAAAAAACAGCGAACATCAGTTTAGAATTGGATATATTTACGAGAGCAGAAAGTAAAAGTCAATGTGCCAAGATAAAAAGAATAAATTCAGATTCTCAGTAGGCTATATTTCAATTTTATTTTTGATTCATTTGTTAACTGATCCTTTTTTACTATGCAGTGCTAATTGTGTATTTTTTTACTAGAAATCAGTTTATTTAATGAATTATAGTTTGTGATTTTTGGACTCTTTTAAAGTGTTTTAAAATATTGTAAAATCAGTATGTCAACCACAAAACAGACGGTCTTTGACCATTGTTCTTTGTGTTTATGTTAAAACATTGTATTGGTATTTTATTTCAATAAACACTTTTTCTTCTTCTTCTTCTTCTTCCTCTTCTTCTTCTTCTTCTTCTTCTTTCCTGATTTAAGTGCTTCTCTATCCCTTTCCAACAGTTATCCTTATCCCTTACCGATATATGGTCTAATCAATTACATAATACTGTGTTTAATTCATAAAAATACAATGCGTCATGCATAACTAAGTTTGATGCTACGAGAACAATAAAAATATCACCATACCAATTTTCAGCTCAATCCGACCAGTAGTTAATGCGTGATTGAACTTTTTAACAAACAAATAAACAAACAAACAATTTCAAGTTTATAACATTAGTAAGATTTAAATAGCATTAGTTTAACGAGTACTCTAGGTTTGCTGCAACAGGGAGTGTAAAAAAGTGTTTTTTTGTAAAATGTTAATATTTTTGTATGAAATAAATGCATTTTCCAAATGTGATCCACAATATGCTAATTAAATAATAAGTAAACTAATTAATTATAAATGAGTATTAGGAAATTATAATTAAATTTAATTGATTTAATTTAATTTAATGTATTATTTGAATTAAATTTATGATAGTTCAATTTAACTGGGTTCCCCTGTATTACTACTACTATGTAAATGAAAAGGAATATAATTAGCACTTTTTCTAGTGAGAATGATAAATAGTAATCTACTTAAAAATGATGTTCTCAAATATTTCTCTGGTTTTTACTAATAAGTTTCGCTCAAGGGTTTCGTTATAAAATACACATTTATTCATCAGCCAGAAGTTTCAGCAATATAAGCACAACATTTTACAAAAAGTTGTATTAGAGCCACAGAAAAATGAGGTAATTTATCACAAAGTAAGCCCCAAGGTGGCAGAGAACTGTTTATCACAATAATGAGCTTCCGTCACCTCGCTGGTCCCACTTGTTGATGTACAGCTTACGTAGTGCTGCAGTGACATGATAACAATTAGAGGCTTACGTAATTCAGCTAACACAAAATAATATTGCCCATAGTGTGTACAGTATAGGAAAACCTTCATATATTTACGTAATAATGTTCGGAGTATATCAATTATTTATAAATAGTCTTTCCTAGTTTACATAATTACTAAGTTATATTAGGTGAGTTGGTTGCGCAGTCGGTAGCGTCACTGACTTCAGGCCCAATGCAGCGACGTCGTGGGTTCGGAGCCTGGTCACCGCCGCAAACATTTATCAGTACAGTTAACCTTCGGACTGTACCTGATGACCCCTTGCTTTGCTGTATACGATACACGCACGGGCAGTTAGTCTATGTGGACGGGCAAATGCAAGGTTAAAAAGATGCCGCCAACCTCTTTTTAAGTAAAAAAATCAAATTAAATAATAAACCACGAGTAGGCCTACCAAACAGTAGGCCCACATGTAATTAAAAAAATTAGGATACACAATGACAAATTAAATAGTGTCACACTATTATTGACACCTGTATGCATGCTATGCTGTCAATTAATGTGTAATAATGTCTTTAGCTAGGAATAAAAGAAATTGTTATTTGTTGGCCTATTTACTACTTAGGTTAATCAGTAAATTCGGTTCTAGTTTTTTTACATTCAAAATAAAGGTTAAACAATCTCAAAACTTCAGTAGCTCTCACAAAAAGTCTCACAAAAACTGTTAAATGCCATCCATATAAAAATGTTGTGTTTCCGTACTTGGTTTGATCAGGTATAGCACAAAGAAAACATTTGGAAAATTCCACTATGTCAATTTGAATATTGTTGGCTGGATTATGCTGCAATTAACTCAAAACAACGCCAAAGTACTTAAACAAACAATAAATCATCTTAACAAAACTGTGATGTTTAGTTAATTAAAAAAAGCGACGATTCTAAAAACTAAACTAACAACTTGAAATTAGTAGTTAGACAAAAGCATTTAGAAAATTTTAATAAATCTAAAACGTTTTAGCGAGCTAGTTTGAATATTTGTCTGAGAATACTTGCTTCGGGTAGAACTTTGCTAAAAGATTTAATATAAATGTTGTGTATTAAGTAGAAATATTGTCTAGGATCACAGTTCTACTTCATGCATCACCTGTTGATAGTTAATCAAGGCTGAGTTTTTCGAATAGAGCTATGTAAAAAACTGTTTAAAATGTTACCTTTAATGAAACAACCATAACATTGCGTATGTCACACAGTTTTAAATTAGACTCAACAAACGACGCAATTTTTCCAACAAATACCGGGGCTCTTATCGACTAGTCAGCAACAGAAGAACAGAAGTCACCAGTCTACCTTCAGCTATCTCAGCAGCATCACTGTGAGTGATTACTAGACCATCAGCTAAGGGAACAGCAATATAGGATATCTAGATATCCCCAACAGTGGACGCCAGTCATTAGAGCACAACTAAGCCGAAGCCATAACTCTTCTGAAGGGTTGATGACGAGTCGTAATTCTGCAAGTAAAATTGATGTTTAATAAAGAACTCTATCGTTCGTCAGCTCTGCAAGTGGAAATAAAACCTGCATCACTGGGTGTACAAAGACCACCGCACAAACACTGGAAATATCATAAATACAGCAATCCAACAAATGCAGTTTGATAAATCAAATTCTTCAGAGGTTGAAACAGCACCTGGCGGTTGATGCAGTACTCTTAGTGGCTGATGCAGCACTCTTAGTGGATGATACAGCACCATTAGTGGCTGATGCAGCACTCTTAGCGGCTGATGCAGCTGATGCAGTACTTATAGCAGCTGATGCAGTACTCATATCAGCTGATGGAACAATCCTGGCGGCGCTTATCCAAAGAGTATCTGGGAGGTATAATGAAGCACATATGGACGACTAGAGATGCCAATAGCAGTGTTGTCCTGAACCAACCAAACGTGAAATGTACCATAGCCTCCATCACTAAGGTACAACATATACACTCATTTATGCTGCGAATGAGTAATTTTTATGTTGTACGTTTGGCATAAGGTCAGCGACTTCCTAAGCGGCTTTGTCAACTGTTCACTTAATCTCTTCGCCAAATTTAAGTAATTGTATTATTGAAAACCAAACCAATGGAAATTTACGAGGTCCGTAGGTGTCAGCAGATGGGATGTTTTAGATAAAGAAAAATGTGAAACTTATAAACCTGGTAAACATTTGGTAAATATTAAAAATTCAATTTATAAAATAAATGAACCACTCGATATAAATTTGTTACTCAATAATATATTTTGAGCATGGATTCTTAGGAACTTAGCTTTTTTTATTTTATTATCCATTGGTTCATTATTCATCCGTCCTTTTAATGGAAATGCATAAAATAGAATGGTATTAGCAAGTCAAGTACAGCGTCAAGCACTCAGGCAAATAACAGCCACTAATGAAAGCCTTGACGAGACAACTGCCCGGGCTGAAACAGTTGATTGTCCCTGCCATCACTGAAATTCTGCTTCATTGCATCCGACCAATTACTATTTATAGCGACACTCAAACATTATTGAGATGGTTGCTAAGTTAAAACCTATGACTACGTATGATGATGACCTACGAATTCGTTAAACAAACGTTTTACTTCTATATTTTGTAAACTGCGTTTTTCCCAGTCACAGTTTTTTTCTCACTGACATTTGTTCGTTTGGTACATGTGATTGGAAAGAAACATTTTCCCTTTTATAATTGAGATTTTTAATGCCTTTTAAATATAGTGAACTAAATTTATAATAGGAGTTTAAAAGATTACACACAAAAGCTATTAATATTTAACATTCAATAGTATCTACAGTTTAATTTTATTTATTAGGCATTCTTATGAGTTGACTATGGTTGGTCCCAAAATTATCTCCATTGCCATTTTTTATTAGTTTCAATTTATCAGAGATCTTATTAATAGAAATGTTGTTCTATCAGAGATGTTACTGGCAAATGTTGGATAATTTCATAATATGTCTATAATACTAAATCAAGAATTGGAGTTAAAACACTAAATGTCAATGGGGTCGAATATTGACTTGACATGCTAAAATATTTGTATGCTATTGTATAAAACTAGTATTATTGTTGTTGTATTAATAGTCAAAGCTAGTATTTTACATCATATGTCACAACAAGTTTAAAGCAAAAATTTCTGAGTTAAAAAGGTAGTAAAGTGGTTTTCATGTGTTTGGATGGTGTTCCACGTCCAAGTGCCCGTTATATAAAAGTCTTTTGGAGTGGCAAATATGGAGGTGTTAAAATAGTCATTATGAAGCAGGAACGACTGTCCAGGGAGCTCTGCTCGAGTTGAGTAATGCATATTTTCTTTATCTCACCTTAAAACTGAACCCAATGGACATCGCAGTGATACGAATCTTTTATAGACATGTGTGTGTCTTCATAGTTGTAATGTGCTGCTGCAAACATGTATAGCGGTTAGTTTTGATCATTCTTAAAACGTATTTTTTGGTCTCGCCAAAATAATTATTAAAAAACTATTTTTGGTATAATGTATATGGCAAACATTACAATACTGATTACGGGCTAATAAAGCAGGAATTATCTATTTATAACTTTAAAAAATGAATGAATGAACATTTAAGTTAGGAATACCTCTAATTTATGTGAGTTGAAGATGTTAATACGTTTTCTATTACAAATTCGGTGCATTTCAAAACTTAAGCGTTTTAAGAATAAATTAACAAGTAAAGGAGAATAGATTCGTATCTTAAAGTTAATGCGAGAAACAATTTCGACTGTTCAGTGTTCAATCACCTTTTTATGTCAGTTCGTGACAGCTTAGACATCGTGAATAACCGATCATCCTTCTTCCTATAAAATATGATAGTGGAAATTCTGTAGAAGATGTCGAATGGCTTGCCTAAAATATGATTCTGCATTAAATAAACGTGTGTCAAAAAGGATTCAATACACTGAAGCCAGTTAGCTTTTAATGTCTGTACTAAAGTTAATTTACTCAATCAGTCGATCAGTAAACGGTTGCCCTAACGTTGATTTCCTGGCAAGATTTAACCTAGTCTGTGCGGATTGGTAGTCCGAGGAAATCGGACTGACGTTGACTCGGGACTGTTCATATCAAAATGATACTTACTTTCCGTGTCCGGACTGACTGATTAAATCATCTTCTTCCAAAATCTAGCAGCTTGAATAGCCTTGTCATTTGCTCTAAAAATATCGTCCTCCAGACAAATTGTGCCCATGTCTCTGCACAGTAGAAGATGCTCCGGGGTTTGGGTGAGACCACAATCACACTTGTCTTCATCTACATATCCCCACTTCTTGAGGTTACTTTTGCACCTTGAGACGCCCGTCTTTAATCTGTTGAGAGCCCGCCATTTATCATACGGAAGCCAGTGCCCAGGTGCCAGTTCTTCCTTTGCCGTAAACTTCGATATTAGGGGGATTTTCTCCTCCCATAAGGAGAGTCGCCTGGTTTCTGCATTGGTCTCCAATGGCCTGCATCTTTTTAGGAAGCTCCTTCGAGAACGTAGACGTTGTGGCACTATTACTTGGTTGAACATTGGGTGCCTTGGATCTGTTTCCTGCTTCAGTTTTTCTTTTTCAGATGCCACTTGTCTTCTAATATGGGGAGGTGCTATACCCGCCAATGCATATACTTTGTGAATGTGGGTTGGTTTCAAACAGCCTGTTATAAGTCTGACCGTTTCATTGAGTGAAACGTCAACCTCCTTAGCATGAGTTGAAGCTCCCCAAACCGGAGCGCAATACTCACCAGCTGAAAAACATAGGCCCATAGCTGTTGTTCTTAATACCTCAGGACAGGCACCCCATGTTGACCCAGTCAGTTTACGAAGGATGTTATTCCTGGCACCAACCTTACCCTTAAGCTCTTTGCAGTGGTTTCTGAACGTTAGTGTCCTATCCAGTTTGACTCCCAAGTACCTAGGCTGCTCTGAGTGTTCCAAGGTTACGCCACCCCAAACGATCTTTAGCTTCCTCCTTGCTTGTCTACTTTTCAAATGAAAAGCACAAACTTGAGTTTTTTGAGGGTTTGGTCTTAACAGATAGATATAAAACTTATATCTATGAAAATAGTAGCTTGAAAATCATGCGATGTGTGAAACAGTGAATGTCTAAATATAAACAAAAAAGTTAAATTCTCTAAAAGGGGTTGTTTTGTAAATGTATCAGCTTAATTTCTAAAACGAATAATACCAGAATATGTATTTGTTGGTTTTCAGTACAACACGTAACAGTTGAACTAGCGAGGCAATACCTTGGAAATCCTTACTTATGAAGAGGTTGGACAGCAACAATATGAATTACAATAGCCTTATAAGTTATGAGTTACTTTTGCGTTGTAGCCACCAATTAAAATTTAAAATGGTTATGTGTTATGTGTGTAAATAGAATAGTAAATAGAATAGTTTACAGAGAATATATTGATGTACATTATTATTTATTTAAATGATTATTTTGCGGAAAAATACATTTGATTTCTCAATATTTTAAAATTGCGACATACGCAATATTATGGTTGTTTTATGTAACATTTCCCACAATTTCTTTTTCATTGTCTCAACAGTGAATTGATTTCAAGTAAATTATGAAAGTCCAGTCCCTAGGCAGTCTGATAAAAAAAATATTAGCCTAAATATGGGAATATTTTAACGACCCTGCAATGTGTACCAAGGTGCAATACTCTGTTGCATTGCAATCACTTGACAAGAAACTGCTCTCAGAACCTAGCACCCTCTTCACTCCTTAGCTGCTGAAACTGGGCAGAGGGCAGGACAATCAGGTACTTCAGGGTCTCAATACTGGACACGGTCACTTCAGGTAAACACCTCCACACTCTAGTAATCAATGTAAATGAGGTGTGTCGTCTTGGCACCCAGCCCGATCCGACTGCAAAACACACCATTCTGGACTGCGACAGACTTGGGGCTAGGATAAGGGATCTGTTTAGTGACAAGCCAGGTGAAGAGCATTAGGAAAAATCTCATGCGCCTGAAAGTCACGGGTATAGGTTTATATGTAGTTAGTGGTGAATGAGGCATGCAGGCAGAATAAGCTTTGATTGACGTGCTAGGTGACGTGATTGAAAGCTTTGATCCCCTGCTATACTGCAGTATAATCCTCCCCTAAACAAAGCAATACAATTACTAAAAAAAAAAAATTCAATTAATTATTAAAAAGAATACAGTTTTTTGTTAAAATACAACATGTAGTCAAGCAGAGTTTTTACAATTTAAATTAAATTAGACTGCGTCTTGCAATGAGCGGATCTCGATTGACAGTGATTTAATCTTGGGACTTGTATTTGTTCGTTCACAATGTAAAGAGTAGCTCTGAAATGTATCGAGGGAAATTAAATTAAATCAATTTAAAATCAAATCAAAATCTCTTTATTTTATTTTAGCCACATAAGAAATTGACATTGTCCAAAATAGTAATATAACAGTATCATATAACATGGCATCCGTTCGTTGAAACAAACAAATATTTTAACATAGAGACATTACAATAACCTTGATCTTTCATTATTTAAAAACTTACATCTAAAACCTCTAAGGACAAGAACTTAACTAACCCACAGAGTAAAAACATTATAATTTTAATCATGAATCAAAGAGAGTTTTGATTTTATTTTTATAGGAACTGTTACTGCAGTAGGGAGTATTTGTAGCTATTGTTTGTGTAAGTCTTGTAAGTGGTAAGTTGAGATGAAGGCTATTTCTTTTGTAATGTGCAAGTTTGTCGAATCGGATACTATAATGATATATTGAAGAGTGACAAATCCATTAAAAATATAGGTAAATGTTTTTTATGCTCAATTATTAAACTACGTTAATAATTACATTAAAATTAAGTTTAATTATCATTAGAGTGTATTTTTTATGTCAAATAACATAGATTTAATTTTAAGTAAGAGATGATGGTGCGTTTATCACGCCGAGGCATGCTTTCAATAAATTTCTTCTTAGTTAGGAAAATTAACAGAAAATATCGCGCAGAGTTTTCTACGGGAGGGCATCAACAAATTTTAGAACCACCATCAGACCCCCGGCTAGTCTTTCTCACAATAAACTAAACAGTTAACTACTGATTTCGCTGTAAAACTTCGGAAATTTAAGTTACATAAACAGCGATGATTGGAAATAGAACGAGGACAATAATGTGTATGCTTAAAAGAAAGCAATATTATTTAAAACTCTTAAAAAACATTGATGAATCCAAACTAGTCAATGTAAAACAATTTTTTTTTTGATACGTTGTTCCGATAAAAACCCAAGGTATAAACTTCCGTAGACGGTCTAACACAATTGTTTGTATGCAATATAAACAAAAGGTTACTGTTTTAATCACCTTTATTTCTTTTATTACAAAGTGCATAAACAATGTTTGTATTCATTATTTATGGTTTCTGATTCTTTCCCTTTTAATTTCCTCTTACAACTCAACCTTGAAAATGTTGATGACAAGAATTCGTTCTGCATGTACTATGTATAGAAGGAGGAAGTAAAAATTGATTTAATGATACGTTGATAACGGTTTGACCAAGCTTGAGTCAGCTTGACAATCGTTAGTTCTGCTTCAAAATGTCTACCTAAATTGATGAAATGTGATACTTCCTGAGATCGTGACGTTACTGTACAATCAACGTTGCTGATTCTGTGACCTGACATCAAAGATACGTGCATTCATATTGCATTGAGTTCAATGGTCGATTCCCCCAAACTTTAACATCAACCCTTTTGGTAATATTTTCTGTACGGATTCGAATGTATCCTGTTTTATTTTGTTATTAAATACATAACGAAGAATGATTAAATTAATATAAATTAAATATACATACCGGAATGAATTAATAAACGAAATGACGAAAAATGAGATAAACGAAAAATGAATGAATAACGAAGAACTGGGTTTACAATTTGTATTACGTTAGCAATCTTTTATATTTTAATTTACTGTGTAACCAAACAATTTACTCTTTGCTTTGATACTACACATATCACTTGTAATAGCTATACATGAGCTTAGAATAACTGATCATATTTTTAACATAGTACTGAATGATGCCAAATTATTTATTTTTCTAGATGAACTATACTTTAATGACCTTGTATGTTTTATTACATAGCTTTTGTTTATGGGAATACAAACAAATGAATTTTGTACGCATGTAAAAGCTTATTCGCAGTACTAATTCTGTTTTCAGATTCTATTATCTCGACTCAGCCACAGCAATTTCATTTACATATTTCGCGTTCAAAGAGGCTGCCTATTTGAAATTATTGATTTGAAATTATTGTGTTTTAAAATCTGTAGACTATTTAAAATATTTAAGTTAAATCTTGCATTCATTTTCGTGTCTTTGAGATGAGATTCTTTATTTAGTATATTCTTTTTCATCTCTACACAAAACCAATAAAAATATTTTACTCGTTTATTTCAAAGTTTGACTTTATTTGTTACCTGAAGGTAAATTTATTTTGGTTTAAATAGGTTTTTCTTAATTAATTAAATAGTTATGAATGAATAGTTATCATCAACGGAATGCTTTATTTGGGTAACCAATTGAAGTTTAGGATAATTCTAACAAGTCTTAAATTTGTTATATAAATAGTACTCAAATATTTCGCATTTTTGTATCTTCAGTATTAACGTGATTATTGATGCAAACCTACTTTGTCTTACTCACCCTTACTTTATGTCACATAATCTTAATCCCTTTGTTTATTTTATCTTATCTTACTTTAGCATTATCTTAATCTGATAATTTCTACCAAACGTATTTAACACAGAACTGCAAAATTAGCCAAAAGGTATGCAGGAAACAGGTGAAATTGATAATATAAATTTAATTTGCCAGAAAAAGAGCTTGATTTGTATACAATTTAAACTCTCGCAATATGATATCACACAAGAATTATCACCAATCATACATGGTAGTAAATTATTTCTTCAATGCACTCTTTGTTAAGCAGGGTCGAGGGAGAACGGCTGGCATTCGTTAGAAGAGGACAATCAAAACTCACGGAACTTTATATGAATCTCCTTGATGCATTACGAGTTCAACCTGTGTACGAAGGTTCATCGATCGGTTGCCAGGCACTGTTACCAAAATCATTTTTTCAAGACAGTCTTCACAATCTATACATCAACTTATGAACAAATTACAAACAATGCTAATTAATCAAGGTACCATTCGACGCAAAAATCGTCTCTCTAACCTATGAGTTGGCTGAGCCGTCACAAAACAAAATGTGGTTACAAAGGTTACTTTAAAAAGTTAAATTAATTAATCCAAAAAATATTGTTTATTGGAGCTCTGCAATCCATTCACAAAGTTAAAATTGATAAATAATAAACTTGGAGGTGTTGGCTCTTTTACAACTTATCAGATGTGGTTCAACAGCCATTGAACGGCTCCCTCTTCAGAAACAAAGTAGTTAGTGAATTTGTCTTTCAGCTTTGTTGCTTTTCTAGGTAGCTCACAATGTTCTACATCAATATCATACAAACCGTCAATAGACAGTCTTCAACTCTACATCCATCTCTATCTCGAATAATGTTGTGTAGTAGCACACAACACACTCTCACTATGTCCTCGCACAAAGAAATTTCAACATCCATTGGGTGGTCAAAAATACACCGCTTATTTATGCTAATATGCCAAAAGAACAATAATTTTTCTTCTTGATACTTTAATTGAAAATTCTGCTCTTTTGCGATGTCGGTTTTCCTGCATACGGCCTTAGGATGTTGTTCGACAACCCACATCCTTCATCTGCTACAAACATTTAATGGCATTGCGTCATTCAACCCCATAAATGAGGTTTTTGGTGGTGGTATGTTCAGTGACCCATCCTGTACAGTCTATAAAACGACGTGCTTTTTCCCACACTGTAGAATCTGCAGACTTTCCGCATGAACGTACGTCAATATAGGGAAATTTGCAAGAAATGTCACACATTGCAATTAAAACTAAGGAGGAATAGATAGTTCTTATAGTTATAATAAAATTTCTTTTGGATTTTATAACTCTCACATGTTTTCCATCAATTTTGCTCCAATGCAATGAGGGAAATTATTTTTCTTATAAAGTTCTGTTGCTGTTTTAACCAAATCTTTTCACTAAACTCTGGAAAGAAAATTGGTTTAAGGTGTTTTCAAATTTCGTTGGTAACTTCCCGTACAATCCCAGATATAGAAGGCTAACTCACTCGATACTGGAACCTGAGTTATCATTAGCGTTGTTGGTTAAACGAGGCATTGGTTGGTTGTATACAGGGTGAGTTTTAATTGTCCCCCCCCCCAACTTTTTTCTACATTTTTTCAAATATCAATCCCAGACCACTTCCAAACATTGTTGGGTAGTAAGTACTTCATTTTGATATGGTGGTCATTTCCGGCCGCCATCTTGGATCCGCCATATTGGATGCAACATTTTTTTTTCAAATGTAAAGGTGGGGTTGTGACCCATTATTTCGAACTACATTTTTACCTTGATTACAATGCCGCAAACCGTTTAAAAAAATCTTGATTCATTTTAAAGTTATGAGGGCTTTTTAAAACTTTATTTTTAGCCTATTTTAACATTAGGCATTTACAAACTAAGTCCATAACCTCAAAATAGTGCTAGATAAAGATAAGTATACACTACCAGTAATTGTCGACCTATTTTCACTTGGTTATGACTGATGTATTTTTTTCGACCGCCATCTTGGATCCGCCATTTTGAAATGTGATAAATTATTTTGAAAATGAAGGGGGTGTTGTGACCCATCATTTCGAACTACTTTTTTAAGTTGAACTTAATTCCATGATCCGTTTTTCATTTTAATTTTTTGATTTTGAAATATCGACATTTTTAACAAAAAAATTGCAATATTGCATAAATAAAACTTGATAACAAAAAATGGATTGCGGCATTGAGTTAAGCTTAAAAAAGTAGTTCAAAATTATGGGTCACAACACCCCCTTCATTTTCAAAATAATTTATCACATTTCAAAATGGCGGATCCAAGATGGCGGTCGAAAAAAATACATCAGTCATAACCAAGTGAAAATAGGTCGACAATTACTGGTAGTGTATACTTATCTTTATCTAGCACTATTTTGAGGTTATGGACTTAGTTTGTAAATGCCTAATGTTAAAATAGGCTAAAAATAAAGTTTTAAAAAGCCCTCATAACTTTAAAATGAATCAAGATTTTTAAAAACGGTTTGCGGCATTGTAATCAAGGTAAAAATGTAGTTCGAAATAATGGGTCACAACCCCACCTTTACATTTGAAAAAAAAATTTTGCATCCAATATGGCGGATCCAAGATGGCGGCCGGAAATGACCACCATGTCAAAATGAAGTACTTACTACCCAACAATGTTTGGAAGTGGTCTGGGATTGATATTTGAAAAAATGTAGAAAAAAGTTGGGGGGGGGGACAATTAAAACTCACCCTGTATGTGAAGCAGGGTGGTGTGTTAATAAATGAGCAGGATTGCCTGACTGAAAATGGAAGATCGGATTAACGAATAGAGGCTGATTAGGATTTGACTTTTGTGGAAGAAAATGTGGGGAGGGTATATATGGTAACTTTGAAGCCTGTGCAGTGTACATTAGGTATCACTGATGGAATATCTTATCGAACTTTTAACTTCCTTTCCTGTGATATAAGCTTCATCTCTGGGATCAAAACAGTAAGAATAATTTGTCCCCATCAGGTTCTTCACTTTTCTCTTGAACCTCGCCACTGTTGACTCTTTATTTTTTATTTTTCAACTAACTCATCGTCTTGCTGTTTGTTTTAACGCTTTGTTTTCTTTTGTTTGCCAGTTCCGGCAGTTCTTGTTTCATCTTCCAACACTTCTGTAGTTTCGAATTCTGTTTCAGAGGCATTGTCATATGAATGAATAATTGAATCAGAGGTTTTTTCGTGATAGGATCTAAGGAGCGATGTTGTTCAAAGTACATGTATTGCTTTCCAGTTTTACTGCTAGAGCCAGATTTTTGTTGCGTTTACCTTTTGACAATCTCCCTAGCATAGCTCCCACGAACATATTTCCATCTTTTCATGACAATTTTGCTTGAAATAAAAAAAAAACGCATTAAAACAGTACAATATTAAACTGAGCATGTTTGTACAGTAATAGTTTACAAAAGGTCAACAAGTTTCGAACTTCATTACAAATATATTAAAAATCCTAAAAAGGAACCCTTGTTAAATTCTCTAGGCCTTTTATAATTTACTTTAACATGAAGTATGCTTGAGTCTTTTTTTTCTTTACAGGTATTTGGAAGACAATTTATCGCTGTGGTCGGTATAAGACCAAAGTACCAAAATATCATATTTCAAAACTGCAAAGATCATCAAACAATGTAAAATACAGGCTTTTAACAAGGCGGACAGCTAAAAAGTGGTCTACACTAAACTACAGTAAACTGCAAGACACCTTATATTCTAAATTAGTAACATCAGCAGCAACATCCCTTCATTCGTTTGGGCCATATTGACGACTGGCAAAACATTGTGTGTAAAACAAGTAGGTAGACGCAGAGGTCAACAAATTAGTTCCGCGTTTTTGGTCTTTAAAAGGATAAGACACATGTGTCACACTATCGTTTCAGTTTATAGATAACTTTGCATCAAGTTAGCAAGTTATTTATACGACAATCTTTAGACAATTAGTTAGGAGATGTTATGATTAAATAAATCAGACTGTAATCTCCCACAAGTGGAACAAACTCACGCTACTGCGTGCATATGTCAAATATGATTATTTTGTTTTGATATTATGTTCTGGAACTTAAAAATTGACATTTTTTTTATAATTGAGATAGTCGTCCATCTTTACTTATGGTACAACTATTCATATTATGTTTGGTATGTATACACATCAATAAAACAATGGCAGCAAATTTTGACCCACCTGAATTTGAATTATCGATTCAAAGTGAAGTTCCCTATAATATTGCAATGGACATACATTACCCTAAGCTGAAACACATTTTATGGATAGTAGGCAGGATATTAATATACTTTAACATACTATTTCTTATACAGGGTGTCCCGGAACTCTCTACCAATATTTTAGGGCATTGCTCCTGGGTAAGAAACATACCTAAATATCATATTTAAATTGTCTGGAAGTCCTTAGTTACTCACACAGCCGCCATTTTGTTTTTTTTAGCTATTAATTTTTTTTAAAGAATGGTTAAACATACGAAATGGAAACTTTGCACAAACATTTATGACAACTAGACAAAGCTACAAAAAAAATATGACGATTTTTCAAATTCACAAAACAAAATGCCTGCCATTTAAAATTTTTATAAAATCAACGGTTTTTGAGTTAATTAAGAAACAAAATTTTAAAAGGCCGGCATTTTGTTTTGTGAATTTGAAAAACTGTCATAATTTTTTTGTAGCTTTGTCTAGTTGTCATAAATGTTTGTGCAAAGTTTCCATTTTGTATGTTTAACCATTCTTTAGAAAAAAATTAATAACTGAAAAAACAAAATGGCGGCTGTGTGAGTAACTAAGGACTTCCGGACAATTTAATTATGATATTTAGGTATGTTTCTTACCCAGGAGCAATGCCCTAAAATAGCGGTAGAGAGTTCCGGGACACCCTGTATAATAGAAAGATTAAATTATTTGTGATTAAATTAATGTTTATACTTAAAACATTATATTTTTGAAACATTAAAGTTATTTATATTTTATGAGAAGTCAGAAACACCAACACTTTTTTCGCAAAACATAAATATTAACGTTACATGGGGCAGAAGAGTAACGTTTTCCTTTTAATAAACCTTATCTGACAGTTTTCCTTCCCGAAATACAATATTGTAAAACCTGCGCACAGTAACTTTACAATGTACTCTTTTATCAGGTAAATGTGCACAGAAATGGTAAATAAAAGTATTTTTCATGTTTTAAGGGTAAAATGTTCATTTAAAAAGCTTCTTTCCCTGTTCTTTGCATCATGATATCACTATAGTATATACAACTGGTGTTGTTTAAACTTACTACAGAAGAACTCTCCACTAATAATGGAAAAATATCCTAATGCCTTCAATTATACACAAGATGCAACATCATTAGAGAGAAGTACGTCAACATACTGCCTCTGAGACCCTACGTGAGATCCACGTTTTCAAAAAAGAATGCTACTTTTCAATAAGGTAGCCAACTTTTAAATTTCTTATGGTAGTGTAGAGTTCAGTCACTTTTTCTTAATGCATATTACCATTTGTTATGTATATTACTAAATTTTGTTCTTTATTACCACACAGCAACGAAGGGGTCAGCATTCAGGGGCGTCCATAATCATTTAAGGGTGGACAATATGTCAGCCATCGATAAACCATTTTAAAAGCTTGTACCCGTCTAAGTATTCAAAACTATTGAGTAAGATAAAATCAAAAATGTGTTTTTTTTATAATATAGTGATAAAGTATTATGAAATTAAAATAAAGTCAGTATTAACTTACCTGTATTGTGGACATGATGCATAGAAGATCCCTTTTACACCATAAATATTCTGCTTAAACTACGACCTAGATCTCCACATATACGTTTACAGCTAGCACCAAAACTCGTTTGTATGCATTAGGGAAATGGCAGCAGGCGGACAATATTAAATTCATTGTTTATAGCCCTAAAATTGTACCATTAACAGTGTGTACTTCCGCTAAACTATGCACTGTATAACAGTATATCTGGCTTGTTATTTAATTAAAGTAGTTTAATGAAATAATATGTATTGCATACTATATAAATAGCCCAACATAAGCGAAGTACACAAGAACCATTATTTCCATTGACATTTTAACTCGAAATCTAATTTGATTAGACTTTAAGAATGAAGTGCATTTTTGCGAAACTCACTTAATAATTTTATCGATTGATTTAGTATCTGACCAAATTTTATTACTGTATTAATCGGAGAAGTGATAAAATTACTTGCAAATAAGAAAAGCGTCTAATGCTAACACTATTTTAATTTGAGTTAAATTACTCCATCAAGTTCACTAGAGCTATATAAAGGTTGAAAGAGAAATGAAATACTCATAATTAATAATGGACTTGTAAGCTTTAAAAATTGTACCTTACAGTGTATATGACGGTAAGGTAAAATAGAGTAATCTCAGTTAAACTAATTTTCACATTGAGGGTAGGGACTAACTCAGTATCCTCTATATTACCATACATGGCAGTACATGACTTTGTAATATATCAAAGGCTACTGTGACTTTATTTCTAACTAAAATATTATTCAAAAATGTTAACTTATTTGTAAACCCAAGTTTTTTTTTACCATAACTCTTTATGGTTTTATTGTGATTAATTTTTTACTATATTCAAAGTCTTAACCAGAAACATACTTTAGACTAACCTTATCTGTAAGGTTCTATAGCTTAAAGAAAATAATAAGCTTTTATTTTCTTAAAATAAAATAAAGAATTATTTAAATTGCTGAACTCTTAAAAGGTCAAGTGGAAGGGAAAATAAATTTATTCAAACAACACATTAAAGTGCAATGGAGTGAAAAGAGCTCTCCAGGTATACTCTCAGTTTCACAATTAACCTCATCCTGTCTGCGTTCAAGTTTATTTAACAATTACCTCAATACAGAACCAATAATTCCATATATATATTCAATAGAATATATCGTTAAAGCAGGTATTCGTAAGAATAATTAATCCTTACCAGCATTTCTTCATCATGTATTGTATATTTACTGTGTAATTCGTCTGTACCGTCCTACGAAACACTTGACTCAGCAGATGTCATATTGTCAATCGCAGAACTGTCTACACATACGCTGCATCTGTGACTAGCGCTGTTGATTTATTCCTCTGTGTGCTACAGTTTCCAAATACTCCACAGTTTGATTATTTTGCAGTGTTGCATGGATTCAGATTAATCTCTCCCGTGTCAATGTTTTATTTAAGCTTTCATCTCTCCATAAATTGTTGGCTAGCCAGTGCGACATTGGTTACCCTTTAAATAATGTATAATGTATATACATGAATGTATTAAATCAAATTAGAAAATAGTAGTTTACGCAACGATTGCGTTAAGTTAGTCTTTACGACACGAGTAGAAAATTTAAAACTTCTACGAGTGTCGTAAAGACTAATAACGCGAGTTGCGTACACTACTTTACCTACGACCGTTTTTTAATTACTAAAAATCTGGTTTTGTATTACTAACAATCACTACTAATAACTTCCTAGAGAGTTTATGTTTTCGTTTATTGTCATTGTCACTGAAAGTGATGCAACGACTTATTGGTTAATCAGCTGATTTCATGTAATTACGTGTTTGTAAAACTTTGTTAAATGATACGTTCCTTTTTCAGGCAATAGGTTCTGCTAGCAGCATTCTTACCATAAATACTGTATCAGGTACAATTAGGGAAATATTGCATATATTTTTGGACAACTGAATAATATTTTATTTATTTATTTTATTTTATTTACCAACGGCAATACAGCAATTTACAAAGATAATAAGTGTTTGACAGCTTCAACAGTGAATGTTTGTGCTTATGACTAGATTAACAATAATAAAAACTAAATTGATAACAATATAATATAGTGAAACAGTTAATTTACAGTTAGATCTCAGCATCGAATATGTGGTCCACAACGAGTTGGGTGAAAAAGTGGTTAAGAGGTTTTCAAAATAAACCAGAAGAACATTTTCATTTATCAATTTAACCTTATTTTGTTTCGTCCATTTAATGAATTGCTGGTATGTAATTGCATATGGTACCTTTGTTTTGATTTTGGTGGCAAAAGATTAGCACAAACAGTTTGTGCTCTCATTTCTATCTCGTCAACATCACTTTCACTAACTTATATTTTAAAATCAACCTTCATTTAACTTTCACCAATTTAGGTTAAGAATACGCGAGTATCAACATGAACAAGCCGGATCAACAATTAAAATTGTCAACTGATCAGCTGATCAGCTGATTAGTTGACGTTCGAAGTATTACAATTGTACTTCTTTTCTCTCAATCCTTGAACCTCATTAGTCCGTTACCCATGTTGATATGAGAAAAACTATGCTGATATGAAAGTAAACAGCTGTTAAGTGAAACTTTTCAATTCTAAGAAATGAACTGAAATGGCTACTTTAAAAAACGGTCGTAGGTAAATAAATTGTCTTCATGCTCATGTATTGGTGCTACTTGCACAGCACTATTTGCACGACGCTGTTATCTCGAGTCATTAAAAACCATGTAGGCCTAAGTAAACTCGCATTTCTGACACATAAAAAAAAATACCAAAATGAAGAAATCGGCATTCAAAAATAGTAACATTAACTTACAGTATTGCCATTTTTTATAGCTGAGATATTGTAACAGACTTTATGTTATAATAGTCAATCTTATACATGGGGTTTCCTCTACCAATTAATTGACAGTTAGACGCATCGTACAGTTTTCTAATAGGTATAAGAATATGTAATTTTTATTAAAATCTAATGAGTTTCACTAATGAATCTACTCTTAGAAAAAAAAAAAAATTAAATAAAAAATAATAATAATAATAGTTAGTGAAAACTGAAAATAAACAGTCTGAAAGACGCCCAGTATGTAGTTTCAAATGCTGAATTTAAGGGTTTGTGAGACAAAAACGGCGTAGCTTTTACTTTATGCTCCAGAGTGTAGAGCATATAAATAAATAAAAAAATACCCTTTTTATTTATACTACGATAGAGTCTAGAGCATATGATTTACAAGAGTGTGAAGAGGTTGGTTTTTACACTAAATCACATTCAGAATAATAATTCGAAATAAAACAAACATCTTCTATCTTCTACTTATATATAATTTAGTTCTTTATACAACTAATTTTTATACAACAAAATCTAGAGTTCTACTAGACCGATTTTATTAATTAATGGGAAAGTTAGATTCATGTAGATTTGCAAATAATAATGAAATTTCTTTTTTGTTATGATTTATGGTGAAATAAAAAAAAACATGTTTTCCATAATAAATACATTGAAAACGAGGGTTTTAACATCTTTTATCTGGATGCAACCTTTGGCTGCCTGTTTAGGGTATTTCCAAGAAATGTATAGTACCAATTTGTAGGATATTTTATTCTCTCTCAGAATATCACCATCCACAATGGTCGATTTCCCCAACATTTAAAACATTATTTTATTAGAATAATGGGTTGTTGGAAAGCTCAATACATGTAGATTTGCAAAATTATGAAAGTTGGTTTTTGTTATGATTTATGGTGAAAATTAAACATAAATTATATTTTTACATAATAATTCAGTATTAAAAATCTTTGTATGACCAAATCTACAGTCATACTATGGTTCTACTGGACCGATTATATTAATTAATGGGTTGTTGGAAAGCGGGTTGTTTTGAATAGTCGTAATCATCCCTTGTTTAGTAATACACCCAAGTGTATTTTATAATCAATAACAACGAGTATCCGTGGTTGGGTTTGTATTTCTAACTCACTTTGTGTTTCTTTGTGTCTCTGGAGGCTTTTGAAAGCCGCAATTCGTCTTTTGGCACACATTGACTTCGGCTCAGCCTTCCATGTAATTGGGTCAGCAGCATTTAATGCTGGAGTAGATGTAGGACTACTTTTGTGAATGTCGCTCGTTGCCATTTTACATAGGTTTTGTATATCTAACTCTCTTTGTGTTTCTTTGTGTCTCTGGAGAATTTTGAGAGCCGCAATTCGTCTTTTGGCACACATTGACTTCGGCTCAGCCTTCCATGTAATTGGGTCAGCAGCATTTAATGCTGGAGTAGATGTAGGACTACTTTTGTAAATGTCGCTCGTTGCCATTTTACATAGGTTTTGTATTTCTAACTCTCTTTGTGTTTCTTTGTGTCTCTGGAGGCTTTTGAGAGCCGCAATTCGTCTTTTGGCACACATTGACTTCGGCTCAGCCTTCCGTGTAATTGGGTCAGCAGCATTTAATGCTGGAGTAGATGTAGGACTACTTTTGTGAATGTCACTCGTTGCCATTTGAACCATGCCCTCGCGCCCGCACCCAGACTAACGAAATGGAAGCGTGATCCATGCGCAGGCCCGAGGAGCGGCTCACAAAACTTTACTTAACAAAATAAGAACCATGGATGGAGGCTCAAGAACAACACGCCATTTGAGAGAAACGAGCTGTAATTAACCATTTAAAAGAATAACACAACAACAATAATTAACAATAATACATGAATTAAATACTCTCAATTAAACTTTAAAAAATTTTGATACCCGTTTACCCTACTAACTTACAATTATTTCATTAATCATTTTCAAATAGGCTAAATTTCAAAAATAAATCTTACTAGCTTTTACCTTTCAAAAAACTTTTAAATTAACAAATTACAACAATGATATATATAATGACTCTTATAATAAATTCATTTTATCTGGTAACTATAGAAACTTTAGGGGCCCCAAATTAGAATTCAATAGAATATTTAATAAAATTATAAAATTTAAAAATGATCAACAAGTAGCCTAAAGAATTTAAAATTTAAAAAGAATAACAATTAATAAACTATGTATAGGCCTATAACAATAATAATTTCAAATAGTCTCTTGGGTTGCTTTTTTTTTATAAATAAAATCAAAAAACATAACGACAGTGGGTAACTTGCGGTAGTGCGGTTGGGTTTTGGGCCAGGTCTAGATGTTCAGCACCGGAGGGGGAACCAAGCAGGGCGGAGAGGGGGCCAAGGTCTACGAGGCAGCCATGTGTTACAAATTTCCTCCGCCAAGGTCGAAACGGTCCAGTGCATAGTCCTCCTCACGGGCCCCAAAAGGCGCGCGTGGCGCACTTGAACTACTCCATAACCTCGCAGACTAAGCACAAATAAAAAAACTTAATTGACTTTGCATAAAACATGTGCCAAAAGGGCGATGTAAAACGATGGAAAAATGTCTGCGAGGTTAACTAGTTGATAGTCACGCAACCTCTGAAGTGCTTGGCGGTGGGAGTAATAAGAACAAAAACCCACAGCCTTGTTCGGGGTCGTGGAGTGACAACGAAACACTGAACTAGCCTACTATAAAAAAAACACTTGAACCATTGATCATGAGTCGTGACATTCGCCCGGTGGAAATAGTCACGGCTCAACCTCCCTCCCCAAAAGAGGACACTCCTCTCCAAAAGGGACAAACAAACAAGCCTCTCCCCCACTTCCTGAAAAGAAATTGACCTGAAAGACAACTCAGGTGTCTGTGGTGGGGAACGCCAAGGGACTTCCAAACTGAGGGGAAAACTCGCCCCCAGGGTTTGCTCTGGCCAGAGCTGGAAAATTTTGTGAGGGAAATTCCTTCGCAGAACACAGGGGACAGGAGAAGTGATCAGGTTCTCTGGCCCAGTGCACTTCCCACCCAGACACAAGAGGAAAGAAAATTGCCTACGGAAGAGTTCCGCGGAAGGGCTTGAGATGAGAAATGTGCGCCCTCCGGAACACTTTTCCAGTCCGCGGATCTCCAAGCTCCGCCGTGACAGGCGTCAAAAACCTCAGGATGCGGTGGGGACCTGACCACCGATGACACAACTTTGCAGCTCTCTTGTCCACAGCCGAACTGGCTGGATGAGCTTTACAAAACACCAAATCCCCCACCTGGAAAGGATTGTCTACTCTACCACGATTGTGCTTCCTCCGGACCAATTCCCTAGCTCTGATCAAGTTTCTCCTGGCCGCTTGCCAAGTTGCCTTGACATCAGCCGCACCAGGAGGTGGCAGAAGGTCGCCAATTCCCCACACATTCGCTAACGGGTTGTTAGGCGGATAGCCTAGAAACAGCTCGAAAGGGACCGCCTTGTGACTCTCATGGTGAGCAGTATTGAAAGCAAACTGAAGCCAAGGGAGTTCCTGATCCCAGGTGGTCTGCTTGTCAGCATGGAAAGCTATGAGAGCGGAACGAAGATTGCGATTGAACCTTTCAGCATGAGAAGGCTGTGGATAGTAAGGGGAAGTAGTCACATGGCGGATTCCGTGCCCAAAGCACATTCTTTTGAACAGATGGGAAACAAACTGTGTTCCGTTGTCGGAAACAATGGTGGCGGGTATTCCAAAATGTTGGAAGAGGTGAGTTCGAAGTACCTGCACGGTGAGCTGTGCAGTGGCATTCCTTAAGGGAAAAAGCCAACAAAACTTGGAGAAGGCATCCACACAAACAAGTAGGTACTTATTTCCTGACTTGCTACGCGGGAGAGGCCCTACATAGTCAATGAAAACCTTCTCCAAAGGTCTTTCCGCCACCTCAGATGACAACAAACCAAACTTAGAGTTTTGAGCGGGCTTGCTCAGTGAGCACGTTTGACAAGAACGCACCCTAGCAGCAAGATCCCGATCCATACCCTTCCAGATGAACATTTCCCTAACCTTCGCAATGGTCTTGTGGATACCTAGATGCCCACCCACAGGAGAAGAATGAAAATACTCAAAGACCATAGGGATTAGAAGACTAGGCAGCACAACTTTAGGTTTACCTCGCTGCCGAGCGCGACAGCAAAGGGCACCCTGGGACAGAAAATATGGGGGGTGGGCTCCCCCATTTTGAAGCTCACCAATGATCTTTGCCAGCTCAGGATCCTTCAGCTGATGGGGAATGAAATCAGAAAAGGCGAGTGGAAACTCCAAGAGCACGGCACAACCCGGTTGCTCTTGGTCAGAAGGATGATCGTCGGGTGAATGGTACATCCTAGATAGTGTGTCCGCAATCACATTCTGAGTGCCTCGAACGTGTTGCACTTGGAACTTAAGGGACGATATTTGGACAACCCAACGACCAATTTTCCCAAGCTGGCGTGGATGTGCGAGAAGCCACGAGAGTGCCTGGTTGTCGGTTTCCAATAAAAACTCCTTGTGCTCCAAAAAGCGTCTGAATTTATTGACTCCAAACACGACAGCCAAACACTCGAGTTCATACACAGAAGAGCTTTTCTTTTCGCAGGGACTCAAAGTGCGTGAGGCGTACGCAATTGGCTGCCTAACACCATCCACCTCTTGTGACAACACAGCCGCAATAGCGACGGAGGAAGCATCTGTTTGCAAGACAAAGTTTTGATTGAAATCCGGCATCGCCAAAACAGGGGGCTGCATGATAGCCTCCTTGAGAAGGTCAAAAGACGTCTGCTGCGCTTCACCCCAGACAAACTTGGCGCCCTTCTTCCGAAGCTCATTGAGAGGAGCCGCCAATTCAGCAACATTGGGTATGAAGCGTCGGTAAAAACCTACCATGCCGATGAACCTAGCAATACCCTTGACATCTCTGGGAGGAGGAAACTCCCTGATAGCCTGGGTTCTAGCGGGGTCGATGCAGACGCCTCTATGAGAGATAAGATGACCAAGGAACGAAATTTCCGGCTTTGCAAAACTAACCTTGTCAGGATTCACGGTAAGGCCAGCCCTATTCAATCTACTCATTACTTCTTCAAGATGAATCAGGTGATCTTCGAAGCTCTCACTGTACACCAAGAGATCGTCGAGGTAATTGAACACAAACTTGAACTTGACATCATGAAAGATGGAATCAAGGAGTCTCATGAGAGTCTGGGCCCCCACAGCAAGACCCATCGGAACTCTTGTGAACTGATACAAATTCCACGGAACGCAGAAAGCAGTGAGAGGTCGAGACTCAGGTTTCAAAGGAATCTGATGATAGGCCTGATTCAGATCAAAAACAGAAAAATACTTGGCCTTACCGAACCAATCAAACGCAGAATGCAAATCGGGGAGAGGCACAGAGTCGATTTCAATTTGCGCATTCAATTTGCGATAGTCCAAAACCATTCGGGACTTGCCATTGGGTTTTGGGACGAGAAAAGCTGGACTAGCGTAGCTCGAACGGGAAGGTTCAATGACACCATTTTCCAGAAGTTCGTCAATGATTTTTCTGAGAGTTTCCATTTTGGGTGGAGCTAATTTGTATGGGTGAGAGCGAACGGGACGGGTATCTGTTAGACGAATCTCGTACTCTAACAGGTTAGTGACTCCAAGCTTTGGCGTCAGCACATCTGGGAAACGAGAACACAAGGTTCTGATGGCTTCAGCCTCGCAAGTAGTCAGATGCCCTAACGGATCAATTGTTGGCTTGCTGGGTATCTCAGGCTCGACTACCGCAGCACCACCACCAATTTCATCAGCAAAAGATATTAATACCCGCCTCGCAAATCGGAAAAAACACTGACCTCTGCCTAAATCCAAAATTAGGCCAGTGTACTTGATAAAATCCGCTCCCAAAATGACAGGGAAACAAAGGTCCTTAGCCACCCAAAAACTCCAAACCCAAGAAAAATGTTCAATTTTGAACTTGAAACGGGCTTCATAGATGATGGGAAGGGGTGAATTTGACGCAGTCCAGCAGATAGGGGTTTTTCGCTCAACTTGCTTGATAAGCCCAGACGATTCAAGTTTTTCAAAAAGGGACAAGGAAATGAGGCAACGGGCTGACCCAGAATCCACTAGGGCCTTCTGCACCGTGGAACCTATGAAGATGTTGAGACGTGGGCAAGTTGAGCGCGCCGCTTTCACGCCCATGGAAGCAAGGCCCGCAATACCCCGCAGCAGCAGAGGCTCGGTCACAGGCACAACACTCCCAGAAGGGGAGGCAACAGAAACATTAACTGACATTAACTTAGAATTTGACTTACTTGAAAAAACTTTCAGATTATTGCCCTTTACATTATCACCAACAACCTCACAGGAAGGATTGGGCAAATTTTCCTCCTGTGAGCAAACTAGTTTTTTGGACCACGTCCAAAATTTCCACCTTGACGGCAATGCCGCCGAATGTGACCTGGTTGCCCACAACCAAAACAAACAACAGGTTGCCTCTGCCACTGCGGCGGTTCAGGACCCAACACTCCCACGGGTGCTACGACAGCATGATGACCAGCTAGGGGAAGATGCCCCGCCGCTTGGTCTCTCTGAAAATCAGCGTCCTGGACAGATCTCGAAAGGATGGAAAGTCTGTCCAGATCCGCAAAAGATGAAGGCCGTGGTGCAAAAACCAGACGGGAGCGTTCCTCAGGCTTCAACCCCTGAAGCACAATGTCAATGAGCTCAAGCTCACTGATCCCCAAACGCAAGACCCTTTCCACCGTGCGAATGTCCCCCACGTACTGGCTGAGAGACTCGGCTGGCTGCTGAGGACGAAAAACTCTCTCAACTTTCAGCTTCTCCATGACCCGACGGGGCATGAAAAGCTCCAAAACCTCTTTATGAAAAACATCAAAGGTGACGCCTCTGCGCAAACAATCAAGCAATCTATCCCCCAACGGTTTCAGACAGTATGGAGCAATGAGTTCCATCAAGGTTGCGTCTGACATGCCAGGGTATTCACGCATGCGCAAAACACTCTCCAGAAAAAAACAAAGACCATTCACATCTAACCCGTCCACCGGCCGGAAACCACTCAGGACAGAGGCAAGGGGATGGGGAAGTTTGCCAAAGGAGTTAGAGATGGAAGGGGAACTATGAACTTGAGAAGGAAAGGGAGATGGGGACTGGACATTCAGCGTAGCCGCAGCCAAGGTGGACGTGTGAGAGGGGGACGGTGTGACATTTGCATTTGACATTTGAACATTTGCAGGCAACTGGAGCAGTGTACTTGGCGTAGGCGGAGCCTGGGGGGTACCCACTGGAGTCACATCAACTGACCTTGGTACTTCGTTTGAAATTTCCGAAGAACGGTTGTCTTCAAAAATTTCAACTTTCTCTTTGACAGACTTTCCTGCCTTAATACTCTCCAAAATACCTTCCAGCTCAAGGATTCTGGCCTCCACCCAACTCTTGTCTTCATCCTGGATTTCAGGTTGCCCCAAAACCAAGAGTAGACGCTTACGCCAGTGCGTCAGCTGTGTGATAGCCGAACCCTTAGCTGAGCCCATAGGCAAACTACTCCAACTATTAATTTCCCCACTTAGCTCTTCCATCCTCTCTTTACATGCCTCCAGTTCCTCATCCAAACTGAGAGACTCAACCCAAGCTTGAGGCATGCTAGCAATTTGTCTGAACTGTGTACGCAAAGTGCGTACATCAGTTCCAGGAGTCTCCCCCCGGGACCGCACCTCGTACACCAGCTCCGGCTTCCTCAAATATTCCGGCACAATTGACGCCATACCGAGTCTCAACCAGCACTTGACTCAAAACAGACAACAAAATTTTTTCACAACACAAACACAGAAATTTAATTCCTAAGGCTTCTGGACGTTGATGCCTACGCACCTGATGGGGCCCAAAAGAAGAACCTGCCCATTCATACCGCAAGTACCGCAAGAAAAAACAACAACAAATGACCCACGAACGTACACACACACAAACATACACCGATACATACACTAGACAACACCTAACACTTGTGTGATGGGGTGTACACACAAACTTTTTTTTTTTTTTTTTTTTTTTTTTGACACATGACCATGCTTTTGACACTCTTGCTCCCGAAGGATGCAAGTCCTTACCACCGATTCCACCCGGTGCCTCGGCCAAAAGGGCGAGCTCCTAATAAAAAGTGTTTACGCCCCACCACAACACAACAAGGCCCTTTTCCAAAACTGCCAGGCCAGAACATTTCCAAGAAACCAATCCATCCACGGCTCTTCAAACAAAACAAAAAATAGAACGTGGACAGTGATCGCATCCCTAAGTATCCGAGTCGTGAAACCAAGTTTCACGACAAGGCACCCAAGACGCAACCCACTAACCACGCTCTGCTACCAGATGAACCATGCCCTCGCGCCCGCACCCAGACTAACGAAATGGAAGCGTGATCCATGCGCAGGCCCGAGGAGCGGCTCACAAAACTTTACTTAACAAAATAAGAACCATGGATGGAGGCTCAAGAACAACACGCCATTTGAGAGAAACGAGCTGTAATTAACCATTTAAAAGAATAACACAACAACAATAATTAACAATAATACATGAATTAAATACTCTCAATTAAAATTTAAAAAAAATTTTGATACCCGTTTACCCTACTAACTTACAATTATTTCATTAATCATTTTCAAATAGGCTAAATTTCAAAAATAAATCTTACTAGCTTTTACCTTTCAAAAAACTTTTAAATTAACAAATTACAACAATGATATATATAATGACTCTTATAATAAATTCATTTTATCTGGTAACTATAGAAACTTTAGGGGCCCCAAATTAGAATTCAATAGAATATTTAATAAAATTATAAAATTTAAAAATGATCAACAAGTAGCCTAAAGAATTTAAAATTTAAAAAGAATAACAATTAATAAACTATGTATAGGCCTATAACAATAATAATTTCAAATAGTCTCTTGGGTTGCTTTTTTTTTATAAATAAAATCAAAAAACATAACGACAGTGGGTAACTTGCGGTAGTGCGGTTGGGTTTTGGGCCAAGTCTAGATGTTCAGCACCGGAGGGGGAACCAAGCAGGGCGGAGAGGGGGCCAAGGTCTACGAGGCAGCCATGTGTTACAAATTTCCTCCGCCAAGGTCGAAACGGTCCAGTGCATAGTCCTCCTCACGGGCCCCAAAAGGCGCGCGTGGCGCACTTGAACTACTCCATAACCTCGCAGACTAAGCACAAATAAAAAAACTTAATTGACTTTGCATAAAACATGTGCCAAAAGGGCGATGTAAAACGATGGAAAAATGTCTGCGAGGTTAACTAGTTGATAGTCACGCAACCTCTGAAGTGCTTGGCGGTGGGAGTAATAAGAACAAAAACCCACAGCCTTGTTCGGGGTCGTGGAGTGACAACGAAACACTGAACTAGCCTACTATAAAAAAAAACACTTGAACCATTGATCATGAGTCGTGACATTCGCCCGGTGGAAATAGTCACGGCTCACATTTTACATAGGTTTTGTATATCTGGAGGCTTTTGAGGGCCGCAATTCGTCTTTTGGCACACATTGACTTCGGCTCAGCCTTCCATGTAATTGGGTCAGCAGCATTTAATGCTGGAGTAGATGTAGGACTACTTTTGTGAATGTCGCTCGTTGCCATTTTACATAGGTTTTGTATTTCTAACTCTCTTTGTGTTTATTTGTGTCTCTGAAGGCTTTTGAGAGCCGCAATTCGTCTTTTGGCGCACATTGACTTTGGCTCAGTACCATTCCATGTAATTGGGTCAGCAGCATTTAACGCTGGAGTAGATGTAGGACTACTTTTGTGAATGTCGCTCGTTAGTATTGGTCAATGATAAATAGAATTCTTAGGCTATTATTTTCTGTTGTACTGTATTTAGTCACTTGCTTCCGTACTGTAGATGATTTGTTACAAGCATATATTAAAATTCATTTATTTATATTTTCTTTAAACTGCCATAGCTACCTGACACTCCATAAGACTAATGTTAAAAATATTAAGGTTTAATTTAAAGATTTTCACGCAAACTAATTTTCGCAGAACTGAGCCTAACATTGATATTGTTATTAACCTAAAACTAAGATATTCCTAATAATTTGGAGGAAATCATAGGAGCTGCTTTTGAAATAATTTTGCGCAAACGTTACTTATGTTATAGTATAGATATTCTTCTTCTATATAGTATAGATATTCTTAGTTGTAACGATTGTCATAAGGTAACTAAATGCAAATCTATTTTTAAGATGTGACTACAAATATGTGATACAAATATATATTAAGGGTGATTTTACTATCTTTTTAAAGTTTAAAACATCTATAGGATGAAGAGCATTTGTAATTTCATTTTTGATGTTAGCCTCCGGATTACGTTAAATACATTAATTAACCTAGTGTTTATACGTGCTATGCTGCAATCCAAAGTGTTTGTAGTGCCACAACTAGTATCTTGTTCAACTTTCATCATTAGGCGCCGATGAATGTCACCATCACTTCATCAGAAAATCGTCATTTTCCTATACAGCGTTTGTGATATTGCGGTAGTGAGTAGGGAGGGGAAGGCTTACAGTGGTCCCCTGGCTGTCGTTGGTGTGATGTATGAGTTAACGCCATTTACACCACACTTTTGTCTCTTCCTTCTCCTTCCAGCCTCCAAGTGAACTAATCTGTGTAAAATACAGACAAATTATACATAAAAGAATTATTTTATGATGATCAAACATTAAGATGTAATAGTAAAGATGCCCAGTATTTGTTACATGAATCTAATCCTATGTTACTAAAAATGTTAACTAACAGTAAATATTTTTCTACATAGATATTTAAACCTAAGTTGAACTAAAGACTGGTTTGAAAAAAAAACACAATAAGTTTGCTAATCAAGCCTGACAGTAACGTTTTATAAATAATTCACAGACATTACTAACAACTAAAGGATGATTTGATGAAGAAAACACAATAATTTAGCAAATCAAGCTCGACAGTAAAGTTTTATAAATAATTCACAAACATTACTAACAACTAAAGGCTGGTTTGATAAGGAAAACACAATAATTTTGCAAATCAAGCTTGACACTAACGTTTCATAAATGATTCACAAACATTACTAAAAATCTTGAAATATTTGTATACAACATTATGAATATGTTTTTATGTTTGGGCATTAGGTAAAGCCGTCTCGTGGATTTGTGGACGTTTATCATATTATCAAGACTGTTCGTCTTTATAAGACCCTTCGCAGTTGAAGATGCATTAATCCTACTAAAATACAACAAAGCTAATTTACTGGTACTATTGATCTGGTATACAAAGTTAAGAGTTGGTACAGCTAAAACATTTAGCTTAGAGGTTTTGTTAAAACAATTTAAAACCAAACCTAAAATTCGGTTCAAAATCAAATTCAATAACGAATTTGTGGGAAAATGTACACAAAACTCATATTCATTTTTGTTTTTCATTAATATATACATAGGCAATAAAGTGACCTTTGTAAAAAAAAGATTGTCACTTGTGTAGAACGTGTAGACACAATATGTAATAAGCAAACTCTGGAATTTCTCTTCAGATGGAATGTACGCCTCTCGCATTGTTGTAAAAGCGATGATTGTTGTTTCGCGTATTGGAGTCTCTCAGGAGAAGAGGCGTGTTGCTTTGGAATTTATTGAGGTAGCTTTACAACTGCATATTCGGAGAAAAGTTCAATGTCATTCCATAGAAAGTATTTTTAATAACTTGTATACTTGACTAGAATTGTTTTATTGATATAAATTTGCAAAACCCATGAACTTTGAGTAATCTAAACGTTAAAATAATATTAAGTGATCAGGATGGACAATAAAAATAAAAAATGAAACGTTTTAGCTAGAAAACTAACAAAATATATTAATGTTTGTAGAGATCGTGCTAAAATCTACTTACCTAAGTTATAAAAACAAATTTAGTTATAAAAGCTTTTTGTTAAATATATTTATATGTTTTACTACTTTTTTACAGCTATCCACCACTGTTACGTTGTGTTGCATTGCCCGCGCTGGAGCATGGCCTGTTTTTTTCTAGTTGGCCCTTGATCCTGACCCCGTTGCAAGGCACGGGTGTGGCTATTAAATAATACGAGAGGTCGTCCAGTGGTCGAAATTCGACCAAAAATATGTAATGTACTCACTTATCTATTTTCACCCCACACTGTAAATAAAACATGTGATTGGAGTTTCCTCCATTTGTTTTGATTTTCTGTTTATATTTCGTTGTTATTTCGTAACCAGCATAGCAACGCATAAGATCCATGTTAATTTTTTCAAATTTTTAAACTCATTTTTTGTGCTTATCTTTGAGCCTATTTAAATTTATAAAGGGATTCTGCACACCTGCAGGAAAATAGCTTTCCAACGGTATGCGTAGATTTTCCCTACGATTCACACGAGCTGAGAAAAAAGGTTTTAAAGAAACATGCTTGCCTATTAATATATAGATATAATAGTGTATAATACAATTATAATATATATAGGGTGTCCCACGAAGGGGTTTAAACGTTTGATTTTATATTACGCGCCCATTCATGCACCGAACTTTTTGAAACTTTACACAGTTTACAAGGTAGGTTTTAAAAATATTCTGGAAAAATTTCAACTCCCTAACCTTAGTAGAAACAAAATGGCGGCATATTGAAAAAGTTACTTTAAAACATTAAAAAAGGTATTTTTGGTTTTATAAAATATTTTTATTGTTACTTTCCAGGGCAATATGACTTTAAAACAAGAAAAAATTAGAACATAGCCAAATGGAAAACTAAAAATTAATCAAATAACTAATAAATAATAATAATAAATAAATAACTAATAATAAATCATGAAAGTAGTTTTTATAGAAAGCACATTGGTAAATTTGTCAATAAGCCGCCATTTTGTTTCTACTAAGGTTAGGGAGTTGAAATTTTTCCAGAATATTTTTAGAACCTACTTTGTAAACTGTGTAAAGTTTTAAAAGGTTCGGTGCATGAATGGGCACGTAATATAAAATCAAACGTTTAAACCCCTTCGTGGGACACCCGGTATATACATGTATATTGTTTGAGTAACTAATTATAAGATTCGGTAACGCAGTACACAATCGCCGGTAATGCAGAATAAAATTTTGGTTCTCGCTCTGATTTTTATTTTCACTAGGCTATATATTTGGCTTATGAGGGAGAAACATGGGGGAGTCGTACATTGTATTTATAACCAATATTTATAACTAAATTAACGGTATCAGCATTCTGACACATGCTTTCTCCCATAAGCTCGTCAACAACCTTTATCATGGGTAAACGGTAAGAGTAAATTGCAAAAGTTGCAATAACTTTTGAACCGTAATTGTTCCAGCAATGGGGTGTTGTACTATTTTTTTTTTTTTTTATTATAAGGACCAAAGCTTGTCAATTTTGACCAAAATCAGATTTTCTCCAAAAATCCGATTTTGTTGTTGTTATTTTATGGTTTTTTGTGGGAAAATAACATAAGTTACATCCCATATAACTGCATCTGTTTCCTCTTGTACTTTGGAACCATAATTTTTACGGAAATGGGATTTGTACTATTTTATTTAGAATTTAAAGGACTATAACATACTGTAACGGTCAAAAATTGACACCTAAAAAATTTTTGACCTTATACAAAATAAATGCATATTAAAGAGAGAAGAGGAGGAGATCGTTTTATTTGTTTTGGATAATGAAAGTAGTAATGAGCGGAGTGGAAAAGTACTGGGCTGAGCAAACGTTGACCCCTCCTCAATTCGGAAGATTCTCGGAACGGCCGCTGCCGCGCCAGGCGCTAGTGTCGGGCCACGAGCGGGGTGGGGGAAGGCAAGAGCGAGCGGCAACGGAGAGCTCAGTTGGTCAGTCTCGTACCAACCACCAGCCCAGTCGGACACATCCTCCCCGGTGAGTGCAGTATACCTTTGGTTACACCTTAGTAACACTGTAGCTACACTCTACCGCTCTTACGTTCGATAGCGTAACATACATTCTATCGTTGCTTAAGGGTTATTTCGTTTCGTTAATTAAAAGAAGAATATACTTTTGTTTACATTTTAGTTTGGCATAGAGGTTATTTGCCGTTTTAAGCGGCTCTGGGAACCAGGGTCGCTCCTCTGACACCCAGTGTCGCTTAGTCAGTTTTAATCGTATTGGGAACCAGGGTCGCTCCCCTGACACCCAGTGTCGCTTAGTCAGTTTTAATCGTATTGGGAACCAGGGTCGCTCCCCTGACACCCAGTGTCGCTTAGTCAGTTTTAATCGTATTGGGAACCAGGGTCGCTCCCCCGACACCCAGTGTCGCTTAGTCAGTTTTAATCGTTTGGGAACCAGGGTCGATACTCTGACACCACAGGTCACTTGACCGACCGTATTCGCCGTTCTTCGTTACTAGTGATCGAGGCACGATCCCTCGACACTAGCTCGCCGTTTCTTCGTTTTGGGAACCAGGGCCGATACCCTGACACCCCGGGTCACTTGACCGACCGTATTCGCCGTTCTTCGTTACTAGTGATCGAGGCACGATCCCTCGACACTAGCTCGTCAGTTCATCGTTTTGGGAACCAGGGCCGCTCCCCTGACACCCCGGGTCACTTGACCGAACTTATTCGCCGTTCTTCGATTCATCGTTTTGGGAACCAGGGCCGCTACCCTGCCACCCCGGGCCATTTGATCGAATTTCAGCTTATTGGGAACCAGGGCCGTTACCCTGACACCCCGGGTCACTTGACCGACCGTATTCGCCGTTCTTCGTTTGGGAACCAGGGCCACTACCCTGACACCCCGGGTCACTTGACCGACCTTATTCGCCGTTCTTCGATTCTTCGTCTTGGGAACCAGGGCCGTTACCCTGACACCCCGGGTCACTTGACCGACCGTATTCGCCGTTCTTCGTTACTAGTGATCGAGGCACGATCCCTCGACACTAGCTCGCCGTTTCTTCGTTTTGGGAACCAGGACCGTTACCCTGACACCCCAGGTCACTTGACCGACCGTATTCGCCGTTCTTCGTTACTAGTGATCGAGGCACGATCCCTCGACACTAGCTCGCCGTTTCTTCGTTTTGGGAACCAGGGCCTTTACCCTGACACCCCAGGTCACTTGACCGACCGTATTCGCCGTTCTTCGTTTGGGAACCAGGGCCGTTACCCTGACACCCCAGGTCACTTGACCGACCGTATACGTTATTCGTCGTTTCATCGTTTTGGGAACCAGGGCCGATACTCTGACACCCCGGGTCACTTGACCGACTTTATTCGCCGTTCTTCGTTACTAGCGATCGAGGCACGATCCCTCGACGCTAGCCCGCCGTTTCATCGTTTTGGGAACCAGGGTCGCTACCCTGACACCCCGGGCCATTTGACCGACTTTCGTTGTTTGGGAACCAGGGTCGCTACCCTAACACCCCGGGCCACTTGATCGACTTTCATCGTTTTGGGAACCAGGGCCGATACTTGACACCCCGCGTCATTTGATCGACTTTCGTTGTTTGGGAACCAGGGTCGCTACCCTGACACCCCGGGCTACTTGATCGACTTTCATCGTTTTGGGACCAGGGTCGCTACCCTGACACCCAGTGCCATTTGATCGACTTTCGTTGTTTGGGAACCAGGGTCGCTACCCTGACACCCAGTGCCATTTGATCGACTTTCGTTGTTTGGGAACCAGGGTCGCTACCCTGACACCCGGGCCACTTGATCGACTTTCATCGTTTGGGAACCAGGGCCGCTCCCCTGACACCCTGCCTCATTTGACCGACTTTCGTTGTTTGGGAACCAGGGTCACTACCCTGACACCCCGGGCCACGTGATCGACTTTCATTGTTTGGGAACCAGGGTCGCTCCCCTGACACCCCGCGTCACTTGATCGACTTTGCCGGTATTCGCCGTTATCGATCGGGGTCCGATCAATCGACGCCGTCCCTCAGTTTCAATCGTTTTAAACCGTCAGAAGGTAGGAGTTGGTGATGATGAGCCTCACAGAATAAACCTTGGTGTTTCGAGTCTGGACAGAGTTCTGAGCCTTCTCCTAAAAAACCAAAACCCTTGCGACCGTGTTTAGGTAAAGACAAACCTCGACCGACCCCTGGAAATTCCAGAACCCGCGCAGACTGAACTATTTTGGGCACCGATTGAGATATTCCGTACACTCCACCGAAAACACGGTCACAATACATACCCAATTTTTAAGAAAATCGTTCTAGTACAGGTAAAATAATACAAAAACACTCCATATAAACAACAAAATTTGTATATTCATGAAATTTCACCTGTGAGTTACTAATAATATGAAAAATGAAGATCCGATGAGTCCTCAAAATTTTGGGCGTCCTAAGGCCCTTTTTGGGGCCCTTTTTGTTCCGAAGGGCCCTTGTTCCTGAATAATTTTGTTTTTACGTTTAAGGCCGAGTGAGGTGTGGTTTTCGATGGTTTTAGTTATTTTAAATCGATTGGGACTAGTTTTAAGTGTATTAAACCACTCCATACAGGGTGTTTCGAAATATTATTACTTTTTACGATGTTTAAACATTTGTTCATAAATTGATCAAATTAGTTACCTCCATGCTCTATATTAAAGTGGATCATTGAAAATAACTGTAATTCTTTACTATATAAGGGGAAAGGATCACAAGGAGTAAGAGAAAATATTAAATACCCCCGTCACAGCAAGCCTGCAGACCTAGCGAATTTTCATTTGCCCGATTTTCAATTAAATCTAAAATAGCATTGAGTTTAATGAATACTTAGGTTTGCTTCTACAAAGAGGCTAATAAGGGGTGTTTATAGTAAAATGTTAATAGCCTAGTATAAAACAAATAAATTTGAAAGGTTTGATCAAAATATATCTATTTACAAACAAACAAAATCATTTTACACTACAGTATTCTACTTAAGAATAATATGGGAATTTTAAATTTACAATTTTAGTATTTTTATCCGTAACTAATAACCATACAAAAACACCTTAATATACTAAATTATTAGTTTTTAAGCTACTAAAAATGTTCTAGAGAAAAATTGGGAAACTTTGTGTTTTGAGGGTAAAGTAAATAAGAAAACCTAATTTTTATCCCATAAACCTCGTTCCCATTGTTCAGGACAAAAATGCTTGTACCGACAATGCTGCTCTGATGGCTTAGTGCTGTTCTGGTCGTCATAACCACGAAAGATAACCGTACTTGTATTGATTGAAAATAAGTTTGAGGAACTTAAGATACAAGTTGCAAACGTCAGTATGTATGAAAGGTTAGGTTAACGTGTTTTTTATGCAAACCTATTAAGACCAATTTCAAATTGATATGTATTTTTCTTAGGTAGTTATTTAAGTTATTTTTTTACATTTATTAACAATTAAAACAATTGTATTTGTATAAAACCTTACATTACATATTAAAATGAAGTACTTAAACTAAAGCTATTTTTCTACAATTTCCATAGTACAAAAAAACAATCAATTGTAGTCTGTTTACAATTTCATCATCACAATAATTATTCTCAGACGACTCATTAACATTTTTATTATTCTTAGCAACTTGTCCATCTTTACTGATTTTGTCAAAGTTGGTGTTCAAGCAGGATTTCCCTTTACAAACCTAAAACTTTGCATATTGCAGAACAGGCAACACCAATCTTAAAGCACGAACAATGTGGTGCAAAAACACCTTTCATACATACTGACGTTTTCAGCTTGTATCTTAAGTTCATAAAAACTTATTTTCAATCAATAAAAGTACGGTTGTCTTTCGTGGTTATGGCGATCAGAACAGCACTAAGACATCAGAGCAGCATTGTCGGTACAAGCATTTTTGTCCTGACAATGGGAACGAGGTTTATGGGGTAAAAATTGGGTTTTCTTATTTACTTTATTTACTTCTTATTTACTACCCTAAAATCACAAAGTTTCCCAATTTTTCTCTAGAACATTTTAAATAGCTTAAAAACTAATAATTTAGTATATTAAGGTGTTTTTGTTTGGTGATTAGTTACGGATAAAAATACTAAAATTGTAAATTTAAAACTCCCATGTTATTCTTAAGTAGAATAGTGTAAAATGATTTTGTTTGTTTGTTAATAGATATATTTTGATCAAACCTTTCAAATTTATCTGTTTTATACTAGGCTATTAACATTTTACTATAAACACCCCTTATTAGCCTCTTTGTAGAAGCAAACCTAAGTATTCATTAAACTCAATGCTATTTTAGATTTAATTGAAAATCGGGCAAATGAAAATTCGCTAGGTCTGCAGGCTTGCTGTGACGGGGGTATTTAATATTTTCTCTTACTCCTTAAGTTAACTACTTAAGTTTTAGGTTTGTAAAGGGGAATCCTGCTTGAACACCAACTTTGACAAAATCAGTAAAGATGGACAAGTTGCTAAGAATAATAAAAATGTTAATGAGTCGTCTGAGAATAATTATTGTGATGATGAAATTGTAAACAGACTACAATTGATTGTTTTTTTGTACTATGGAAATTGTAGAAAAATAGCTTTAGTTTAAGTACTTCATTTTAATATGTAATGTAAGGTTTTATACAAATACAATTGTTTTAATTGTTAATAAATGTAAAAAAATAACTTAAATAACTACCTAAGAAAAATACATATCAATTTGAAATTGGTCTTAATAGGTTTGCATAAAAAACACGTTAACCTAACCTTTCATACATACTGACGTTTGCAACTTGTATCTTAAGTTCCTCAAACTTATTTTCAATCAATACAAGTACGGTTATCTTTCGTGGTTATGACGACCAGAACAGCACTAAGCCATCAGAGCAGCATTGTCGGTACAAGCATTTTTGTCCTGAACAATGGGAACGAGGTTTATGGGATAAAAATTAGGTTTTCTTATTTACTTTACCCTCAAAACACAAAGTTTCCCAATTTTTCTCTAGAACATTTTTAGTAGCTTAAAAACTAATAATTTAGTATATTAAGGTGTTTTTGTATGGTTATTAGTTACGGATAAAAATACTAAAATTGTAAATTTAAAATTCCCATATTATTCTTAAGTAGAATACTGTAGTGTAAAATGATTTTGTTTGTTTGTAAATAGATATATTTTGATCAAACCTTTCAAATTTATTTGTTTTATACTAGGCTATTAACATTTTACTATAAACACCCCTTATTAGCCTCTTTGTAGAAGCAAACCTAAGTATTCATTAAACTCAATGCTATTTTAGATTTAATTGAAAATCGGGCAAATGAAAATTCGCTAGGTCTGCAGGCTTGCTGTGACGGGGGTATTTAATATTTTCTCTTACTCCTTGTGATCCTTTCCCCTTATATAGTAAAGAATTACAGTTATTTTCAATAATCCACTTTAATATAGAGCATGGAGGTAACTAATTTGATCAATTTATGAACAAATGTTTAAACATCGTAAAAAGTAATAATATTTCGAAACACCCTGTATGGAGTGGTTTAATACACTTAAAACTAGTCCCAATCGATTTAAAATAACTAAAACCATCGAAAACCACACCTCACTCGGCCTTAAACGTAAAAACAAAATTATTCAGGAACAAGGGCCCTTCGGAACAAAAAGGGCCCCAAAAAGGGCCTTAGGACGCCCAAAATTTTGGGGACTCATCGGATCTTCATTTCTCATATTATTAGTAACTCACAGGTGAAATTTCATGAATGTACAAGTTTTGTTGTTTATAAAACCCTATTTTACCTGTACTATTCGGGCCATTTTCGAGAAAATCAGATTTTTCTTTTATTTTATGGGGTTTATGGGAAAATCCCCAATAAAAATTTTAATCTCTAAAAATGAAAAACAAACGTTGAACATTTTAAGGGCCATCACATACTAAGTTAAATCAAAACTGGATTTTTTTCTAAAATCCTATTTTTTATTATTTTATGTGGTTTTTTATGGGAAAATAACATAATTTACATTAACTTTTCAACCATTATTTCTACAGAAATGGGAGTCATACAGTTTTGTTCGGAATTTAAAGGGCTACAACATACTAAATCTTTATCAAAATCGTTCGGGCTATTTTTGAGAAAATCTAATTTTTCCGTTATTTGATGGGGTTTTATGGGTAAATCACCATTAAAATCAAAATTAAAAAACACACCTAGAGATTCCATTGATTAGTACCTACATACCAAATTTCATAAAAATATGACTACAGGTGTGTTCTGTAGCTCTGTACATATCTAGACACACAGACACACACACACAGACATCACTTCGAAAACCACTTTTTGGGTTCAGGGGGACGGACCCAAAATGGATATATCCACTCAAAACTCAAACTCGAAAATTTTAACGAAAACAATACTTTCTTCATATACTATGGTACAGGGGGAGAGAGTAAAAACGGTTTATGTTGCAGTAATTAAAGTAAATCCATTGATTTATTTTGAATCTACCTAATTGAAGTACGTACAGAACCAAGTAGTTATGTTTACTGATGTAGCCAACATTTAAGTTTAAATTATTAATGAACAAGTACTGTCTAAAGTTTAAAAACAAATTGTAGTAACTGCAATAAATGATTTTTGGATTGTCCTATAGACCTAATTGGTTTATTATCAATATTAAATAACTAAGCTTTATTCCTATTGAAATAAGAAGGCTACTTACTCAAGTTCGTGGTCTTACAATTCCTAAGATGGCATTTGAAGCCAGGCTACTTAGTCAGTTTGGTTATCGTCTTACCATTCAAAAGCTAGAGAGTGTCTATTATTTAAAATGTGATTTCCCTAGATAACATTAATCTAAAAACGAGAGACTCAACTAGTGATTACTGATTCACTCCTCAACTGTTGGATTTCAAAAATACCAAATCCTGTTGTTGGTTGAGTTGAGTGTTGTCCGCATCGGCTAATCCTTCTGCCATCGTGTGAGAGACAGTTCTATACTTCAGTAGTTTCCGGATAAAAGGATGCCAAAGTCGACAGTTAAGATTAGCCTCTAAAGAATTTGATTTATCGAACTGCATTTGTTGGTCAGTTGGTTTCATGAATTTAGTCTATATCCAAATTTTGTTTGTGAGGTGAACAACAGTGTTAAAGTTCTAATACAAGTTATCGACCAACACTTTGACTTTCATTATTAAGGCTGGTCATCAAGCCTTCTCTTAAACATACCAAATACTCTTTGGAATAGCGCCGACAGGAGCGCCGCATCAGCTGAACCTTCTGTTATCACGTGAAAGACAGTTCTATACTTCTGTCATTTCCGAATAAAATGATGCCATAGTCGACAGTTGAGATTTGCCTCTAAAGAATTTGATTTATCGAACTGCATTTGTTGGTCAGTTGATTTCATGAATTTAGTCTATATCCAAATTTTGTTTGTGAGGTGAACAACAGTGTTAAAGTTCTAATACAAGTTATCGACCAACACTTTGACTTTCATTATTAAGGCTGGTCATCAAGCCTTCTCTTAAACATACCAAATACTCTTTGGAATAGCGCCGACAGGAGCGCCGCATCAGCTGAACCTTCTGTTATCATTTGAAAGAGATCTATACTTTTATAATTTCCAGATAAAAGGATGCCAAAGTCGACAGTTGAGATTTGCCCCTAAAGAATTTGATTTATCGAACTGCATTTGTTGGTCATTTGGTATTATGAATGTAGTCTATATTAAATTTTGGTTGTGAGGTGAATAAATGTGTTAACGTACTAATACTAGTTATCGACCAACACTAAACGGTTCAAAAGTTATTGTAAATTATGTTATTTTCCCATAACTTTCATGATTAAGGCTGGCCATCAAGCCTTATCTTAAAACATGCCAGATACTCTTTGGAATAGCGCTGACAGGAGTGCCTTATCAGCTGAACCTTGTTTCTGGACTTCTGTAATTTCCCGATAAAAGGATGCCAAAGTCGGCAGTTGAGACTTGCCTCTTAAGATTTTGGTTTATCGAACTGCATTTGTTGACAATTTGGCATTTGTTTAGAACCACACTGGTATGACATCGGTTTTTTTGTGGTAACCTTGGTAACAGATCTATATTTTCAGCAACATCAGTTGGGACATTGACAACTCTGCCCTTTACAGAATACTGTAGATTGCCTCATATTGTTCTAATTTGCATGAATGGAAGTCTTGGACACAAAACCCTTCTTCTAAAGGAGATAATTGTTTAACCACTTGAGGAACATAAGTAAGCTCAAACCTTTATGACATAATAAAGATATCGGTTTTTCATTTTTTGTCAGTGCCTTCTTACAACAGGAACACGTATAGCCAATAAGCTGTTTCAACATATCTAAAGATACATTACTCAACATATTTACTGTACATAACTTAACAGAACTTTAAAAAATTAAACGAATACAAGATACACATTCTAATAAGGTCCATCCCTAACTGCATTTTCATTTGTGAAAGAGTTTTGTTCTCCATTTGTTTTTGGTTATGTGTTTTGAGTTTTAATAGTTCTGCCTGCACTTATTGTTTTGTTTCCAACGATAGCTTAGTCTAAGTACTCTTTTACATTGACTGATTTTCAGTCTTTGTGCTTTTCAAGCTGTTTTCTGGCAGGCTATAAGCCGTTGAAGGTGAATTTGTTTCTTACTAGCATTTCTAGTCTATTTCTCTTACAAACTTTAAACTGTTGAAGGTGAATGCGTTTTACTAACATTTTTGGTCTATTTCTCTGTCAAACTTTAAGCCGTTGAAGGTGAATGTGTTTTTTACTAGCATTTTCTAGTCTTATTCTCTGACAAACCTTGAGCTGTTGAAGGTGAATGCTTTTTTTACTAGCATTTTCTAGTCTATTACTCCGACAAACCTAAAGCCGTTGAAGGTGCATTTGTTTCTTACTAGCATTCTCTAGTCAATTTCTCTGACAAAATTTGAGCTGTTGAAGGTGAATGCGTTTTTAATAGCATTTTTTGCCTTATTCTCTGACAAACTTTAAGCCGTTGAATGTGATAATTTCTTATAATGGGATTTTATAGTCTCTTTTTTCAGAGTTTTCCATGTTGAAGGTAAATATTTTTCTTGGATTTTTTATCGTTTTATTTCGCCATCTTTAATTTGTTGTAGGTGAGTTTATTTTTTCATTAATACCGAGACGTTTTTTATGACTATCCTTTAAGTTGTATTTTCTTTTTATCAGTAACGCTGAGGCTTTTTTACTGACTATCCTTCATTCGCTGTAGTTGAATTTTCTTTTGATCATTAATATAAAGACTTTTTTTAACTAAAAAACAGTTTATGTTGTAGTAATTAAAGTAAATCCATTGAGTTATTTTCGAACGGAAAATAACCTATTTGCCTTTTAAATGTACCTCCCCACGGTGAAATTGTTCTCTTCCATGGCCGGAAGTTTTTCTCTTCCTTGTGCACCTTGCCCATTTAACAACTTAACCCTTATTGATCCAAATATAACAGAATATATTAAATGTTCACAGTCATATCCAAAAGGTTCTACTCAACTCATTACTAGAATTCATCCCACATATTTTAAATCCGACAGAATTCATAAGGTCTACTGTCACTCACCACCCAAGACACAGAAAGAAGTGTGACACAGTCTTAAAATTAATCTATTGCAAGTGTTCGGTGCGTGGTTCATGAGAGAGAGTGAGAAAATCCGAATGATGATGAGAAACGAAATATAGTTTGACAATACAAATCTTAAAATAAAGGTACACTTCAATAAATACGGATAAATCTGATGTGCAGTTACTCTGATAACAAAAATCACATACTTGTTTGTGTGTGTTGATATGGTGAAGATGGGTGATGGTAGATTGAAAAGTAACGGGTAAGGCGGTCAGTCTTCTGAGGTAAGAGTCGTCACCGATGAGGGAATGTTTCGTGGCTGTAGAATCTTTACACGAGCATTAGGAGCTGTCAACACATAACATACTTATCCATTTAGCTATCGCTCAATGACGTTTGGAGGGGGGTGACAACTACTTACGGGTTACGTCCAAACCATATTACCTAAAACACTTGTGTATTTCCTTTAAATACACAAAATGTTCATTCAGCAAAATTCGTGCTTCAAGAGAGAGAATTCTTGGATTTAAGTAAAGGTCAATTAATCAGCACTCACGGCGATTCCAGTCCCCCGTGGTTCGTTATCTGGACGTCGGGATGGATCGCTCTCCACTTCCTGTAACATTAACGGTGCTTTACTTACTTTGCGTAATCACTTCCTCCCTAGTCAATTGACAAAAATCGTCCAAGTTCTTTCTAACAATCCACTAAAGTAAAAGATTTTAATCTTTTGGTCTCTAGTTACCAGACGTTTTAAAAACACATGATCAATCCTAAAAACGGTTTTCAATCGTTTGGGATGGGAGACTAAAAAAAATGAATAGTTTGATAATAGGAAAAAACAAAGGGTTAATATAAATTTTGATTTACTGAGAAAACTCTTGGATTTATGAAAGATAATATTATAACTAAAATAACAACAAAACATTACAAATTGAAAGTGTTATTTACAAAGACGGGTGGATTGTGTATCGGCAGATTTTTGAACCAATATTTCGCAAGATAAGCTACAAATACATCGAAATAAAAATAAATGAAAATTAATTAACTAATTGGTCTACCGTGAAAAGTGTAGAAATTTGCAAAAATGGTCTATCTATTTACACGACCGGAGACGATGGAATGTTTTTTATTTATTTAACACATTTTACAGCGTAGTTAGGAAATTAACGTAACCAACCTTCAGTCGGTTTAAGACAGAGGTCTTTTGTCGGATGAGATAGGGTTTTCTGTTCCATGAAATATTGACTAGGTCTGTTGAAGTATTACAGGGTTCCCTCGGAACTGGAAAGTCAGGGAAACAAATATATGGTCAGGGAAAGTTTTTAAAATAAACCTTAAGCCAGGGAAAACTTTTGAATTTTTGAATTTTTACTTTCTCCCCCTATAACCATAGTATATGGAGAAAGTATTGTTTTCGTCAAAATTTTCGAGTTTGAGTTTTGAGTGGATATATTTGTTTTGGGTCTCCCTGGACCCAAAAAAGTGGTTTTCGAAGTGATGTCTGTGTGTGTGTGTGTGTGTCTGTGTGTCTGGATGTGTACAGAGCTAGAGACTACACCTGTGGTCCGATTTCGATGAAATTTGGTATGTAGGTTCTAATCCATGGTATCTCCAGGCGCTTTTTTCATTTTTTTGAAATTTTGATTTTTAATGGGGATTTTTCCATAAAAAACCGGAAAAATCGTATTTTCTCAAAAATGGCCCGAACGATTTTGATAAAAATTTAGTATGTTGTAGCCCTTTAAATTCTGAACAAAATGGTACAAATCCCATTTCCGTAAAAATTACGGTTCAAAAGTTATGGTAAATTATGTTATTTTCCCATAATAACCCCATAAAATAACGAAAAATAGGATTTTAGACAAAAAAATCTGTTTTTATTTAACATAGTAGGTTATGGTCCTTACAATTTTGATAGTTTTTCTCATTTCTTAGAAATTTTTATTTTTAATGGGTATTTTACCATAAAACCCTATAAAATGACGGAAAAAAAAGATTTTCCCAAAAATGGCCTGAACGATTTCGATAAAAATTTAGTATGTTATAGTCCTTTATATTCTGAACAAAATGGTACAAATCCCATCTCTGTAAAAAGTACGGTTCAAAAGTTATTGTAAATTATGTTATTTTCCCATAAAACCCCATAAAATAACGGAAAATCATATTTTCCCAATATTGGCTCGAACGATTTTGATAACAATTTAGTATGTTATAGTCCTTTAAATTCTGAAGAAAATCTTACAAATCCCATTTCCGTATATTTACTCTCACCGCTTACACATGATAAAGGTTTTTGACAAACTTATGGGAGAAAGTATGTGTCAGAAAGCTGATACCGTTTATTTTTACACAGAAAACCGTGCATCGTACGGGAAAAATGTTAATCATACAAATAAAGATGATGTAAAATTGGAAGATATTAAACAGAAGAAATTGATTATGAACCTTTATTTGGTATGAAAAACAATGAACTGAGATGTTTACAAATATTGTAAACGAACATATGTTAAATACAATTCTTTTAACATTCTCCCGCACCAAAAGAAAATGAGAGCATCAGCTTGCAGATGATATTGGTAGACGACACAACTTTACAATCGGTCTTTTCAATATCCCAGTAGCGGTTTGAAGTGTCACAACTCGAGTTATCTTGTCTTGTCCGGGGTGAACGCCAATCACTCTAGCCAAAGGCCACTTTGATGGGGGATATTGTTCATCGATAATGAGAACAATTGATCCGATTTCCACCGGTGTTGATGGAGATCTCCACTTGTACATTGTTTGCATTTTTTGTAGGTACTCTTTGGACCATCTTTTCCAAAAGCTTTGTTTCATTTGTTGCAATAACTGCCACCGTGATAGTCGATTTTGTGGCACTCCTTTTAGATCTGGTTCTGGAACAGCAGATAAAGCACCACCAACCAGAAAATGAGCTGGTGTTAAAGTTGTTAAGTCATCTGGATCTTCAGTCAATTTGCACAATGGTCTTGAATTTAATACTCCTTCTATCTGGATGAGAACTGTAAGAAACTCTTCATACGTTAATATGTGGTCACCTACAACTCTCTTTAGATGATATTTAACAGACTTCACTCCAGCTTCCCAGTGACCACCAAAGTGAGGAGCAGAAGGAGGGTTAAATTTCCATAGGGTCCCGTCTTTAGATAACAGATCTCTTAATTTGTTTGATTCTGATGTTGAAGCTGTGAAAAGGCGGTTTAGTTCACTGTCTGAACCGACAAATGTTGTTCCACAATCACTGGTGATAGTTGCACATATCCCTCGACGAGCAGTAAATCTTTTATATGCAGCGATAAAAGCTTCTGAGGAATAATCTGTGACTAGTTCAAGATGAATTGCTAAAGAGGAAGAACATATGAACAATACTATGTATCCTTTGTATGTTTTCGCTGCTCTTCCATGCCAAGTTTTAATAATGAAAGGTCCAGCATAATCAACTCCTGAATGTAGAAATGGACGTGAAGGGGTGACTCTTGATGGGGGCAACTGTCCCATGAGTTGTTGAGCTTGTTCACTTCTATATCTAGCACAAATAACACAGCGTGATAATTCTTTCTTTACAGTTGGACGGCCTCCAAGAATCCAAAAGCGCTGTCTTACTTTTGATAGAGTGTTGGTAGTTCCACTGTGAAGTGTGCGAATATGAGCATCGTTGATGATTAGTTTTGATAAGAGGGAATCTTTTGGGAGAATGAAAGGATGTTTTGTATCATACTCAATAGATGCATTTTGAAGCCTTCCGCCAACTCTGATGAGTTTGTCATGATCAAAAAATGGATTGAAGTTGTAAAGTTTACTGGACTGATGTACAGGCTTGTTCATTTTTAGCAGTTTAAATTCTTCTATGAACGCTTGGTTTTGGACAAACCCTGTCCAGAATAAGAGAGAATCATTCAACTCTTTTGGAGTTAAGTATGGAGTATACGCAGTATCACGATTCCCTTTGAGACGATTTATAAACCGTTTACACCATGATGTAATACGCAATAGTTTATTAAGATCAGAGTAGCGACTCAGTAACTCAGGTTCAGAGTACGAACAAACTACATTTGAGGACTTCTGCCGTTTAAGTTCAGATATTGCTTCCTTAGCAGGTTCATGATAAGTTGTAGGCCATTTTGTAGAGTCTTCTGCAAGCCAAGAGGGACCTGACCACCATAACGTATGTGTTTTGAGGGCTTTAGGGCATAATCCACGAGAAGCACAGTCAGCTGGATTATCTTTGCCGGGAACGAATCTCCATTGAGCTGATGGTTCTAGTTCCTGAATAGTAGTAACTCTATTACAAACAAAGTCTTTCCACTTAAATGGTTGATTTTGGATCCACGTGAGAGCCACACGAGAATCTGTCCATAACCACAATGGTGCAGATTCAATACTTAACACTTTTTTGACATAGTGGGCAAGACGTACCAACAATAGTGCTGCTGTCAGCTCCAGTCTGGGGATGCTCATTCTTTTAAGTGGAGCAACTTTAGTTTTTGAACAGACTATGTTTGTTACATTTTGTGAACAAGAAATCACTTTGATGTACATAACAGCGGCCATTGCAAATTGTGATGCATCTGAAAAACCATGGAGCTCGATCCTCTTTGACTTTGTAACTCCTAAGAATCTGGGAATTGATATTTCAGGTAGGTCTTGAAGTTGATTTTCAAATATTTGCCATTGTTTCAATAAGGACGGGTGAAGAATTTCATCCCAGTTTAGATTCATGAGCCATAGCTGTTGCATAAATATTTTAGCTTTAAGAACTACAGGTGAGATGAGACCTAGGGGATCGAATAGCTTAGCAATAGTTGATAGAACATTTCTTTTATTGGCTATTTCTAGAGGATGAATATCCTGCTGAAACTGGAAATTATCATGTGATGGTTGCCAGATTAAGCCTAAGGTACGTACCTTGAGAGATTCTTTGATATTGACCGATGTTTCTTTTATACGGCACTCAGTAGATATAGAAGCTAACGTTGAGGGATCGTTACTTATCCATTTTTGCAGAGGAAAGCAGCCTGCCATGCAGAGGTTATTGACCTGTTTTACAACTTCTTGACATTCTTCAATTGTGTCAGCACCTGCAAAGATGTCGTCAACTTATCTACCTTTTGAGAGGACTGAAGCTCCCAAAGGATACTGACTGCCGTGATCAATGACTAGTTGTTCCATTGTCCTTAAAGCTAAAAATGGAGCACATGATAATCCATATGTTACAGTTTTCAGTTGATAGGTACAAAGTTGTTCCTCTTCATACCAAAGGATTCGTTGTAAATCCCAGTCATCAGGATGTACGGCTATTTGTCGATACATTTTTTCAATGTCAGATGAGAATACATATTTGAACTTTCTAAACCATATTAGGACGTCAGATAAATTGGTTTGTAGTTTCTGCCCAGAGTGTAAGATATCATTTAAAGATTTCCCTGAAGAAGTAGGTTGTGAGCCATTGAAAACTACTCTTAGTTTTGTAGTTGAGCTTGATTCTTTCAAAACACCATGATGAGGTAAATAAAATTTTATATTATCATTTTCAGAATGATTTTCAACTTTTGACATATGATTTAGGGATTCATACTCAGAAATGAAGGCAGAATACCGTTTTGTAAAATTGGAAGATATTAAACAGAAGAAATTGATTATGAACCTTTATTTGGTATGAAAAACAATGAACTGAGATGTTTACAAATATTGTAAACGAACATATGTTAAATACAATTCTTTTAACAGATGATAACCTTTTATACATGAAAGGTTATATTCATTTCTTCTGTATATGCATTAGTTTCTAAGATATTCTCAAAATAATATAGAAATTCTTTTATAAATTAATTTTCACGCGTTTTTCGTCGAATAAGCTCATATAATTCATTAGCTTGTTGTTTTAAATTAATGAGAATAGAACACAGGTTTTAGAGTACTGACCAATTTAATATAATATATCAATCGTGTTAAAAATCAAAAATACTTGCTAGAAATTTAAATAAGTCGTGTATATTTGTGATGGAACCCATACTTCTTAAACTCAATACACAGAATAATATCACAGTAGGATAATTAATAAATAATATCACTTCGCCATCATTATTAATAATAATATTGTGTATTACACATGAGGCTGTGATTGTATTTGATATGAGCCTCAAGTTGGTCAACTCAAGAAGGTTCAATCTCCTAAACTTTCCTTTCAACAAGCCGTAACACCTGAAATTTAGTAACCATTATTTGTCTAACAATTAATTTAGTTGAATGCCTTTAAAGTGAGTTTTGCCTTTAAAGTGGGTCATAACTGAAAATTCATTCCAAAGTGCAGTTTAACTATACCGCTGTAATTTTTTAGGGCTATTGAATTTTTGTCTTATAAATTTAATTTTACTTGTCTAGTTATTGAGATACTTTAAAGTTGACTTAATTGTGTAAAATTTCAATGTAGGGCCGATTCAATACATTTTGCAATACACTTATAACAATTTTATTCACTGATTGTATGGTTACCTTTCAATGGTTGACCTGGCAGATGACAGTTTTCTGTTGTAGTTGGTCTGTCTTTCAGATAAATGACAAGTATCTCTGAAAGGTGTTAGGCAATATGTCGACAGACCATAAGCTGCGTCTCCAATGAGGTGGTGGTCTGCATTAGGGATCAGCCTGAGATCCTGCAACATTTAAAAATTAACAATTTATTGCTACAAAAACAAATTATTAAACAATTCCAGTTGAGGTCAAGGTAACATTATTTAGTATTTTCATGTTATATGGAGGCCTAAAGAACTTGAAAACCGTGAAAGGGGGGTTCTAAGTCATATTATAAAATAAAGTTTTATTCACTAGGCAGTTAAAGAGGAAGATTCTACTTTTAATAAGAGAGTTTTAATAAGCCTAGCATCAGATATCTCCTTTGTTGGTATTTCTGCTGGAGGATGTGTCTCACTGCTCAAAGCAAAGAAGTAAAGCTTTAACCTTAAATAAAAGGTATAATAACATGAAAAGTATTTAAGCTGAAAATATTTTTTGCTAATTGGTCTATAAATGGAAAAAGTAATTTCTAAAAGCCTTTAGCAAACAACGATATTCTATGTAAGCCATGAACATATCTTCAGATCAGATCAGTTGGACATTGATAAATTGTTTATACATTTTGTATACATAGGCTGTAGTAAACACAAGACACCAAAAGCCTAGAAGAAACAACCTGCAACTCTTGGCCTATGTGACTCAGTCTGAAGACACGAGCATCATGCAGTCGTCCTGGGTAACCAGTTGAGATGTTGATGAATCTGCATTTGTTGTCACAAATACCTTGGAGAATTATAGAGTGGCGCTGCTTGCGATTGCAATAATCGACGTCATTTTCCACTGGCTTCCTGATGAGAATGTGGGTGCCATCAATAGCACCAACAATGACAGAAAATCCTCCAGAGCGTACTGGAAATTCCTGTAAATATAAAGGTCATGAAGCTAGTGACTAAAGTAGAGGGAGTGACATAATTAATAAATCCTAAAAGAAATAAATACAGTTTTGTTTAATGTTTTTTTTTTATTTAAAGTCACAAAAAAACATCATAAAAATGTTGGTCATTGATAAAAGTTCATTTCATGGACATAGCTAAATTCTCCTAAAAATGTCTCACAAGGGGCATAACCAAGACCATATTCACCATTGCAACTTGGAACAGCATAGATTGCATTAGTAATGACACATTTATAACCATTTTATCACATACTTATATTAGTAAATTGGGTAGTACGGCATACGGAGATAGATAGCGTATTCCACTACTAATAATACTAAAAAAGGATTAGTAAAATTAGGCTTAGGGGCATCTAAGATAATTAGACTACATAGATTTAATTAGCATACATACTTATTTGCATTGTTTGTCGAGACATTCTAAAATGATTCTTAAACTCATTAACATTACACAATGGAATGAGTTGTTCATAATAATATTCATTGTGAGGTCATCTTTTTCCTCTCACATCAAATAACCCATGCACGTTCGGGGAAGTTATTTTCTGCCAATTCGTCTGTTAAAATCAACTCGTTTATTTTCGAGGAAACTAATAAATATAAAAGAAATAAGGATAATAGGAATTAGGAAAAGAAAATTGACGGTGTAAATTTAACTTTAATTGCACTTGTTCTTGCCGCTCAGACTTGTTCTGCTTACTCTCACTCACTGGAGACCGGTGAGTAACCGTTCTGGGAGCCCAAGACTTCTGTTTATCTGCACCGGTACACCGGTACATGTTCTCAGAACGCGTTCAATGTTTGCGGCCCTTCTTGTGAACTGGAATCGACAATCCCCTATTAATAATGGATGAACTGCAATTTTAACCTTCGGAGTGGCCTACGATCACCATGAATTCTTAATTTATCTTTATATATTGTATTTCCTCCTCTTAGTAACCTCCTACTCTTTAATTACTACTCGTTCAAATTAAATTGCAAAGTATCTAATCTTTAATTTTGCGCAAGTAGGTGCCCTTTTCAGTATTTTTTTTTTATGAAAAAATTAATTCCGTCCTTGAGCATATGTTAACTTTTAGATTTTAAACTTCAACAAGAAAAGAAATCAACAGTTAAATTAAATTATGAATACTTTAAGAATATTACGTTTAATCTTTAACTCCAAGATCTTAAATATGTATTTCCAGTAGTTATTCTAAATGGTAAGGTACGGTAACTAAACTATTCAAATAAATAGAACACAACAAGTTTAAGTTTATGTCAACATTTATAAATAAAAACACTTTTTAATTTAAAGATGCCACGTTTTAAAACGCACTAAAAAGTAGAAAATAATTTATAAATATGTGGAGAGGATAAATACTTCAGTAGTTCAATACGTGAAGCCAATTGTAATTTATCTATTGTATGCCTCCTACGTTTTTTGGTTTTAAATCTTACAAGTATTTATTCTTCTGATATGGTCAGTGATAAGTTCTTTGACTACAAGAAACATGTTGGATGCAGACATTCATCTTCAGATGTCTGATGTTTATGGCAGACTGATGTGAGGCTAAAGTGCAGAAACGGACCAAGGAGAAAAATGGCCGTAAGAATGTCCATTTCGGAAGCATTTTTTTTGTGGGTACCGAGACTTTTCACAGAATACCACAATGGGAAAGTATTTTTACGGTAATCTTTTAATCTCTAACCTACCTGTGTCTGTGGTTCTTTGGGCTTCGGCCTGCTTGTTGTGTGCGACCAGCATTCAGTGGGCAAATCCTCGACTTTGGAAGTAACCTTTCCTGGAGGTGAAAACGGACAAGTACCCGTAGCTCACGGGGACACTCAAGGGCAACGTAACTTTCCGCAGTGTGAGGGCAACGGTTTGTAGGCACTTATGCAAACCAATCCCTGTCTCTGAGCACGGACGGTATGGTTATCTTGAGTGTGGGGGGTTCTTCCCGGAACCTCAATTGAGTCAAGGGTGTCGCCACCTCTGGTGGATAGGTTCATCCGGGTGGGTCCCACTTCTATACCTGCCTCCTTTTGGGAAACCCTGATGGCCTGGCAGTGATGTTGGGTCTGACGGGCAAACGAAGTAGATCGGGTGCTGGGTCCGAGCCCGCCAGGGGTATCTGGGGATCTATCGCTCTGGTTATCTCTGGTTTCCCAGCAATGGGTAAGGCCTCGATCGGGCAGTAGTGTAAATGGGAGGTTGGGGCTCCCCCCGTCAGCGTGCTGACGGTCCCCTTCCTCCTGGCTATTGATGGCGGGTCCTGCCTGTCAGGGATTAGATAGGTCCCGAGTGTTGCTTGCACTAAATGCGTCGGGGCGCTCTACCATGGACCTCTAGGTCCTGACCTAGTGGAACCCAGGTGGAGTGACGCTTAAACAAGCAGCCGGAATCCCTGGTTAGGATTGAGGGGCAACCCTCCTTCCGAAGGGTCTGCTTCGGCAGCCGGCGAGCCTGATGACCTTAAGTCATCCGCCCATGATGTGCTAAAGGTTGATGCGTAAGCTTCGGCCTACATCATGGGGCCCGGGTATGTCCTAACGGATAGGTACCGGGTATGCAGTCAGGGGGCTTCGGCTCTCATGACAAATAAATAAATAAAATAAATAATAATCTTTTAATTTTCTAACCCATTTCCGCACTTTAGCCTTCACTCATTTCGGTAGGTAAGAATCAAGGTATTACTGTTGACTTTTGGATACTGAAGGTATTGCATGTAAAAAGTGGTTAATTATTGTTGCATAGATTGTTACATTAATTGCATAGTTGGATGATGATTCACTGTTGGTATCTAAACTTACTGCAGCGGTGTTTATATTTATGATGTGACGAACTCTCGGATAGAATACTTTAGCTTTGAAAACTTTTGTCCAATGCAATTACTCCCAGACGAATGTTGCAACTGACAGTACAAGGCGAACGACCGCCCTGGGAGTCCTACAGACCGATTAGCAACATTCACATTCCACTTCATCCTCGCTCTGTAATCACTAACTATTGTAGTTAACAAAACACGTTGAGGAAAAATCTTATCTTAAAAAAAAGAAAAAGCCTTATCTTAAAACATGCCAGATACTCTTTGGAATAGCGCTGACAGGAGTGCCCTATCAGCTGAACCTTGTTTCTGGACTTCTGTAATATCCCGATAAAAGGATGCCAAAGTCGGCAGTTGAGACTTGCCTCTTAAGAATTTGATTTATCGAACTGCATTTGTTGACAATTTGGCATTTGTTTAGAACCACACTGGTATGACATCGGTTTTTTTGTGGTAACCTTGGTAACAGATCTATATTTTCGGCAACATCAGTTGGGACATTGACAACTCTGCCCTTTACAGAATACTGTAGATTGCCTCATATTGTTCTAATTTGCATGAATGGAAGTCTTGGACACAAAACCCTTCTTCTAAAGGAGAAAATTGTTTAACCACTTCAGGAACGTAAGCAAGTTCAAACCTTTATGACATAATAAAAATATCGGTTTTTCATTTTTTGTCAGTGCCTTCTTACAACAGGAACACGTATAGCCAATAAGCTGTTTCTATATCTAAAGATACATTACTCAACATATTTACTGTACATAACTTAACAGAACTTTAAAATATTAAACGAATACAAGATACACATTCTAACAAGGTCCACAATTCAGTTAATTTGTGTTTTTACCAGGAAAGTTTTGGGGTAGTTTTGATTTTTTCCATTTCTTATGTATTTTGGGGTGCTGAATCCGAATCTGAGGTTTGCCAACACAAATTCTTGACGCAACATTGACAAAAATGAGAAAAATATGGAAAAAGTTATATTTTTTGTAATATTTAGCTTATAACTCAAAAACTATCAACTTTTTGTTATTAGTCTATATAATAAAAATTAAAGTACACAAGATTTGCTACAAAATGCACCCCTAATGTGGTAATCTCCGATGAACCGTTTATGCTCCAGAGCTATTTGAAAATTGGAACATTTTGTGTTAGTTTTTAAATTTCTCCAATTATTCTGTCAATGACATATATTCACTGTATATGCCCAGGCAAAGGTCTTATATAAATCCATAGTGTTAAAATTGATTAATTTTATGTTACTGAACGGTTGACTTTTTATTTAGTGTACAGAAAAGTTACACGAACTGTTGCCGTTTAAATTATCCTCACTCAGAGGGTTGTAATGAGGCAGGTTCTGGCAAACGTTTCGATGCACTATTTGTGAGCATTCTAGCTTGTTCATCTGGACAATTAAAAAAAGGTTAAAACTAAAAAAAAATTACACATAATAATAAGTGATACCAAAATCAAAACTATCAAAATTAAATAACACCAATCTATTAATCATGTAATATCTTATGCACCTGATGACGTGATATTAAGATATACAGTAAATAATAAAATGTTATGTAGGCATATACTGTTGCTAAGCATTTACATTGTGTGTAGATTTGATAGATTTTATTGTAGGTCCTAGGGCGTAGGGCATTGACCTACATGAGAGTGGTAAGGGTTAATTGACTTAAGATAGTCAATACAAATTTTGGCTAGAAAACTAAATCCAACGTTGCCTCACAGCCCCCAACTCAAGCAGCTTTGTGGACATAACTCGCTTAGAGTTTACATTTACATTCGGGTGAATGAATGGGGGTGAAAAAAATAGTATTGGCCTATGGTAACAGTGCCAATCACTCTAAGCCTTGCATCGGTCTTGAAATTTTACACAGACAATTTTATAATGGGTGGGTGCCAATACGATTGAGGATGTACAATGGGCTGTGATGCTAGAGTCTAAGTAAGTAAGAAAGTAAGTATAGTACCAAACGCACATTCCTTTATTTATTAACTTGTTAAATCTACACACAATATAAATGCTTAGCAACAGTATATGCCTACATAACATTTTATTATTTACGTATATCTAAAATCAAGTCATCAGGTGCATACGATATTACATATTGATTAATAGATTGGTGTTATTTAATTTTGATAGTTTTGATTTTGGTATCACTTATGTGTGATTTTATTATGTGTAATTTTTTTTTTAGTTTTAACCTTTTTTTAATTGTCCAGATGAACAAGCTAGAATGCTCACAAATAGTGCATCGAAACGTTTGCCAGAACCTGCCTCATTACAACCCTCTGAGCGAGGATAATTTAAACGGCAACAGTTCGTGTAACTTTTCTGTACACTAAATAAAAAGTCAACGGTTCAGTAACACAAAATTAATCAATTTTAACACTTTGGATTTATATAAGACCTTTGCCTGGGCATATACAATGAATATATGTCATTGACAGAATAATTGGAGAAATTTAAAAACTAACACAAAATGTTCCAATTTTCACAATTTTCACAATGTTCCAATTTTCACAATTCCAATTTTTTTTTTTTTTAATAGCTCTGGAGCCTAAACGGTCCATCGGAGATTACCACATTAGGGGTGCATTTTGTAGCAAATTTTGTGTACTTTAATTTTTATAATATAGACTAATAACAAAAAGTTGATAGTTTTTGAGTTATAAGCTAAATATTACAAAAAATATAATTGTTTCCATATTTTTCTCATTTTTGTCAATGTTGCGTCAAGAATTTTTGTTGGCAAACCTCAGATTCGGATTCAGCACCCCAAAATACATAAGAAATGGAAAAAATCAAAACTACCCCAAAACTTCCTCGCTATGAGTAAATTTAAATACAAATTTACCGGATTACCATCCCTAACTGCATTTTCATTTGTGAAAGAGGTTTGTTCTCCATTTGTTTTTGGTTATGTGTTTTGAGTTTTAATAGTTCTGCCTGCACTTATTGTTTTGTTTCCAACGATAGCTTAGTCTAACTGATTTTCAGTCTTTGTGCTTTTCAAGCTGTTTTCTTGCAGGCTATAAGCCGTTGAAGGTGAATTTGTTTCTTACTAGCATTCTATTTATCTGTCAAACTTGAAGCCGTTGAAGGTGAATTTGTTTCTTACTAGCATTTCTAGTCTATATCTCTTACAAACTTTAAACTGTTGAAGGTGAATGCGTTTTACTAGCATTTTTAGTCTATTTCTCTGTCAAACTTTAAGCCGTTGAAGAAGGTGAATGTGTTTTTTACTAGCATTTTTTAGTCTTATTCTCTGACAAACCTTGAGCTGTTGAAGGTGAATGCTTTTTTTACTAGCATTTTGTAGTCTTATTCTCTGACAAACTTTAAGCCGTTGAAGGTGGTACGTTTTTTACTAGCATTTTCTAGTCTATTACTCCGACAAACCTAAAGCCGTTGAAGGTGCATTTGTTTCTTACTAGAATTCTCTAGTCAATTTCTCTGACAAAACTTGAGCTGTTGAAGGTGAATGCGTTTTTAGTAGCATTTTTTTTGCCTTATTCTCTGACAAACTTTAAGCCGTTGAATGTAATAATTTCTTATAATGGGATTTTATATTCTCTTTTTTCAGAGTTTTCCATGTTGAAGGTAAATATTTTTCTTGGATTTTTTATCGTTTTATTTTGCCATCTTTAATTTGTTGTAGGTGAATTTATTTTTTCATTAATACCGAGACGCTTTTTATGACTATCCTTCATTCGTTTAAGGTGTATTTTCTTTTTATCAGTAACGCTGAGGCCTTTTTACTGACTATCGTTCATTCGCTGTAGTTGAATTTTCTTTTGATCATTAATATAGAGACTTTTTTTAACTAAAAAACAGTTTATGTTGTAGTAATTAAAGTAAATCCATTGAGTTATTTTCGAACGGAAAATAACCTATTTGCCTTTTAAATGTACCTCCCCACGGTGAAATTGTTCTCTTCCATGGCCGGAAGTTTTTCTCTTCCTTGTGCACCTTGCCCATTTAACAACTTAACCCTTATTGATCCAAATATAACAGAATATATTAAATGTTCACAGTCATATCCAAAAGGTTCTACTCAACTCATTACTAGAACTCATCCCACATATTTTAAATCCGACAGAATTCATAAGGTCTACTGTCACTCACCACCCAAGACACAGAAAGAAGTGTGACACAGTCTTAAAATTAATCTATTGCAAGTGTTCGGTGCGTGGTTCATGAGAGAGAGTGAGAAAATCCGAATGATGATGAGAAACGAAATATAGTTTGACAATACAAATCTTAAAATAAAGGTACACTTCAATAAATACGGATAAATCTGATGTGCAGTTACTCTGATAACAAAAATCACATACTTGTTTGTGTGTGTTGATATGGTGAAGATGGGTGATGGTAGATTGAAAAGTAACGGGTAAGGCGGTCAGTCTTCTGAGGTAAGAGTCGTCACCGATGAGGGAATGTTTCGTGGCTGTAGAATCTTTACACGAGCATTAGGAGCTGTCAACACATAACATACTTATCCATTTAGCTATCGCTCAATGACGTTTGGAGGGGGGTGACAACTACTTACGGGTTACGTCCAAACCATATTACCTAAAACACTTGTGTATTTCCTTTAAATACACAAAATGTTCATTCAGCAAAATTCGTGCTTCAAGAGAGAGAATTCTTGGATTTAAGTAAAGGTCAATTAATCAGCACTCGTGGCGATTCCAGTCCCCCGTGGTTCGTTATCTGGACGTCGGGATGGATCGCTCTCCACTTCCTGTAACATTAACGGTGCTTTACTTACTTTGCGTAATCACTTCCTCCCTATTCAATTGACAAAAATCGTCCAAGTTCTTTCTAACAATCCACTAAAGTAAAAGATTTTAATCTTTTGGTCTCTAGTTACCAGACGTTTTAAAAACACATGATCAATCCTAAAAACTGTTCTCAATCGTTTGGGATGGGAGACTAACAAAATGAATAGTTTGATAATAGAAAAAAAAACAAAGGGTTAATAAAGGGTGCGCCAAAATAACCTGACGGTTTTTAATATTAAATAATTCAAGAACAAAATACAATTTTATGTATTAAATAATATTATATTGTACACACTACTATGCCATTTTCATTTATGAACAATTATATCACTTAGGACCTTCTCCTAATCGCAGGCTTCCCATTTTTTATTTTTGTTTCATATTTGCAGTCACTTTAGCCTGATGAATAGAAGCAATCTCTTCCCGGATACACTGCTTGAGTTCATGGATGGTTCGAAAATTCTAAACAAACATTTTGCTTTTTAAGTATACCCATAGCCAACAGTAACACGAAATTAAGTCTGGGGATTGAACTGTCAACGTACATCACCAAACCATGATATCACTTTACCGGGAAAAGTTGTCATTGAATAATTGGCTGTATGATAAGTTGCACCGTCCTGTTGAAACCACGTGTTGGTTATGTCTATCCCTCATAACATTCGCAGTTGTGGAACCAAAAACTCCCTCAGTATGTCCTCATAGCGTTCCGAGTTTACAGTGACAGGGGGTGTTCCCCCTTTCATCCTCAAAAACATATGGTCCGATGACTCCAAGCCGTGTCACACCTCACTAGACAGTAACTTTCTTTCGAACAAGTGATGTTTTACCAAACATAACCTAAAATGGCATAACATAAGCAATCGTTCACTACAACAATGAGGCATCTAGCTTGTATAACAGCTGACTTATTACAAAACGGAAACCGTCAGGTTTTTTTGGCGCACCCAGTATAAATTAAGATTTACTGAGAAAACTCTTGGATTTATGAAAGATATTATAACTAAAATAACAACAAAACATTACAAATTGAAAGTATTATTTACAAAGACTGGTGGATTGCGTATCGGCTGATTTTTGAACCAATATTTCGCAAGATAAGCTACAAATACATCGAAATAAAAATAAATGAAAATTAATTAACTAGGCTAATTGGTCTACCGTGAAAAGTGTAGAAATTTTCAAAAATGGTCTATCTATTTACACGACCGGAGACGATGGGATGTTTTGTATTTATTTAACACATTTTACAGCGTAGTTAGGAAATTAACGTAACCAACCTTCAGTCGGTTTAAGACAGAGGTCTTTTGTCGGATGAGATAGGGTTTTCTGTTCCATGAAATATTGACTAGGTCTGTTGAAGTATTACAGCGTTCCCTCGGAACTGTAAAGTCAGGGAAACAAGTATATGGTCAGGGAAAGTTTTTAAAATAAACCTTAAGTCAGGGAAAACTTTTGAATTTTTGAATTTTTGAATTTTTTTACACAGAAAACCGTGCATCGTACGGAAAAAATGTAAATCATACAAATAAAGATGATAACATTTTATACATGATAGGTTATATTCATTTCTTCTGTATATGCATTAGTTTCTAAGATATTCTCAAAATAATATAGAAATTCTTTTATAAATTAATTTTCACGCGTTTTTCGTCGAATAAGCTCATATAATTCATTAGCTTGTTGTTTAAAATTAATGAGAATAGAACACAGGTTTTAGAGTACTGACCAATTTAATATAATATATCAATCGTGTTAAAAATCAAAAATACTTGCTATAAATGTAAATAAGTCGTGTATATTTGTGATGAAACCCATACTTCTTAAACTCAATACACAGAATAATGACACAGTAGGATAATTAATAAATAATATCACAGATTGAGATTTGGCTGCATTAAATTAAATTATAAAAACATGGAAACTACAAACATTAGACAAATACAATGTATTTATTAATAATTGAGATAGAATTTGTAACAACTAACAGATGACAATGGAAGATTGCTATAGCTCATAATAAATCATTCCATTAGTTTGACTTGATAAAAACCATAGTGCATTCGGCAGAAATCATTAATTTATATCAGCGGAATCTGTAGTTGGCTCACATCAACTATGACAAATTTGGTAAAAAAACTGGTGACAACTTTAACATGGGGATAGAATGTCTAGTTGTTATTTATAGTCAAAGATAATACTGAATGGGATCCTAATAATAAATAACAAAGATAAAACAGTTAAATCAATCTGCAAAATTGATGACTACATAACAAACACTAATTACAGCCAAACCCTGGTCCTGGTAATGTTGCCACAGTTTGGTTTCTTTTGACATTGCCTTCTTCCATGTTGACACCAGCATCTGGATCTTCCGGAAAGTCTTCTTCGTAATTAATATCATCGTCAATGTCTTCGCCATCATTATTAATAATAATATTGTGTATAACACAAGAGGCTGTTATTGTATTTGATATGAGCCTCAAGTTGGTCAACTCAAGAAGGTTTAATCTCCTAAACTTTCCTTTCAACAAGCCGTAACACCTGAAATTTAGTAACCATTATTTGTCTAACAATTAATTTAGTTAAATGCCTTTAAAGTGAGTTTTGCCTTTAAAGTGGGTCATAACTGAAAATTAATTCCAAAGTGCAGTTTAACTATACCGCTGTAATTTTTTAGGGCCATTGAATTTTTGTCTTATAAATTTAATTTTACTTGCCTAGTTTTTGAGATACTTTAAAGTTGACTTAACTGTGTAAAATTTCAATGTAGGGCCGATTCAATACATTTTGCAATACAGTTATAACCATTTTATTCACTGGTTGTATAATTATTACCTTTCAATGGTTGACCTGACAGATGACAGTTTTTTGTTGTGGTTGGTGTGCCTTTCAGATAAATGACCAGTATCTCTGAAAGGTGTTAGGCAATAAGTCGACAGACCATAAGCTGCGTCTCCAAAGAGGTGGTAGTCTGCATTAGGGATCAGCCTGAGATCCTGCAACATTTAAAAATTAACAATTTATTGCTACAAAAACAAATTATTAAACAATTCCAGTTGAGGTCAAGGTAACATTATTTAGTATTTTCATGTTATATGGAGGCCTGAAGATCTTGAAAACCGTGAAAGGGGGGTTCTAAGTCATATTATAAATAACGTTTTATTCACTAGGCAGTTAAAGCGGAAGATTCTACTTTTAATAAGAGAGTTTTAATAAGCCTAGCATCAGATATCTCCATTGTTGGTATTTCTGCTGGAGGATCTGTCTCACTGCTCAAAGCAAAGAAGTAAAGCTTTAACCTTAAATAAAAGGTATAATTATATGAAGAGTATTTAAGCTGAAAATATTTTTTGCTAATTGATCTATAAATGGAAAAAATAATTTCTAAGAGCCTTTAGCAAACAACGATATTCTATGTAAGCCATGAACATATCTTCAGATCAGATCAGTTGGACATTGATAAATTTTGTATACATTTTGTATACATAGGCTGTAGTAAACACAAGACTCCAAAAGCCTGGAAGAAACAACCTGCAACTCTTGGCAAATCTGAAGACACGAGCATCATGCAGCCGTCCTGGGTAACCAGTTGAGATGTTGATGAATCTGCATTTGTTGTCACAAATGCCCTGGAGAATTACAGAGTGGCGCTGCTTGCGATTGCAATAATCGACGTCATTTTCCACTGGCATCCTGATGGGGATGTGGGTGCCATCAATAGCACCAACAATGACAGAAAATCCTCCAGAGCGTACTGGAAATTCCTGTAAATATAAAGGTCATGAAGCTAGTGACTAAAGTAGAGGGAGTGACATAATTAATAAATCCTAAAAGAAATAAATACAGTTATGTTTAATGTTTTTTTTATTTAAAGTCACAAAAAAAACATCATAAAAATGTTGGTCATTGATAAAAGTTCATTTCATGGACATAGCTAAATTCTCCTAAAAATGTCTCACAAGGGGCATAATCATTCACCATTACAACTTGGAACAGCATAGATTGCAGTAGTAATGACACATTTATAACCATTTTATCACATACTTATATTAGTAAATTGGGTATTACGGCATACGGAGATAGATAGCGTATTCCACTACTAATAATACTAAAAAAGGATTAGTAAAATTAGGCTTAGGGGCATCTAAGATAATTAGACTACATAGATTTAATTAGCATACATACTTATTTGCATTGTTTGTCGAGACATTCTAAAATGATTCTTAAACTCATTAACATTACACAATGGAATGAGTTGTTCATAGTAATATTCATTGTGAGGTCATCTTTTTCCTCTAACATCAAATAACCCATGCACGTTCAGAGGAACCCCGAGATCTAAACCGTCTTGTAACGCATCGAGGAAGTTATTTTCTGCCAATTCGTCTGTTAAAATCAACTCGTTTATTTTCGAGGAAACTAATAAATATAAAAGAAATAAGGATAATAGGAATTAGGAAAAGAAAATTGACGGTGTAAATTGAACTTTAATTGCACTTCTTGTTCTTGCCGCTCAGACTTGTTCTGCTTACTCTCACTCACTGGAGACCGGTGAGTAATTGTTCTGGGAGCCCAAGACTTCTGTTTATCTGCACCGGAGACCGGTGAGTAACCGTTCTGGGAGCCCAAGACTCCTGTTTATCTGCACCGGAGACCGGTGAGTAACCGTTCTGGGAGCCCAAGACTTCTGTTTATCTGCACCAGAGACCGGTGAGTAACCGTTCTGGGAGCCCAAGACTCCTGTTTATCTGCACCGGAGACCGGTGAGTAACCGTTCTGGGAGCCCAAGATTTCTGTTTATCTGCACCGGAGACCGGTGAGTAACCGTTCTGGGAGCCCAAGACTTCTGTTTATCTGCACCGGAGACCGGTGAGTAACCGTTCTGGGAGCCCAAGACTTCTGTTTATATGCACCGGAGACCGGTGAGTAACCGTTCTGGGAGCCCAAGACTTCTGTTTATCTGCACCGGTACACCGGTACATGTTCTCAGAACGCGTTCAATGTTTGCGGCCCTTCTTGTGAACTGGAATCGACAATCCCCTATTAATAATGGATGAACTGCAATTTTAACCTTCGGAGTGGCCTACGATCACCATGAATTCTTAATTTATCTTTATATATTGTATTTCCTCCTCTTAGTAACCTCCTACTCTTTAATTACTACTCGTTCAAATTAAATTGCAAAGTATCTAATCTTTAATTTTGCGCAAGTAGGTGCCCTTTTCAGTATTTTTTTTTATGAAAAAATTAATTCCGTCCTTGAGCATATGTTAACTTTTAGATTTTAAACTTCAACAAGAAAAGAAATCAACAGTTAAATTAAATTATGAATACTTTAAGAATATTACGTTTAATCTTTAACTCCAAGATCTTAAATATGTATTTCCAGTAGTTATTCTAAATGGTAAGGTACGGTAACTAAACTATTCAAATAAATAGAACACAACAAGTTTAAGTTTATGTCAAAATTTATAAATAAAAACACTTTTTAATTTAAAGATGCCACGTTTTAAAACGCACTAAAAAGTAGAAAATAATTTATAAATATGTGGAGAGGATAAATACTTCAGTAGTTCAATACGTGAAGCCAATTGTAATTTATCTATTGTATGCCTCCTACGTTTTTTGGTTTTAAATCTTACAAGTATTTATTCTTCTGATATGGTCAGTGATAAGTTCTTTGACTACAAGAAACATGTTGGATGCAGACATTCATCTTCAGATGTCTGATGTTTATGGCAGACTGATGTGAGGCTAAAGTGCAGAAACGGAACAAGGAGAAAAATGGCCGTAAGAATGTCCATTTCGGAAGCATTTTTTTTGTGGGTACCGAGACTTTTCACAGAATACCACAATGGGAAAGTATTTTTACGGTAATCTTTTAATTTTCTAACCCATTTCCGCACTTTAGCCTTCACTCATTTCGGTAGGTAAGAATCAAGGTATTACTGTTGACTTTTGGATACTGAAGGTATTGCATGTAAAAAGTGGTTAATTATTGTTTCATAGATTGTTACATTAATTGCATAGTTGGATGATGATTCACTGTTGGTATCTAAACTTACTGCAGCGGTGTTTATATTTATGATGTGACGAACTCTCGGATAGAATACTTTAGCTTTGCAAACTTTTGTCCAATGCAATTACTCCCAGACGAATGTTGCAACTGACAGTACAAGGCGAACGACCGCCCTGGGAGTCCTACAGACAGATTAGCAACATTCACATTCCACTTCATCCTCGCTCTGTAATCACTAACTATTGTAGTTTACAAAACACGATCAAGAAAATTCATACACATACTATGGACAGCCTTCATTGTTTATTAATACTCCATGACCTGCCAGAGATCCAATAAACTTAAATGTTTTTTTTATCAAATCAGATGTAAAAATCAATATTCGACTATATAAATTCCCTACAGACATATCTTAAATTTATATAACTTTTTTAAGGGAAATTAATTAAACTTTAGACTCCTATTGTCAGTTTTATATTTTTATTTTTTAAAGTAATTATTTATTAGATACAAGTAATTAAGTAAGTAAGTTATAGATACAACAATCAGATACAAAAATACGTCTTGCATATATCAGGCTTCAGATTTTTCAATAGGTTATTACGTCTATTTGCATGGTTATAAAATACTGATAATATGTAAGGTGAATAATCCTAACTAAAGTTGTGAATAGATTATAGAAATAATTCGTGTGAAATCAACAACTTCCTATTCTTTCCCAAAATTCTTCAAATTTTTACCGATCAACATAAAATTGATGAATACTCCCACATATAGTTATGATGAATTCTGGAGACAAAGTATTGAGTAAGGGTTGTTGAAGATAATATAAAACTCTATTCTTTGAGTTTTGCAGGTTTCGTGTAATTAACAACATTAACTTAGCTAAATTGTGCAACACGTAACAGAAATACATTAACATATATTCTAAACTCTATATTAACTTTAACACAAGCGAAATTAAAAGTAAACAACTAATAACATTTATTTAAACTATAAAATAATCTCTTTTATTTATACTACCTTATAATAGGTGTAGTAAAAATACATTTTACATTTAAAAAATGTAAACATTTAACATTAATGACTAGAACTATGAAATACAATCTAGGGTCTCCGTTAAGACTTGCTGATTTGTTCATCGCTCATTTTTCACTGAATAATCTTGTGTGCAGCATCATTCAATTTAAATTTTAACGGTGCCTGGCTTTCTTGTTGCTTGGAGTCTTTTTGGCAATCGTCACCCAATTCTTCACCTCTTTACAAGAAATAGACAACCGTTCAGCTTTAGAAGCCTAACTGGCGTTGACTGCTGAACTGTCGTGTTGTTCTTTCGTGACTTATTAAGAATTAAGTGAATTACCTTAGAACTGTCAAGTTTGATCATCTTCAATATATCTTCTATTTTTATTTTACCATCACTCCTTTTGAAATTGGTTAGCTCGTTCAGAGTTCTTTCTTAGTGGTTCCATTTCTTAATAAAAAATTATCTTTTGTCTTCATTTTTTTTATCATACACTCCAATTGTGTTAAACGTCTTTCTCACAATTTCTCTCGTTAATGAAGATCTTCTTTTCTTTTTTCGCATAATGCAAGACAAAAGGAGAAATGCTCTAGAGTTTCAGCGATTTCAGCTCTTCTCTTGACAAGATCAGCAAGTTCGGCTCTGTTTTTTGAACAATTTTGTTTGTTACTCGTGTTCTTCAATTAATTAATTAATGGCAAATTATTGAAATATACTATGACCTGTAGAACCCTCTGTATCGGTTAAAAATCCTCCTTTTTATGGGTAAAACACGATTTTTAAAAATTTGCAACGCACTAAAAAAACTAAATGATCAAAACACAAACAAAGCTGACGAGACAAGGTGACAATCCGTACTTAATCCGTACCGTATCTGTAATCCTATCCATCCGTAAGTACGTAATTGACTGTCCAACACTTTAAAGAAGACATTCTATCTCACAAGCACAATAGTGTGTATATTTTTTTATCTCTGTATAATGTGGAGGGGGGGGGCTTCCAAGGATAGCTACTATAGTTCGGCCGCTTAGAAAGCGACCTTCTCCAGCATTGGTTTAGCATTAGCGCGCAGGTCGTTTTCTAAGCGGCCGAACTATAGCTAGGAGTACCTGAGAGCTCAAAATTTAGTGATATGTTTTAAGGCCCATTAATGAATTTCAAACTAAATAAAAACGCTGAGAATGTTGGGGTTATTTAAAAATTAAAGTGTTGAATTTACATACATTATACCTGTTTTATGACATCCTGAATAAAGTTCATCGTTTACGCCATATAAATGCTGCTCAACTTCAACCTGGAATTGCACTGATACGTTAAGCTGCAACTGACTTTTACGGCTAGCAGTAAAACTCGTTAGGGAAATGACAGAAGGCGGACCATATTGAATTCATTGTTTATAGCCTAACATTGTACCATTAACACCAAACTGTTATTGTTTGGTATATTCACCAAACTATGCACTATAAGTATTGAATTTCATTCAAGAAGTTAAAAGAATATATACGTAGAATATGAATATCCATCAATGTAACTTAACCCTACGTTTAATCCAACGAGTTCGCAAACCAACATGACCTTTGGGAACTATGGGACCACGTTGAGTGGGTATAAATTGGGTTTTCCCATTTTTAACCCTCATGACATAAAATTATGCTGTTTCTCTTTAAGTCATGTTTTATAGCTTAAAAACAAACACAATTAATTGTGTATTTTGTTGCAACGTTGGTTAAGTTAAGTATTAAAAAAATCCAAATCAACAATTCTCATGTGGTTCTTATGAAGAATCAGTAAACTGCTGTGGTGTACTTTTTTATGGATACATAGTTTAAAACAACTACGGCAAATTGACTTATTTCATAATAATATTTTGACGTTTCTTCAAAAAATAATACATATTATGAAATATAGAAATATTTATTTATGCTATAAAATTTTCTATCAAACCACACAATAATAATAAAAAATTATAATAAAACGGCCGCTATTTTAAAATTTTAAATTGTATCAAAGTAACATGTTTTCCTAACATAGGCCTCTTTTACCTTTAAATCAAATAAAATAATTTTATTCAGCTAATATTGACAATCAATTTTAGCTAAGATTACCATTAGCTAAGATTTGTTTGATCTTAGCCCACATTTTAGATTTAATCAAGATCGGTTGAAACAACAATCTTTATAAGTTTTATTCTTGATATTCTCTTTAGTTTGGCACAAGGTAATACTAGGCAAATTATGTCCCCACATTTATGAACATCATTCACATGTATATTTGTATTCAAACCTTTGATATTACAATGTAGATTTATAAGCCTGGATTTAAATTGATTCAGTTTTTCTTATTCATAATAATAACACTATGGTACTGTCTTGCACCAGTTTTTAATTCAATTCAACATATAATCAAAATAGTTTTATTTTTTTTATTTTTATCATGCTGAAAGTACGTTATTTTAAGTTAATGTTTTACGAGTTGGAGAAAAACTTTGTAATGTAAAGTAACTCTTGTTTTTATGAGGAAATACACTTTTTTGTAATTAGTACATATGCATCTATGATGTCGACATCTTGCCAACTGTTGAATCAACGTCTCTTTTCTAAAAATAATGGAAGGCTGCTAACGTCAAGCCATTACAAGTAGATAACAATAGACTATTGTTCGCCTCACCTTCCTAATTGGCACAAGTCTTTAACGTATATCAACTTATTGAGTTATAGAATCACCTCTTTATATTGAATTTAAGAGAAGATAACCGCCAAGCTACTGAACTTAATTCTGCCACGTATAGTTTTTTTACTTTAGGGGTTTGTTATGGTTGTGTTATTTTTTTATTAAATAAAAACCACAAATGTCTGTCAAAAACTAAATAATAAAGTATATTATGAAAATATCTTCAAATCTAACTAGAACAGGGCTGTACAGTTCCAGCTAGCGATGGCCTGTATTCAACTGTCCAACGTTCGTTGTCCAATTCATTATGTTCACTGCCGATTTCTATAGTTAGAACCTTTTCTTGAATGGTACCTGACTGGTTAAATTATTTCATTTATTCATATAAATTTAGATTTCACCGTAAAAAGAATTATTCTGTTCCAGAAATATCAAAGTATCAATTACTTTTTGTCTTTTAAAGGTATTTGTAGAATATTGCTCGCAGTATTAATTATTAATTGATGTTGTTACTACACTAAGACCCTCTAAACTGTAACGTTATTACATTTAAATAGAATAAAATATATGAATGAAGAATCTTTTATTGTCAAACATTTATAACAAAAGTAACAAGTAAACAAACATTGTTTTTATGAAAACATCTGATTGAATTAAATTAAAGAACAGTATTTCAGCATACATAACATTTCCCCCTTCCTTCTTTAAATGCCTGGAGGACTAATATTCATCATGGTAATACATTGGCCTTCTTATATTCCGACTTGATTTTCTCTGGTTTGTAGTACCAGATGAAGGTGAAGTTAGTTTTTGTGAAGTTTGTTGTTGAATAGATTGTTGTGCAGGCTGTATTTGTTGGCGTGTTCTTAAATGGTCGGCATGCTGCCTGTATTCTTTGTCATCAATGTTCACTCTGTATGACAATGGTGCTGTTTTCCTTAGCACTACCCCTTCTCTCCAATTTTCATTTGGATTCCGTTTCACCCAAACTGCATCACCTGCACTAAAGTCTTTACGTTTAGAGTGGATATCATGATAAAACTTTTGGCGTTCTGACGACTGTTTCATCTTTTCCTTCACGTCCGGTCTTAGGGTGTCAATCAAAGTTCTTGGGTTTCTTTTCAGGAAAAGTTCAGCTGGTGTCCGTCCAGTCGATGAATGTGGAGTTGTTCTGTATGAGAATAAAAGTGTATGGAGTCTTTGTTCGTGATCATTTTTGTCAGTCATGAGATACTTGTTTTGAAATGTCTGAATGACTCGTTCAACACAACCATTGGAACGACTGTGGTAGGGAGTGGTTCTGATGTGAATCACGTTATTCTTGCGGCAAAACTCTCTAAATTCTTCTGAGACAAACTGATTTCCATTGTCAGTAACAATTTGTTTCATAAGTCCATATCTACAGAAAAGTTCACGAAGTCGTCTTATCACAGTGTTGCTTGTAGCGTTTTTCATTGGAAATATTTCCAACCATCGAGAATATGCGTCTATTACCACTAACCACATGTATCCGTCAAAAGGTCCTTTGAAATCAATATGTAATCTTTCCCAAGCATTTTCAGGTATATTCCATGAACTGAGTGGCGTTTCGACATCATTCTTCCTGAATGTTTGGCATCTTGTACAAGTTTTCACTAAGTTTTCAATGTCATCGTCTATTTTTGGCCAGTAAACATACAGCTTCGCCAAAGAGCGCATGGCAACTATTCCTGGGTGTGAAACGTGGAGGTAACTAAGAATGTCTCCCCTTAGTGACTTAGGAATTACTATTCTTTCTTGCCACAATAAAATCCCCTCTTCATAAGATAGTTCGTGTCTCTTGTCATAGAATATCTTCAAATTGTCCGGAATTGAACTTCGATCGGGCCATCCCCTGACACAATAGGATATAATGTGTTTCAGTTCATCATCTCTGTGAGTGTTATCTTGAAGCGTTCGTTTGGTAAGTGGCAAATCTTCAATTCTCATAGATCTAACTTGGTTTACTTCACCAAGCGTCTGATACGTATCAATGTTTGTTCCTCCTTCTAAAGGTAATCTACTCAGACAATCTGCCAGAACGTTATCTTTTCCAGCCCTGTAGTTTATATCGTAGTCGTATCCACTGAGTATAATAGCCCATCTTGCAAGTCTGGAAGCGGCATGTTTAGGTATAGGCTGCTTTGCCCCAAAGATTCGTTCGAGTGGCTTATGATCACACAAAAGAGTGAAATGCCTACCATAGAGATATTTGTAGAATTTCTCAACACCAAAGATAATGGCCAGTGCCTCCTTATCTATAGAAGAATAGTTCTGTTCCGCTGAATTTAATGTTCTTGAAGCGGCTGCAATTGGTTTCTGACTGCCATCAGAACAACGATGAAGGAGAACTGCTCCTAATCCAATATTGCAAGCATCTGTTGCAAGGATAAGTGGAAGTTTAGGATCATAATGTACAAGTACCATATTGTTTGAGATGTTGCTCTTAATATGGTTGAATGCGTCCTCACAGTCACTATTCCAGACCCAAGTTGAGTTCTTGTGCAAAAGTCTATGTAAAGGAAAACAAAGAGATTGCAAATTTGGAATAAATCTTGAATAGTAATTCACAGATCCAAGAAATGATCTAAGCTCAGAAACGTTCTTTGGTGGGGGTTGTTTCTTGATAGCTTCTACACGATCTTCAACAGGCTGAATACCAAGAGCACTAATTTTGTGCCCAAGATAAGTCACACTTTGTTTGAAAAGCTGTAGTTTATCTTCACGCGTGCATAGTCCTGCTCTTCTCAATATATTTAAAACTGTTTTGAGCCTATCAATGTGTTCTGGTCCACTTCTACCGCCCACACATATGTCGTCAAAATACCACGCACAATCATCGGTACCAACTAATAATTGGTCCATCAGCTTTTGAAAAATCTTAGGTGCAGTCTTAATACCAAAAGGTAATCTATTGAAGGTAAAATATCCTTTATGTGTCGCTACCACTAGATATTTTTTTGATTCTTCGTCCACTGGAATCTGTAGATACGCATCCTTCAAATCAATAACTGAAAAGAATTTTGAACCATTCAACTTAAGTACTGTTTCTTCAAACGTAGGGATGCAGTATTCGTCGTCGATTAAATGAGGGTTGATTGATACCTTGAAATCTGCACATAATCGTACCTCACCATTAGACTTTGGTACAACAACTAAAGGAGAAGCACAAAGGATCGGAGTAGTAGCTGGATCCACAGGTTCTAAGACCCCTGAGGACACTAAACGATCTAGTTCCTTGCTAGTTGCACTGTGTAATGCGAACGGAACAGGTCTCGGTTTGTGTATTGGCAATTGTACATCATTAGCTACTCTAACCTTAGCTTTGAAGTTTTTCACTGTTCCTAGGTTATTGGTAATTATGTCTTTGAACTCTCTATATATCTTACGTTTCTCCCCCTCTTTGTGTATAATGTCCGTGTTAATATGATAGACGCTATAAGAATTTTGCTTACATACATGTTCACAGTTAGGATCTAGATTAAATGCTGCAATCCAATCTTTACCAAGCAAAGGTGTACCTGAAACACTGTCAGTGACAGCAACACTTAATTGCAAAGTAGTTGATCCTAACGAAACCGCGACCTTAGTCTCGCCGAGCATAGGTATTCTAAATGACGGATAAGCACCCAGCTCCTCCGTAGGAGTCAGTGCCGGTTCACCAATTTGTTTCCACGTAGATTTACTAATTATAGTTCTTGCAGCAGCAGTGTCATATTCCATCGTTATTGGAACCCTATTTATTGTTAAATTAACAACGTAACAAAATTTCTCAACATTATTAATTTGACTTATGTTTTTTACCGAACCAGCTTCTAGTTCATCAGATATGTCAGGACATCCGTCATTATTATGTCGGGAAAAGTCTACATTGTAACTATAATCACTCATACCAGCAAACTTATCAATTTGTTTGACATAACGTCTTGAAAGATTTTTCTCAATGACGACATTTTTGGATTTCAGACAAACTCTTTCAAAATGCCCCATTTTCCCACAAGCTCTACATTGAATATTCATTGCCTTGCAATACTCACCTGTTTTATGTTTTGCTAACCCACACCTCAAACACTGTGACTCAGGATTCAAGCTGATTCTAGTACTGTCCCTTTTGTATAAAGGTTTAGTAGTTCGTGTAGCCCCTACCTTATTTACCTGAGCGTCACATGAAAATTTCCCAAGTGTTTCTATTTGTTGTTGTTGAGAATGTGCCATTTCCATGAGGTAGGCGTCTTTAACGATGTCGACAAGTCTTGCTTTTTCCTCAGGATGTTTTCTGATGAGCTCTTCTTGCAGTTTAGGATCATTTAAACCCAACAAGAACTGGTCTCGCAGTCTTTCGTCAAGTGTATCTTTAAACTCACATTCCGTCGCACCAGCTCTCAAATTGTTTACAAATATGCGTATTGATTGATCTTTGTTCTTCACGATTTTTCCAAATTTGAGTCTTTCGGCCAAATAGGATGTTTTTGGTTTATAGAAATTTGAAATAAACTCAACAATTTCCTCGTAATCTACTGTTAAAATAGGTGTTGGATAAAAGTTATCAACCACAATTCTATAATGTTCAGCACCAATCCATTTCAGAAGTAAAATTCTCTTAGCTTCTTGATTGTGTTGTAACCCACAAACAATTAATTCCAACTCAAACCTTTGGTAGTAGTACTTCCATGTTTCTTTGGTAGCATCAAACTTCTCGAACTTGAAATGAGTTAAACTATGTGTAGTAGGTTGTTCCACTGTTAATGTAGATGATGTGTCGTCATTGTCATATTCCTCATGTCCGTGCAGCGCCATTATGTAACGTTATTACATTTAAATAGAATAAAATATATGAATGAAGAATCTTTTATTGTCAAACATTTATAACAAAAGTAACAAGTAAACAAACATTGTTTTTATGAAAACATCTGATTGAATTAAATTAAAGAACAGTATTTCAGCATACATAACATAAACACGGAGCTACTAGTTGGTAACTCAACCACATGGTAACTCGAGTTCCTAACCAGTTACAGAATGATTAGCGAATTGGGTCCACACACGAGGCTAATCATCACTAACCAAAATCTCCGATAGTTCAGTAGGATCATGGATATCGTAGGTGACATGTCGGACAACTCAAGTGGTGACGAAACAACAATATTGTATAATTACATAAGAAGGAGGAGAAGAAGAAAAATCATAACCCATACCTGTAAATTTCTGGCCAACCTTAACCTTTAATTGATAATTGAACAATGCTAGTCTACTTTTGTACTTGAACATATAGTACAGGTAAAATAATACAAAAACACTCCATATAAACAACAAAATTTGTACATTCATGAAATTTCACCTGTGAGTTACTAATAATATGAGAAATGAAGATCCGATGAGTCCCAAAAATTTTGGGCATCCTAAGGCCCTTTTTGGGGCCCTTTTTGTTCCGAAGGGCCCTTGTACCTGAATAATTTTGTTTTTACGTTTAAGGTCGAGTGAGGTGTGGTTTTCGATGGTTTTAGTTATTTTAAATCGATTGGGACTAGTTTTAAGTGTATTAAACCACTCCATACAGGGTGTTTCGAAATATTATTACTTTTTACGATATTTAAACATTTATTCATAAAGTAATAAAATTAGTTACCTCCATGCTCTATATAAAAGGGGATTATTGAAAATAATTGTAATTCTTTACTACGTAAGGGGAAAGGATCACAAGGAGTTAGAGAAAATATTAAATACCCCCGTCACAGCAAACCTGCAGACTAAGCGAATTTTCATTTGCCCGATTTTCAATTAAATCTAAAATGGCATCGAGTTTAATAAATACTTAGGTTTGCTGCTACAAGGAAGCTAATAAAGTGTGTTTATAGTAAAATATTAATAGCCTAGTATAAAACAAATAAATTTGAGAAGTTTTATCAAGCCATATCTATAAACAAACAAACAAAAGCATTTTACACTATTCTCCTTAAGAATAACATGGAATTTTAAATTTACAATTTTTGAACTTTATTCGTAACTAATACACTTACAAAACACGGTAATATACTAAATTATTTGTTTTCTTTAAGCTCTTTAAAATGCTCTAGAGAAAAATTGGGAAAGTTTGTCTTTTGAGGGTCAAAGATTACAAATTTTTACCACATAAAACCCTGTTCCATGGACAGATTATGCCGGTTTCTTTAAAATTGAACCAAAATTACTAGAGTTATCATGTTTACGGGCACGTATATAACATGGATATATTATATTATATCTAATATATAAAATTCTCGTGTCACAGTGTTTGTCTGCAAACTCCTCCGGAACGACTTCACCGATCGTTATGAAATTTGGTGTGTAAATTCTGTAGGTATGCGAATCGGACGTAAACTATTTCCCGTTTCGAAATTCTTAAAAGGGCTCCGCCCCAGTGGCTCTGGAGTTTCCCATGTTAACCTTATGAGAAATGGAATTAATGAATCTTAACAGCTGTTTCAATTAAACAAGTTGGTTCTGTTCTATGATGTTCAATAGCATTAAAGTTACAAGGATTACCAACAGGGTGCAGCACTATTATTTCTTTTACATTTATGACAACAGCTAATTTGCAACCAAAAGGTGAGTGAGCGTAGCGAACGAACTTCAACCTGGAGGCGAGTTGGCGTAGCGAACGAGCTCCAACCCAAAGGTGAGTGAGCGTAGCGAACGAACTTCAACCAGGACGTGATTGAGCGATGCGAACGAGATCATCTTGAAAATTAAACGTAACGGTACTTTCTTTCCATCGGTCTGTCTTAGGGGAAACCTATAACTTAGGCGATACGAAGTTCGCCGGGTCAGCTAGTATATATATATATATGTATATAAACACATATATAATATTTTGATTGGATTGTGCTTTAGGCTTCTGGGGGCATCGAAATGAAAACGTAAATCGGTTTCGAGTCTATGTTTTACCATAAAACATTCGGTAATAGCTTATCTCCTACATGGGATATTCGCTAAAAGGGGATGGATTAAGTTCTACACTATAACATAATAACATAGGTTACTAAGCAAACATTTCAACTTTTAAGGTGGTGTGAATAATCTTTCAACGTGTTTTTTATGCAAATCTATTAAGACCAATTTCAAATTATTTAAGTAAATATAAGTAAAAATATTTAAGTTATTTTTTACATTTATTAAAAATTAAAACAATTGTATTTGTATAAAACCTTACATTACATATTAAAATGAAGTACTTAAACTAAAGCTATTTTTCTACAATTTCCGTAGTATCTCTCTTTACAATTCCATCATCACAATAATTTTTCTCAGACGACTCTTAACATTTTTATTATTCTTAGCAACTTGTCCGTCTTTACGGATTTAGTCCAAGTTGGTGTTCAAGCAGGATTCCCCTTTACAAACCTAAAACTTTGCATATTGCAGAACAGGCAACACCAATCTTAAAGCACGAACAATGTGGTGCAAAAACACCTTTCATACATACTGACGTTTGCAACTTGTATCTTAAGTTCCTCACACTTATTTTCAATCAATACAAGTACGGTTATCTTTCGTGGTTATGACGACCAGGACAGCACTAAGACATCAGAGCAGCATTATCGGTACAAGCATTTTTGTCCTAAACAATGGGAACGAGGTTTATGGGGTAAAAATTGGGGTTTCTTATTTACTTTGCCCTCAAAACACAAAGTTTCCCAATTTTTCTCTAGAACATTTTAAATAGCTTAAAAACAAATAATTTAGTATATTAACGTGTTTTTGTATGGTTATTAGTTACGGATAAAAATACTAAAATTATTGTAAATTTTAAATTCCCATGTTATTCTTATGTGGAATAGTGTAAAATGATTTTTTTGTTTGTTAATATATTTTGATCAAACTTGTCAAATTTATTTGTTTTATACTAGACTATTAATATTTTACTATAAACACACTTTATTAGCCTCCTTGTAGCAGCAAACCTAGGTAATCGTTAAACGCATGGCTATTTTAGATTTAATTGAAAATCAAGTAAGTAAAACGGAAATTCGCTAGGTCTGCAGGTTTGCTGTGACGGGGGGGGGTGTTCAATATTTTCTCTTACTCATTGTGATCCTCTCCCCTTACGTAGTAAAGAATTACAATTATTTTCAATAACCCCCTTTTATATAGAGTATGGAGGTAACTAATTTTATTACTTTATGAATAAATGTTTAAATATCGTAAAAAGTAATAATATTTCGAAACACCCTGTATGGAGTGGTTTACTACACTTAAAACTAGTCCCAATCGATTTAAAATAACTAAAACCATTGAAAACCACACCTCACTCGACCTTAAACGTAAAAACAAAATTATTCAGGAACAAGGGCCCTTCGGAACAAAAAGGGCCCCAAAATTTTGGGGACTCATTGGATCTTCATTTCTCATATTATTAGTAACTCACAGGTGAAATTTCATGAATGTACAAATTTTGTTGTTTATAAAACCCTATTTTACCTGTACTAATACATGTCAATTTTACGAAGTTACAGACTTCTGCCCACGACTTGTCCGTTTCATGTATCCTTGAATAACCAGGAAGGTTGAAATTATACAAAGTTGGGTATTTTTTTACTTCTCCCACTTGTTGATCTGTTGGTCACCCATCACTCGAGTTTGCAACTTGAATCACAGGAGACTGGACATGTGAGTCAACAGGGAACTAGTTACTAACTGGTTTCCGTGAATCACATTGCAGTCACCAAACAGTAGCGCCGTATGCGGTGTACCATTAAACTACATAGGAAGTGACTCAAAGTAAACGGTTTAGTAATTTGCTTGAATGATCAGTTACTTTGCAGACGGCCTAAAAGTAGCTTCATAACGGTTATTTATTAAAGCCGGCTACGCCTTCCAAATGGATACAATAATATTTTGAAAACACCAATGTAATTTTGTGAAGAATTTCAATAAATTCATTACTATAATTATTTTGATATTTTTTCCATGTTATTACATTAAATTTTAATTATTGCACCTCTAATAATATTGTTTTATTTTTATTTATTTTTTTTTTTTTAAGAAGTGGTATGGCTTAAATACTACAATAATTTGTTGTATTATTTTATTAAAATCAATTGCATTGAGGGACATAAAGACTCATGAGTTTAGTCACAATACACAAGAAAGTTCCACGAATATTTTTTAATTCTTGGATTCCTTGGAATAGCGATATAAAGAACCAGCAAGTTATTTCAAAGGCAGACGTTAAAAACTCCCGTTGGGAAAGTTCAGTCAAATAAAAGCCTCTTGGCTACGCGGTCGATTGTAAAAGTTGTCGACATTTCCCACCTGTCCTCGCATCCCTTGCTGATTGAGCGACCACGAGCATTATTACTAAGTGTTGTATTGTTGAAACGTTTATTTTAAAACAGAATATTAAACTTTAAGAGTGAACATGTGAAAAACTTTGGGGATAATTGGCGGTTTCAGCTTCTCACTTTAACGATCATGAAAAGTATTATACTGATAATGATAGAGTAAAAGTGTTACTATTGCCAGTCTGTCAACTGCTTATACAAATTGATCTAAATGATATCCAATATTTTCTTTACCGTTTATTCTATGAAGAATTATTTCTTTAAAAGAGTTGCCTTACTGACAGGATCTTTGAAGTATAAATCTTTATTAAAATATGTCAGACATATTTTGAAGTTGTGCAGATTTTATATTGTTAAGCGCAACTGAGGATATTATGAGTATTTAACCAGATTTTGCATTTTGGTTGGGTGTGATAGCTGAAAAAACATATCTAGTAACCAACGTGCCCCTTTGTATTCAGATAGTACATAGGTAGACGAGTCTAAAAAGTCAGGGATGAAAATTTTTCTGGCACCCCATGGGCGTTGATGACGTAATCAATATGGCCGTCAAAGTTGTGTGACATGATTCAAATTTCCTTATAAACTCGGTCTCATAGTTTAATATTGCCCTATTAGTGATTATTAATAATGAAAAATTAAATTTCTGATAGTATATTTGACATCATTGTTTAGATTTATACTATGAATATTTATAACTTTATTAAACTTATTAGTTTGTGATTACCGGTTACTGTCCTTCACATACCTACACAAAGTTTTGTACATCGCATTCCTATCCTAACACATTTACAAGAAGTGCATCGCTTGCGGCAAGTACATGAGGTAAGTTGTACACAATCTTTTGACTCTTCTGGGATTGTTGTCCACAGAGGACGGTATGACCTTCCTAGGTTTCTCTCCACCCCACTGGCGACAGTATTGGGTACTGTGCAACGAGGCTGTTATTCCAAATTCTTCTGCCTGGAGAGTAGCTAGTTTGAGGCGTTGTTTAAAGCATCTTCTGTAGGAGGCATTTTTCTATTGTTTCTTGTAAACAACACTCGTCTGCAGTCATTGATCTTCTAAAGATCTGATGCTTGATCATAAAGTAGAATTATTAGAAATCGCTGCAACTTATCATTTAATTCATCATCAGTATCAGAGGGGCCTGTACTGAACTGATGCCATACAAAATCACAATTTCACGAAATGACATCCAGACCTTACAATCTGTCTTCTTACCTACGGTAAAAAACGTGGAACCTGTATCGCAGCCAGCTACGGAATGAAAAGCCGATAGATTTCTGCAAATTTTCAGTGAGAATTTGGCACAAACCTTATGAATCTAAATGAATTTCCTGTATTTCCCACATCCATACTCAATACATAGTTTATCAATATCTTGTATTTGTTGGAACAGTAATGCTGACATAACCACTACATCGTGGACTCATAGTTCGTATTAAGATGCGAGTATGTCCACTTTCTACTGCATGCTTAACATGGAGAAGTAAGCGGCCATCTGCTTCTTCGTGCGAGGTTGGAGAAACGCTTTATAGATCCATAGTTGTTGACGTAAGGACTCTGTCATCATAAGTACAGACAACATGTTTTCCTGGATACTCGTTTCCAACAATTTTCTTAGCAACTGGAACAACTGTGTCTTGTTGTCATTGACACATAATAATTGCTTGTTTTTTTTTTTTTTGGGGGGGGGGGAATTGCAGTTGGGTCCGATACTTAAATAATTATGCTACTTTCTGTTGTTGTGGTATTAGTATATCTGTCGAATACGATATCTAGTTGTTAACTATTCTTCAGTAGTGTAGTCAAGTAAGGTTTAAAAAACATTACAGCACACGTTGTAGCAATACCACGATTAAGCATGTGTATTACGGCTGCTCCATCAAGTATTTTAGCTGTTACGTTTGGTTGGCTGTGATTAAAGCTAATGTAACATTTTGTTTGAATGCAGGTTGGTTTTCTGACTT
>NW_026542599.1:34642811-34695251 GCF_028750875.1 Macrosteles quadrilineatus | reverse complement strand
GTTTTGAAAATTTTGCCCTTAGGGGTAGCGGGGGTAGGGAGTAGCTCAAAATTTTCAAATAGCAAGTATAGTCGAGTTTGGTATGATTTTTTAGGTCTTGATGAAACATAACAATTAACATAAAGAAAATAGAAATCGGACCATTAATAACAAAATGGCAGCGCAAAATTACTTTGAATAACCATTGTCTCAATCATTTTTAGCTGCCATTTTGTTATTAATGGTCCGATTTCTATTTTCTTTATGTTAATTGTTATGTTTCATCAAGACCTACAAAATGATACCAAACTCGACTATACTTGCTATTTGAAAATTTTTAGCTATCCCCTACCCCCGCTACCCCTAAGGGCAAAATTTCAAAATTGACCATAATTATTGTAGCCCGTCATATCTAAGAAGGTTGCCGCAAACCGATTTCAAATATCTCAAATGGTTGAAAAGTTAAGTGGGGGTGCAAGTTACTTTTCAGCCACCCTGTATATAACAAGGTGTATATCGACCGGGAAATCCGGGAATCATGCGGGAGATCTTTGAACCGTGAATTTTGTATTCCTACCTGGAGTTTTCAATTTACCGTGATCGCTCATGACAACAGTGACGTTTCCGTGATCGCTCATGACAACAGTGACGTTTCCGTGATCGCGCATGACAACAGTGACGTTTCTGTGACCGCAGGAGACAATAATAAATGTCTACACACGGCCGCGAGGGATGATCAGAATTTTCCGCGATCGCAGAAGACGATGATGGTATCTACTATCTACAGATGAGCCGCAACGGATGACCAGAATATTACCACAATCACGGAAGACGATTGATGTCCACACGACCGCGGGAAACCTCAAGAACTTTGCCGCGATCGTGGAAGACGCCCGCAATCGCTGGAGACGATTACCATGGATTCATGACTGCGGGATACGTACGATATCTACAGGACCGCGGGAGATATAATAACTATTTCTACACGGCCACAAGGGATGCTCAGAATATTGCCGCGATCACGGAAGACGATGATAATGTCCTCACGACCGCGGGAAAATATCAGAATTTTGCCTCATTTGCGGTAGATGATCATAATCTCCTCACGACTGCGGGATACGTTCTTATATTGCCTCGATCATGGAAGACGATAATTTTATGTCCAAACGACCTGACTGCAGAAAATAGTAAGAATCTTGCTGCAAACGCGGGAGACGATTACGATGCCTACACGGCCGCGAGTGGTTATCAGAAGTTTACCGCGATATCATGCAAATACTACCACGAATTTTTTTTTAATTTCCAAATTTTTGGCGCCCCCCAAAAAAGCCTATTGCCTCGCGCCCAAGGCACGTGCCTACCGTGCCTATTCGGTAAATCGGCCCTAGGGGGGGGGGGGGGAGTTTGGGTTGCTAAGTTTCATGTAAGGTATTTTTTCAGTAAGTGAAGAGAATAACGCCATAATTAACTAAGGCAAAAACCCCTGTACAGTATGATATGTGCACATAAATATCCTTCATTCAATATTAAAGAGGCTATGGTCACATAACATCAGTCAAAAATGTATCAAATTAAAATAAATTTGATTTTAATTTCTGGCCCTCATTTACACATATCAATTCTAGATAAACATAAAACATAACATATGACTTAGAACGTAATACGTAGAGCTATTGTTTTTACTAAAAAAGATTAAAAAATAGTGCAGACATACACTACTTGTTAGTGGATTCCAAGACAAGTGTAATGCGAAACTCGTCTTTTATAACATCAGACTATAAGTTATAGCCTAAGTCAAAAATGAAAAGCGATAATTTATTCAATGTAATGACTAAGATTTTATTTTAAAAAGAACATTAGGCTACATGGTAAATCCGACATGGGAAAATAACAACATTTTATCCTTTAAAAATGTTAACATAAAAAAATCATATATGCTTATCAAAATTAGCATGGGAAGTGTGATATGCCACATAAAAGGTCACAGCACTTCTGTAGGCTGCAGAAATGTTGTGCCATAGGGGCAGAAACTATCTGGTAACAGACCCGTCTACAAAAAGACGGAAATTCCTCCTTCTTGTTTGCAATAGCTAAAACCTTTAAGCGAATATAGTCTATTGTTTTTCAACTAAAAAAAAGAAGCAGATTAGATTATTCCTCGCTCCTGTGGGAAGGGTTTATTTACACTCCTTTTAAAAACTTTATTTGACAGAATCAAATTCATTAAGATTAATAACTTGTTTTAATTTGAGATTGCATGTTTATTTCATAAACTATCTTTAAACTGAAATAATTAATTTAAATATTCACCTTCCCTGAACTGGAACTTGAGAAGTGTAAACTTTGGCCCAGTCTACATCCTGAGTCATAAGATGTTCCATTATATATTGCCTAGAAACACACAATTATCAAATAAAAATACCTCTAGGTGCAAATAAAAAGGTTTAAATTCCTGCTGTACTGTCGGTGATCCAGTTTTAAGCCAGCGACCAAGGTTTTGAAACTAAAGGTTCATTTTCAATCTAAAAAGTTAACAAAAAAAGTTACCAAGTTAAAAAGTCCTCTTCCTGGGTTGTAAAGGCTCATCAAATACTTGTAACAATTATCGTCGACTAAAACCCGGATCACTGACAGTGCCGCAGGTATTTCACCTTTTTATTTGTAAAAATGTGATCCAAAGGCTAAACTTGTTCACCTGCTGTAGATACATATAGTACATGAATAACTAACTGTCAATGGATGCAATTTATGACAATAATTATACCAACTTAACTGGAGAATTTCTAAATAAACACCTTAGTCTACCTCATTAGGATAATCCACCAGCCCACAAACATAATCTACTGGTTAATTAGATTAAAGTACTGGTTTTCTTTTAAAAGGAAAGTAAGTTTCTGATTGGGATTTTTAACTATGATAGAGTTCATCTAGCTTACCGGGAGAGAGTAGAGTCGAGGGGCTGATAGATAAACAGTCACAAGCTTTGAGCTAATAAAAGCCACAATTCTTAACGCTGATATTTTGCTCTAATATATGTAACCTTCAGAGTAGATTCATAGACAAAAGAATTATTCCTAAATATAAGACTGACAGCAGTGCTGCGGTTAGCATAAATTCTGGCGCCCACCGCTGGGAGTGCCATGTAGTTTCGGCGCACACCGCTGCAGCGTCATGCGCTAGCAAGTGTTGCTATGACAAGTTGATAGTTGGAGCCAGGGTTGCCAACTTCTAAAGAATTCCCGGAATACAAGGAGTAGGAATTGGTTCTGTTATTTTTTGTGTTTTAAAAATCTTTGGGGTTTTTGAAAAAATGGGCTTTTCCGTTAAAACTACAGGATTTCAGAATTTTCGGGTCTGATACATTGGTAGCATTTCGTTTGCAAGGGTGGTAGTACTAGGTTGCAGACGGTGAATTGACGACAGCGAATCGACAAACACTAAGCACGCTCTAGCGGCACATCACCGGAACCTTCCTTTGTCAGTATATTTAATTATTTTGTCTATGGTAGATTGGAGAAGTTTTGTCCAGAATCAGTTTCGTGTTTTGTGACTTGTTATTTTGTATTATTAGCCACTGGACTCTAACTTGCTCAGGTAAGCTAGGTGGTCTCTCTCCCCTTTTAAATCCTGATTAGCAAAGTAAATAACATGTAACAAATTACTTACGCAAACTCAAGACCATCTCCACCACTTGTGCAGACTATTCTCACAAACTCTTCATCAGAGATAAAGTCCTTGGTTAGATTAGGACACCCAAGTAGTATATTGTACAACACCATCATGCAGATATTAGTCAGTTTTTCATCTCCGTGTGTCGCCATTTGTCTGAAATATTCAAATAATTCTTTGAAATATATATTTAAACCGCTAACATAATATGTAAATGAACGCAAGCTAAGTCAAAATGCAGAAAAGAGAAAAACGAATACCCATCATATTGAAATGCCACCCGAATCACAGCAGGCCTATGTTTTGTACACAGAACATCAATAGAACAGGAGAGAATTTTTTATGATTACCCTACTATTGATTCTTGTTATTTAACTAACTTAATTTTTTCTAAACTATCTAAACAAAATTAAATTATGTGTTTACAAACAATAGTTGTCTTCTGCTTGCATTCATAAACAAACAGCAAAAATAGTACACAAAACAAAACACACATAGAAAAGACTACAGTTTATAATAATAGCAGGAGAAGTCTACTTTCTCTATTCAAAGTCAATGCTTAAACCATACGTAGCCAAATGTGATATCATTCAGATAAAACATTAAGATGAAAACTCGACACTTTTAGTATCTAAAGTCAATGTTAACATATACTCACTTTAACTGAGAGCAGCATTTGGTCCACACAATCCGCTGTGTTTTGGGGTTGTTTACAATGAGATTCCCCAGGAACTGAGCACTGATCCTCAAACATAACGTCCAATCGTCTCCCCTCTTATCCAAACTTTTGTTGATTGCAAGATTGGCGTCATTCAGAACGGATAACTCCGCCAGAGAGCTTTGTACCTGAGGAATGTCAATATGTATCTTTTCACACTCAACGCTGATATTATTATTACGAAATAGGGTACTGTAAAAAACTTAAGGAATATGCCTAGAACAATATATCTAATTCCTGTGAAAGATCTTCTGCTAAAAAATACTCCATTACAGCACTCTTTGGGTTCCTTTATAACAATCTGAAACAAAGTAATTCATTATTTTTTAGCAATCTGTTGCCCGTCTCACTGTCTTTTGCCTGCTAACCAATACAGTTTTTTTTCTTTCTTCAAGGGTCGTTTATTAAGTAAACGCCTTTATTTTTTTGTGCGTAGCCTATAGCTTCTTAGTTTACAAATACATCACATCGAGACTCCTTGTCACTTACTTAGTGGTGGGAATCACCGAATGAAATTTTATCCTGGTTCGGTTAAATTAGTCTTACCAAGCGATTCGGTGATTTAGTTATTTAGTTGATTTAGTTTGTCACATCATCGGGAAACTAAAATTTATTCGGTGATTCGTTCGACTAAAAATCACCGATTGACGCTAAAAGACTAAATGCCATTCCGTTTCCCATAAGATGAAAATTAGTTGTGTTTTGTGACAGTGAATAATGACTAAAACTGATTCGGTGATTCATTCAACTAAAAACAACCGATTGACGCAAAAAATAACTGATTGATTATTCGGTCATGGAAACTATTCGGTTATCCCATCACTACACTTACTGGCATCATTTGTGAACATAAAGGCTGCCATCTGCAGCTCTGTAGCTAACATGTACACTTTGCTGTGTGTCTAAGAGAGCATTTTTTAAGTAATTGAATCTACCGCCACATGCAAGATAAGATCAGTGAAACATTTTTACTACAAGAAATACATCAACTGCTGATGTTTTTCGCCGGACGACAGAAGTTTATGGTCCTAATGCAATCAGTAGGGGTAAATTGCAGAAATGGGTTAGGCTGCGAAATGTCCGTTCGGAAGAAAATATATTTTTTGTTAGTTCCCAGACTTCTCACAGAACACCACAAAGGAGAAAGGTTTTCTTTTTACATGCATTTTCACACTCCCTAATCCATTCCTGGACTTTACCCAACTCATTGCATTAGGGCCATAACCTTCAGTCATCTGGCGATGAATGTCGGCATCGGATACATTTTTTGGGGTAATAAAACGTATCACTGACTTATCTCACATATAGAGATTCAAAAACTTTTAATTTGTCTTAATGCACAGTGGATCGCCATTCTGCACCAATGATGCTAGTAAGCGGCGAGCTGCCTAGTTTTGCACACTAGGGAGCTAACATAATACGCTAAAAACGGCTTTTAGTTAAAAATCGCTTCATGTATGTTGCACGTTTTTATGTGTTTTTTTAGCCTCATAAAGCTTACGCGAAACGTCAATTTCCTTTGTTGGTAGGTAAGTAGGCCTACCGGTAGGCCTAAATGATAAATTATTAATGTTCAAGCCTTTATTTAACACTAAGTTAAAGTTCAAAAGAGTTGTGTAACCACCAAATTATTGTTTTATGCCTGCATAAGAATACATAATCCTTGGTTGCTGAAGTGGAAACAAGGACTAGTTATGGTTCATGGATGAACCATCTTCAGTGTAATCATTCCGTTCCTATGTGATGTGTTAAGTTATTCAAGCATTTGTATTAATTGAACTTACTTTTAATTACCTTATTACGTTCAAGGCCTAGGCCTACCTCAGAATTACCAGCACAGATTTTTCTAAGGCTTCAAAAACATATTACGTACCTCAGAATTTACAGCGCAGTTGTTTCTAAGGCTGCGAAAACAATCGGTCAAGGTGTCTACCGGAGGTGTGTCTTCTAAAACGAGCCGATGTAATAAGTCTGCTGGATCATCCATTCCGCAGTTCTATCCTGGTAATCAAGACCAATTCATTAATACTAAGGCAAAAATGTGGTTCGGATTCCACTATAAACTGTAGGTCCCTTAGTTGCCATTAGCTGTACCGGCTATTGATTAACACAGCTGTGTCTAAGGAATATGTCGGCCTTAGTCACTAACAAGACTACAAGATCGCACCACTCATCCTACACTCATCTCCATTCATACTTGCTGGCTTAAAATAGGTTACCACTTTGTATGGTCGCCATTTCAATGAAAAGTAAGAAAAAACCTTTGGAAAATAAGGTGGGAAAACATTATATGATGTGGAAAGCAAAAGAGACCTCTTGTCGGGGATTTTTGATTTTGAGTTATATATAGCCTATAATATATTTCAATTCCTTATTAAATTCTGAATCACTTGGTGCAAGTCCCATGCATCTACGATTGTTTTTTGGGTAAGTTATAGGACTTTGAAATGATGTTATGGAAAAGGGTCATTTTGATCAAAAACTACGGGATTTTGAACATTTAAAATACGCATAAAAACAGTTTTTTTTTTTTTTATTTAAGAAACAATTTTGGTATCAAAATAATTAAATAAAGCTTATAATGTCTTCTTTGGAGGCAAAACCAATTTTTGTCTTAACTCACGATAGTTTTAATTCAAATAATTGTTTTATCGAAGCATTTCGTAAAAATCATATTTCAGAAAAGGGACCTGATGTTATACCTGTATTATTTCTCCATACATATTTAATAGGCCAACATGAGTTTTTAGATAATTGTTTTGAAGCTGTCACACATCCGATGACCATGTTTAAGGTGTCATTGGATAAGTTATGGCCTGTAGATTTCCTATCAAACAAAAAATCTTTCATCAGGGCTTCTTAGGGAGAAACTGTTTGTTTACATTTGAACAGATGAATACTTTGAAATTTAATTTACACTAACTAGCTGTTACCCACGGGCTTCACCCTGTTTGACTTCATAAGTATTAGCCTATCATTGACTAATTGAGCGGAGCGAGCGAAGCTCTTATACGTCGACTCTTATGCATTTCGTAATACGCAAACTCCTCCTAGACGGCTGAATCAATTGTTTTTAAATTTTGCATGGTGATGAAGACCACATCGGTGAGTGCCAACATCTATATGGCGTTAAAAAAGTCTCTCAGGAATCCGCCCCACTGGGTCTCAAAGTTTCAATGTAGTCCTTATGGAAGCAGTATTTGACACATAAACAAAGACATATGATCAGCTGTTGACTTTTAAATGCACTAGATAAAGAAATAGCTGATAGCATTATTTCACAGATATTAGAACAGAAACGGTATGGACCATTTAATATAATCAAATGACGACACTAGCTTGAGGTCCGTGACGTTATTAAGTGGTTAAGGAAGTAGTAAGGCGAGCAGTCTGGAGTAGCCTATGGACACCGTTTATGACGATTAGATTAAGGTATCTGCATTCCTAAAATTCTATGGGAAGGGAGGAAAACAGGTCCGCGACGTAGGAAGTGGTGAAGGCAGTAGTAAAGGCGAGCAGTCTGGAGTGTGGAAACTTTTTATGACGATTAGATTAAGGTATCTGCATTCCTAAAATTCTATAGGAAGGGAGGAAAACAGGTCCGCGACGTAGGAAGTGGTGAATGAAGTAGTCAAGGCGAGCTGTCCGGAGTGAGGGAACTGTTTATGACGATTAGATTAAGGCATTGAGCCGACCCCTCGCACCGCCCCCAGACGAACAACTGAAGGAAGCATGCCCCCCATAGTGACAGTGCGAGTGGTCGCCCCACAACCCTGACAAAAGTGAAAGGCCGTGGGTGAACATCAAAGCAAAACAAAGAATTGTGAACAAAAGCCTATATATTTATCAAAATCAACAAACGCCGGCCTTCTGGTGAAAATGTGACAGAAGGCGGACATTGACTCTGGGTTGCAGGATTGCTGCCCGACCCAAACCGACTGAGTTCCGGCGCAAAGCCAGTACTCACACTATACAAAAACACTGAGGCGTGACATTGGTGGGACGCTTGGTGGGCAAGTCACGGCTCAACCTCCCCCCCCAAAGGAGGACTTCCTCTCCAAAAAAAAGAAAACAACCTCTCCCAATTCTAGAAGATCTCAACACCACAGATCAACTCAAGTGTCTGAAGTGGGGAACGCCAAAAGTCTTTCAACTGGAGGGACAACTCACCCCCAGGGTTTGCACTGGCCAGTGCTGGAAAATTTACTAGGGAAAAATCTTCAGCAGCGCACAAGGGACAGAAGAGGTGATCAAGCTCTCTGGCCCAGTGCACTTCCCACTCAGACACAAGAGTAACGAAAGATGACCTACGGAATTGTTCCCCGGAAAGGCTTCAGATGAGAAATGTGAGCCCTCCGGAAAACTTCTCCAGTCTGCGGATTTCCAAGCCGCACGGAGACAGGAGTCAAGAACTTCAAGATGCGGTGGGGACCTGACCACCGATGAGACAACTTAGCGGCTCTCTTGTCCACGGCCGAACTGACCGGATGAGCCTTGCAGAAAACCAAATCCCCCACCTGGAAAGGATTGTCCAACCGACCTCGATTGTGCTTCCTCCGAACCAATTCCCTAGCTCTTATCAAGTTCCTCCTAGCCGCCTGCCAAGTTGCCTTGACATTGGCAGCACCAGGGGGTGGCAGAAGATCGCCAATTTTCCACACATTTGCCAAGGGATTATTGGGTGGATAGCCCAACAACAGCTCGAAAGGGACCGCCTTGTGACTCTCATGGTGTGCAGTGTTGAAAGCAAATTGAATCCAAGGAAGTTCCTGATCCCAGGTGGTCTGCTTGTCAGCATGAAAAGCTATGAGAGCGGATCGAAGGTTTCTGTTGAACCTCTCAGCATGGGAAGGCTGTGGATAGTAAGGAGAAGTGGTCACATGGCGGATACCGTGCCCAAAGCACATTCTTTTGAAAAGGTGAGACACGAACTGAGTTCCGTTGTCAGAAACAATGGTGGCGGGTATTCCAAAGTGTTGGAACAAATGGGTACGAAGTGCCTGCACGGTGAGCTGTGCAGTGGCGTTCCTCAAAGGAAAAAGCCAACAAAACTTGGAGAAGGCATCCACACAAACAAGCAAGAATTTGTTTCCTGACTTGCTACGTGGGAGAGGCCCTACATAGTCTATGAAAACCTTCTCCAAAGGTCTCTCCGCCACCTCAGATGACAACAACCCATACTTGGTATTCTGAGCAGGCTTGCTTAGCGAGCATGTTTGACAAGAACGTACTCGTGCCGCAATGTCCCTGTCCATACCCTTCCAGATGAACATGTCCCTAACCTTCGCAATGGTCTTGTGAATCCCTAAGTGCCCACCCACAGGGGAAGAGTGAAAGTACGCAAAGACCATGGGTACAAGAAGACTAGGCAGCACAACCTTGGGTTTACCTCGCTGTCGGTCTCGACAACAAAGGGCACCCTGGGACAGAAAATACGGGGGGTGGGCTCCCCCGTTTTGAAGCTCACCAATGATCTTAGCCAGCTCGGGATCTTTTAGCTGATGTGGGATGAACTCAGAAAAGGCAAGGGGAAACTCCAGGAGCACGGCACACCCAGTGTGCTCCTCCTGATCAGAAGGTTGGTCGTCAGGTGAATGATACATCCTGGATAAAGTGTCAGCAATCACATTCTGCGTGCCTCGAACATGTTGCACTTGGAATTTGAGGGAAGATATTTGGACCACCCAACGACCAATTTTCCCAAGCTGGCGAGGATGTGCAAGGAGCCACGAGAGTGCTTGGTTGTCGGTTTCCAGCAAAAACTCTTTATGTTCCAAAAAACGTCTGAACTTATTCACTCCAAACACGACAGCCAAACACTCTAACTCATACACAGAAGAGCTTTTCTTTTCGCATGGGTTCAAAGTGCGTGAGGCATACGCAATTGGCTGCCTAACACCATCTACCTCTTGAGACAACACAGCCGCAATAGCGACGGAGGAAGCATCGGTTTGCAAAACAAACTTTCGACTGAAATCTGGCATCGCCAAAACTGGAGGTTGCATGATAGCTTCTTTCAGAAGATCAAAAGACATCTGTTGTGCTTCACCCCAAACAAACTTGGCGCCCTTCTTCCGAAGCTCATTGAGAGGAGCCGCCAACTCAGCCACATTGGGGATGAAACGCCGGTAAAAACCCACCATTCCAATGAAACGGGCAATGCCTTTGACATCTCTGGGAGGAGGAAAATCCCTGATACCCTGGGTTCTAGCCGGATCGATACAGACACCTCGTGAAGATACTAGATGACCTAGGAAAGAAATCTCAGCCTGAGCAAAACTAACTTTCTCCGGATTTACGGTAAGGCCAGCCCTAAGCAACCTATTCATGACTTCCTCAAGATGAACCAGATGGTCTTCAAAGCTCTCACTGTACACCAAAAGATCGTCAAGATAGTTGAACACAAATTTGAACTTGACGTCATGAAAGATGGAGTCCAGAAGTCTGGTGAGGGTCTGGGCCCCCACAGCTAGGCCCATGGGAACACGTGTGAACTGGTACAAGTTCCACGGGACGCAGAAGGCAGTGAGAGGTCGAGATTCAGGTTTCAAAGGAATCTGATGGTAAGCCTGGTTCAAATCAAAGACGGAAAAATACTTGGCCTTACCGAACCAATCGAACGCAGAGTGCAAATCAGGGAGAGGGACAGAGTCAATTTCAATCTGAGCATTCAACTTGCGATAATCTAGAACCATTCGAGACTTGCCATTTGGCTTTGGAACTAGAAAAGCTGGACTAGCGTAACTTGAGCGAGAAGGCTCAATTACCCCATTTTCAAGAAGCTCATTGATGATTCCACGGAGTGTCTCCATTTTGGGTGGAGCAAGCTTGTAAGGATGAGAACGAACTGGACGGGTGTCAGTCAAACGGATTTCGTACTCCAAAAGGTTGGTGACTCCAAGCTTTGGCGTCAGCACCTCAGGAAAACGAGAACACAAGGTTCTGATTGCTTCAGCCTCACCAGGAGTCAGATGCCCTAATGGATCAACTTTTGGTTTGCTGGGTGTCTCAGGCTCTACCACAGCTGCACCATCCACAATTTCATCTGCGAAAGGAATGAGCACCCGTCTTGCGAAACGAAAGAAGCACTGGCCTCTGCCCAAATCCAAAATCAGGCCACAATGCTTGATGAAATCCGCTCCCAAAATGACAGGTATGCAAAGGTCCTTGGCTACCCAAAAACTCCACACCCAAGAAAAATGTTCAATCTTGAATTTCAAACGGGCTTCATAGATGATAGGAAGTGGGGATTTCGAGGCAGTCCAGCAGATGTGGGTACTTCGCTCAACTTGCTTGATTAGCCCAGAAGATTTTAGGTTTTCAAACAGGGACAAGGAAATGAGACAACGGGCTGACCCAGAATCCACAAGGGCCTTCTGCACCGTTTTACCAAAGAAGATGTTGAGTCGTGGGCAAGTTGAGCGCGCCGCTTTCACTCCCATGCATGCAAGCTCCCTCATTCCCCGCGACAGAGGCTCCCCAAAACCAGCACTCCCAGAAGGGGCAGTACTCAGAGAAACCAAATTCCTGCTGACTTTCTCCAAAACAGCTTTCTCACAGGGCGGTTTAGGCAAACTTTCCCCTTGTGAGCTACTTAGGTTTTTGGACAAAGTCCCAAGATTAACCCTCTGACGACACACTCGTCTCATGTGACCTGGTTGACCACAACGAAAGCAAACAATAGGATGCCTCTGTCTCTGCGGTGTTTCAGGACCTCGACCCACGGAAGCTACAACAGGATGGAGAACAGTCTGGGGAAGATGCCCCGAAACATGCTCCCTCTGACAATCAGCGTCTTGAACGCTCCGTGAAAGGATGACCAGCCTATCCAGGTCTGCAAAAGAAGAAGGCTTCGGAGCAAAAATCAGTCTGGACCGCTCCTCAGGCTTCAACCCCTGCAAGACAATGTCCACCAGTTGGTTTTCAGGGATGCCCAGCCGTAGGACACGCCACACGCCACAAATGTCACCCACATACTGACTGAGAGTTTCATCAAACTTTTGAGGACGAAACACTCTCTCAACCTTCAATCTCTCCATGACCCTGAAGGGGACAAAGAGCTCAAGCACTTCACTGTGAAAATTGTCAAAATTTACTCCCCGTTTCAAACAGTCTAACAATTTGTCACCAAGAGGTCTCAGGCAGAGTGGAACCAGCAGTTCCAACACTACTGAGTCCTCCATGCCTGGGAACTCCTTCAGGTGCAACACCTTTCCCAAAAACTCTAACAAAGGTTCCACCTCTAAACCATCAATCGGGCGAATGTCGCTCAAAACCCCAGCAATGGGATTGGGCAGTGGAGCAAACAAACCCATTTTGTTCTCAGTCAGTCGGCCTACCTTCAAAACACACATAAAAAAATTTTTTTTTTACAACGAACAATTCACAAAATTAACTAACTAAAGACTCTGGACTGAAATGCCTACAGTCAGATGAGGTCCCAAACAGAAGAACCTGCCCATACACACCGCCTTAGCCACCAAATCAAAAACACGGACCTTACACTCACGACATACACACAACATACATACACTAAACAACAACACCTAACATTTGTGTGATGAGGTAAACACACACACACACAGTTTCAATTTTGGGTTTGGCCATGCTTTTGACACTCTTGCTCCCAAAGGATGCAAGTAATTAACCAGATTCCACCCGGTGACTCGGCCAGGGGCGAGCTCCTAATAAAAACTACAACAGTGTGCTTACCCCACCACGACAACATTTCTTCAAAAAAATTCCTAAGACTGCCAGACCAGCATCACCCAAAAATCAAATCCAACCACGGCCCTTCGTGGATAGAGCACAAAAAACCACGCTCTGCTACCATCTGAGCCGACCCCTCGCACCGCCCCCAGACGAACAACTGAAGGAAGCATGCCCCCCATAGTGACAGTGCGAGTGGTCGCCCCACAACCCTGACAAAAGTGAAAGGCCGTGGGTGAACATCAAAGCAAAACAAAGAATTGTGAACAAAAGCCTATATATTTATCAAAATCAACAAACGCCGGCCTTCTGGTGAAAATGTGACAGAAGGCGGACATTGACTCTGGGTTGCAGGATTGCTGCCCGACCCAAACCGACTGAGTTCCGGCGCAAAGCCAGTACTCACACTATACAAAAACACTGAGGCGTGACATTGGTGGGACGCTTGGTGGGCAAGTCACGGCTCAGCATCTGCAATCCTAAAATGCTATTGGAAGGGAAGGAAACAGGTCCACGTCGTAGGAAGTGGTAAAGGAAGTAGTTAAGGCGAGCTGTTCGTGGTGTGGGATCTGTTTGTGACCATTAGACTAAGGTATTTGCAATCCTATGATGCTACGGGAAGGGAGGGAAACAGGTCTGTGACGTAGGAAGTGGTGAAGGAAGTAGTCAAGACAAGCAGTCCGGACTGTGGGAACTGTTTGTGACCATTAGATTAAGGTATCTGCTATCCTAAAATGTTATGGGAAGGGAGTCAAGACAAGCAGCCCGGACTGTGGGAACTGTTTGTGACGATTAGATTAAGGTATCTGCAATCCTAAAACGCTATGGAAACTGAGGAAAACAGGTCCGTGACGTAGGAAGTGGTGAAGGAAGTAGTCAAGGCGAGCTGTCCGGAGTGTGGGAACTGTTTATGGCGATTAGATTAAGGTATCTGCAATCCTAAAACGCTACGGAAAGGGAGGGAAACAGGTCCTCGATGTAGGAAGTGGTGAAGGAAGTAGTAAAGGCGAGTTGTTCGGAGTGTGGGATCTGTTTATGACGATTATATTTAGGTATCTACAATCTTAAAATGCTATGGGAAGAGAGGGAAACAGATCCGCAACGTAGGAAGTGGTGAAAGAAGTAGTAAGGTGAGCAGTGTGGAGTGTGGGAACTGGAAACCGTTTGTAGCAGTTTTAATGTATCTGCAATGCTGAAATGCTATGAGAAGGGATGGAAACAGGTCTATGAAGTAGGAAATGGTGAAGGAAGTAGTAAGGCTTGCGGTGCAGAGTGTGGGAACTGTCTATGGCAATTACATTAATGTATCTGCATTCCTAAAGTGCTATGGGAAGAGAGGGAAACAGGTCCATGACGTAGGGTGTGGTGAAGGAAGTAGTAAAGGTGAGCAGTGTTGAGTTTGGGAATGGATTAATTTATCTGCAATGCTAAAATGCTACGGGAGGATACTGTAGACTGTATGTTAAAATGATTACGAAGCACGAATCGATACACATTTTCGATACATGCAATCGTTTACAATCAAAATTTACAACTGAGTTGACAACAGCTGATTTTTACTCCATAGAGGCTAAAAACGATTTTTACTCCCTTACTTTTCCTTTTTATTAAATATTAAAAATGCTACTTTAGACCCGCAACGCATGCATTAAAAACTACTGTTTTTACTGCAGTATGACAAAAACAATATAATATACACCCTTGATGACTCCGCTCAATTTTGTGGATGCCTCTGCAAACGCCACCTAGTATAAATAAAATTAGAGTTTTGCCTGTACATTGCTCAGAATCATAAATTGTTAGGTTATTTTTTTGTTTTATACATTAAAGAAGCCGTAACAAGTCTCATCTCAATTTCTGTCTGTCTGTCCCGGCCCAAGAGCCATTTTACGCTGCCTTTTCCTGAAAAACGAGAGTAGGTACCGGTACCATCAAGTTCCAAATCAATTTAATGTATTCACTGGATTGGCGAGAGTGTCTTTAGCTATTAAAATATGGCCTCACTACTTTGTAAATAAACTTACGGACATTTAAAAACCCAATTTTGTGTGATTTTTCTCCAATTTTTTCCAATGTTCACCACATAATCATCTATGAAATAGCGAACAGCTGTTGGGATCAAGATTATTTTTCTCTAGCTGTCACTGATATGTTTACATTGAATGTTGTTTACAAATACCGCAATCATTTCCAATCACGTTTCAAAAGCAAATCCAAACCAAATTGGATTAAACCCGTTTTTCCTTATATAACGGATTTAAATCGCAAGTGCAATAATGTGTAGGGTAACCGTAAACTAAAATAGAGATTCTTTGAGTATACAATTTTTCTTGATCTTCTTCATCATCATCGGTACCTAGGCTATGACTGTGTCCACCGACAGCAGCCCTACTAACTGTTGAGCCTCCAGGTGGGGCCTTTCCCAAAGCTGGCAGTGGAAAAAGTTATGTTCCACGTCATCGGGAATGCGTGGGCAGTAAATGCAATCGTGTGGGACGGCTTTGCCGATCCCGAACAGGTACAATTGGAAAAAGCCGTGACCCGTCAGAAATTCGGTCTGGTAGAAGTCCACCACTCCGCATCGCCGATTAATCCAAGGTAAGACTTGCTGTATCAGTCACCTGGTCCAGTGTCCCCGTGTCTCCTATTTCCATCTCACCTGCCACAGCTGGTAGGTGCGGGTGCGTCTCTCTGTTTGTGCCTGGTCCTCCTCACAGCGCTGATGAATTGCCTTTCTCTCTGCTGCCAAAAGTTTGAAGGGAATGACTCCAGCAATTGTATACTGAATGGCTAGTAAAATCATTTATCATTAACCACCAGGAGGGCGGGTTCAGACAATGTTCAGGAGGCAGATGCTACTCTTAGTGCTTCCTGACGCTGCACTTGGGCAGCCGCATCATGTATAGGCCTACCTCCTTATTGAGAGCGTCTGCCCACACCTCTGCACCGTACAAGAGTAGGCCTGTGGACTGGACCAAAGACATTAACAGCCTTCTAGGACTGGACCGAGGCCCTCCGACATTGGCCATCACCGATTAAGAGAGGAAACCACTTTAGCGGCCTTGTCCACCGTACGGAAGATCTGATCCCACCAAATAAGCTTTCTGTCCACCATAACCCCAAGGTACTTGGCAGTACGAACGGTCTGGACCTCAACGGCCCTCACCCTCAACGGCACGATGGTGTCAATCCGTTTTTTTGTCAATATCCAGCTCAACGCTACGTGCAGCTATCAAAGCTGCAACATTGTCTGCGTACCCAACCAAAACAGTTTCCTCAGGCATTTCAGACCTCATAAGGCTGTCATAAGCGACATTCCAGAGGTCTGGGCCGAGTAGAACCTTGGGCAGAACCGGGAGTGACACTCATCGTCCGTGGGCCTTCTGTAATGTCATACATGAGGAGGCGGAACCGGAGATAATCCTCTATGATACGCATGAGGTATGCTGGAACGTGAAAGGTGTTCTCCAGAGCATCCAGCATATTGCAACACCTCACAGAATTAAATACGTTTCGCACATCTAGTGTTACGAGCAGCACAACCCTACGAGAGTAGTGGTTAAAATCTTTAGCTCTTATCATGGCTTGCTTCACCTCCTCAATAGTGTTAACTGTATATCGCCCCATCCTGAATCCATACTGATGATGGGACAGGTCCCCCGCAGCGACCACAGCTGAATTCGGCCGGGAATGCATCAACTTCTCGAGGACTTTGTCAGCCGGATCCAACATACATAGAGGTCTGTAAGAGGATGGCAGGTCTGGATCTCCCTTTCCCTTCCTGACAAGTGCAAGCCTAGCTGCTTTCCAGCACGAAGGGAAAACTCCTTCGACTAGGCAGGCATTGTACATGCTCAAAAGGATCAAGGGGTTATTATAGTGGAATATATTACAGAATAGGACTGGCCTTTGAAGAGGTCAGGGGATGCGACGTTGCCACTTCGTTCTTGGCTGGTGAGCTGACTTTCACCTAGAGCCCGGCACCCCCTCTATCGTCCCACTTGTAGGGTAGTTCAGTTCAACACTACAAACTACAAATTAATAATTTATTTGTTCTTGGTGGTTTTGGTTAGTATTGTTATATTTTTATATCGTATGGAACACAAAATTCATCCCATACATTACTATGGTTTGATTATTTGCTACACAACCGTCTTTAAAATGGCTCAAACAGCTACCAGATGCAGTTTTTGAAAAACATATAAACATAAAATTAATAAATTTAACAGTAAAGTTATATGACCAAACAATTTGTATATCAGTTCTAAAACAGCCCTTGCCATATCCGATAAAAATATAAACGTGGCAAAAACTAAGATTGAAGCAGATTTTTTGAAGCTGACAATGTGGTGCCATGACAATGGATTGATTATAAATGGCAGTAAATCAAAGATTATGCATATTCATTCACCTTCGTACCAATGCACAGAGCTAGCAGTAAAATTTCATTCACACGATTGTCTGCATCGGAAGAGCTATGAAAATATGTGTCAGTGTATGAATTTGGAGTATGTTTTAAGTTATAAATATCTGGGAATCATAATTGACCATAACATGAAATGGGACTTGCACTTGAAACAACTAACTGATAAATTAAGATTATGCTTATTTAAGTTTTACCATATAAGACAATACCTGCCACTAAAAACAATGAAATTGATTTACTCAAGTCTGTGTGAATCATTGCTTAGATATGGTGTAAGGTCATGGGGAGCAGCATCAAACACAGCCATAATGCAACTAAAAACCGTGCAAAGCAGGATAATCAAAACAATGACTAAGCTTGATTCTGCTGATCTGGTTGAAAATCCCATGCTAGGTTATCAATTGGTCAACGTTTTGCCAGTTGATGGGCTGTTTAAGTTTTTAATTACAACAGATTATTATTTTTCAGATGAGTTCAAAAACCTTAATGTTCATAGTTACAACTCAAGGCAAATGTTCTTTATTGTGCCTAGAACAACAAATAAATATTCTAAAAGAACAAGGGAATATTTAGTTCCATTCTTGTTAAACAGTTTACCAGTACAGCTGAGGAATATATGTTACTGTGGAGTTTTAAAGAAGAAGTTAAAGAATTTATATCTAGATCTGAGTTAAAGATAACTGTGTTTCATATCTTATCATTGTTGTTCACTGTTCCAAATGTTTATTATTGTTACTTTTTTAATAGATTATTCACTGTTCAATGTTTCAAATGTTTATTATTGTTACTTTTTTAATAGTTTTAAATTCGTTTATTACTGTTACTTAATTCATTGTTTATTAATAATTGTTAAAATCTGACAACTTTAAATTCTATGATTGGTTTGGTATATTATTGAATTCTTACAGAAAAACAAGGGAAACAAAAGACTGATTGTGTAACAAAGACTGATTGTAAAAAAAGCACTGTGAAATAACAAAATTAGAATAATTGCTGCAGACAAGCCATATTGGCTTTTGTGGCTTGGAATTGTATGTGTTGTAAATTTGTATTTTTTGGAAATAAATAATAATAATAATAATAAAATAAAAAATCCTCTAAAATATTGCTCAGCTTATTGTTTTAAATACATGAAACAAAATTAACTTGGAAATGAAGAGGATACAATCTACCAAATTAATTATTCATTTGAGATGGGGACACCACCTATGAGCGTATTTTAACCTAAATATGAGTGTAGAATGGAGTAAAATGCATTTTGTAGCTTTGTGACTGGCCTGTTTCGAATTATTAACACACTTTAAGGCAATTACTTGACCAAACAAGAGGATATGCTCGAAACGCACAGGTCGAATGTCGGGCAAAGACTGAGTGTGTGCGTGGCACAACTTGGCAACAGTGGACAGTTTTCTGAAAGCTTATTGGATACCGCTTGCCCTCACCCCACCCGACTCAAACTGGTTCCAGTCCTATTCTGTAATCTATTCCACTATAGTAAAAACCTTCCTTGAGGACTTCGCCGGGTACCCCATTGGGTCCAGGAGCCTTAACTTATTGTTCTTCAGGGATAGGACGGCCCCCTCCATCTCTTCAAGACTGAAAAGTGGGACATCATCCACCCTTCCAAAATCCCGCAGTGGGCGCAACGTGTGAGCTGTAAGTTAAAACGGACTCGACTATCCTCTCCATAGTGGCCCTGTCCATGACGGAAGGTGGAGAGCAGGTGCCAAGTTTCTTGGTTAAGTTTGTAACCCAGGCTCCATGGGTTGGAATCGACATCGTCCTCGTTCCGGACACAGAATGTGTCTGGATGACGATTGAAAGTGGCCCAAGCCTGATAAGAAAGAAGATTTTCACAGGGAATTCGCCTGACAAATAAGTCCCAGACTTAGGCCAGGGGTGGTAGTGGGAACGAGGGGCTTTGGTTTATCATTTATTGTCAATTAATAAAAAAATCTTATACTGACTTTCACAAAAAAAAAAAAAATAAAACAGCTCGTAAACTGCAAACTCTATTAGACCTTTAACCATATTCACCTTTAACAACAACACCAGGAAACCCGAAAACTCCAAACAAAAAAAGATCAATACAAATCCTTCTTCTCCAATGTCTATATTGCATATGGTTATGTGTGCCAGGTTCGCTAAGTTTATAATATTAGTAGGCCTAACATAATATAAGATAATACAACCTAAAGTAGCCAACATCTAACTTATACTTATTTAATACGCATAGGTACAAATAAAATTGAAGATTCACAGACTAACCTAATCGTAAGTTAGTTATCAAGAATTAAGACGAATCTGATGAATGTGTGTTGGAAAAATCTTGCCTCTTGTATATTGCTTGGCCTAACTAACACTGGTTGTACTAGGCCTAGCCTGATTCTGAATGGCCTAGCCTAACAAAGCCTGTATCACAACAAAATAATTCAGACACTTTTGCTGCTTCTTGTCACTACTAATTTTATTTATATTGCTTTCTTCATTCACTAATCATTACACATATCAAATCGGAATTCGGAACCGTAATGGATGAATGAATAACAGAAACAATCACTACAACCGACAGACAGAAACAGAAATAAGAATGAAGAAACTGAAATTATTGAAATTGAAAACAGAAACAGAGTTAGGTTAGAGTGTCAGTGTACACACTACACAGGTGCAGACTAAAAATAAAAAATAATAATGGACTGTTCTTCTTGTTTTCCAGTATGCTTATAAAAGCTGGCTTGGTTAAATTACCATGTAGATACACTATCACACTTTATAAGGGTCTGACTTACGGGAGATATATCAAAAAAACCATTTCCATCCAAAACAAACTCCATCGGGCAAACTCACGCTAATGTTCCGCTCCCTGTACCCTCACTCAGCCCGTACCCTCCCAAAGCCAGTGTCGATTGTTGTGTGCTCAGATAGTCACGGGCGCCACATATCGAGGCTGCTAAGAGAAAATGTAAAATCAGAAAGTGTAATTACTGAGTGGGTAAAACCTAATGGTAAGATGGAAAACATTTTAGAAACTGTAAGAGCATATTCTTCAAATGTATGTGATTATGTCGTCATTATGGGGGGGACAAATAATATTGTAAACGAACGCTGCAGCTTAGATTTTGTCTTAGATTTGGAAACTACTCTTGGCAAAATGTCTAATCTGAAAGTTATCCTCGTCGGTCTTCCTGCTAGACACGACAACCCCTCCCTCAATACATCTGTGAATAAAGTTAACTCTGATCTTCTTAGTCTTTCATCTAAATACAATAACGTCACTTTTCTGTCCTTAAGTTCCATCCCTCGTTTTGCATTCACCAGACATGGACTACATCTGAATTTTAAGGGCAAGCATATGTTGGCAAACCTCTTGGCAGATTCAATGAACCTTTCTAAATACTCTTTCCCCATCCAGACACCTTCTAATAGTCAACTCTATCCTAAGCCTTGGCTGAACCACGAATCAGTGACAGTCTCCAAACAAATAAAACCATATCCTGTACGTTCTTATATAGCTGAGCAAAGTAACAACCACAATACTCGAACGTTTGTCTCCAAACATTTTTTAGGGGAGGCTCGGAAACCTGTGGGGGTTCCTTGGAAACACTTCCTCAGGGAAACCAGAGAAAGGATAAGGTGATTAACTGTCTCAAAATAGCACATCAGAATATTAGGAGTCTAATGCACAAAGTAGATCTGCTAGAAATATTTATTAAAGACGAAATTCCTGATATTCTGTGTTTGTCCGAACATTTCTTGAAAGAGTATGAGATAGAAAATTTAGTCTTAGGCAACTTGACTTATGTCTCTGCTTTTTGTAGAACTAAAATGAATGGGGGTGGTGTGGCAATATGGTGCTCTCCTGGTATAAAACACCGACCACTTGACTGTAAAGCGTTTAGTGTAGAAGGCGAGTGTGAACTTTCTGCAATGTCAGTAGAAGTTAGTAAAAAAAGTAAAATACTTGTTGTAGCAGGCTACAGACCACCGTCAGGTCACCCTTTGAATTTATGAACGACTGTTTAAATGAATATGCAGCTAAGCACAACAAGGTTTTTGTTCTTGGAGACTTTAATATTGATCTATCTATTGACAGCTTTTCTGGTAGTAAATTTACTGCGATCATGGCGTCATTTGGTCTGTACAACACTATCCACTCGTATACAAGAGAAGCCTCAGGATCATGCACCTTAATTGATCATATATTTACAAACGATCATGATGGCACAAAGAGTGAAGTTATTAAGACTACTGTCTGACCACAGTGCCCAGACTATAACAACGAGCATAAATATATCGAACAATGACAGGCAAGTCAAGTTTAAGTATGGACGGAGTTTTAATACCTCTAATATTGAAACGTTCAAATACTATCTCAAAAATGAAAAATGGGATGAGGTGTTCCAAGTGACAAAAACAGAGAATAAGTACAATGCTTTCATAAGCCAGTTTAAGTACTGTTTTGAGATATGTTTTCCAGAAAAATTAAAAAGACATATAAAAAAATCCAATTCACACATTAAAATGTCTGACGAACTTAAACACTTAAAGGAGCAATGTTTCATATACCACGAAAAAAACAAAACATTTACATTCGAATCACTTTTTAAGACAATACTACTTTAGAATAAAAGAAAGATTCAGGAGAATAATAAGAGAAGAGAAATCAAAGGCCGTATTAAATATCATCGAGGAATCCGACAATAGAACCAAAGGAATCTGGAAAGTTATACATAATAACAGACGGAAAAAAGGTGAAAGGGGTATAGAAAGTATTAATTTAAAAACTAGTTTTGGTGGCATTGTTTCTGAACCCAAGGATGTTTGTGAGAAGCTCAATCAATTCTTTATTAAAACGGTTGGAAGTCCGTTATGTGTCACAAACAACGTCCAAAACAATAGTATAGATAGAAATACAAGCTCTTTTTTCCTAAGACCAATTAATCCAGATGAAATAATAAAAATTATACAAAGCCTTAAGAGTAAACGGTCTGCTGGAGTAGATGGGATATCACCAAAACTAATAAAGTCAATCTCAGATTTAATTTCAACACCGTTATATGTCACATAATAAATAGCTTGTTTGCCGAGGGAAAGTTTCCTAGCCAGCTAAAATTGTCTTTGGTAAGGCCAATCTTTAAGAGCGGAGACAGAAGTTCTTGCCATAGCTACAGGCCTGTAAGTCTAGTTTCGACGTTCTCGAAGGTTTTTGAGAAAGCAGTAATTAGTAGGCTGTGTGATTTCCTAGAGAAACACAATATATTAGTTGGAAAACAGTACGGCTTTGTTAAGAACAGTTCCACAACAAAGGCCATACTCAGCCTCATAAATAAAGTAGTCAAAGACATTGATTCGGGACAGTCTGTGGCTGGCATGTTCATTGACTTGAGTCGTGCTTTTGACTTAGTTGACCATGGTCTACTTCTGGGGAAAATGCATGATGCTGGCATTAGAGGCATTGCTCTTGATTGGTTCACATCATACCTTAAAGGAAGAAAGCAGTATGTAGCAATCCCTGCCATCGATGAAACAGGTCTTCTAAAGTATCATCGTTCTGCTGACGCCTCAGTCACGAGAGGTGTGCCCCAGGGTTCCGTCCTCGGACCGACCTTATTCCTTCTATTTATAAACAACTTGCCCACTTGCGCAAACAAGGCAAACATTGTCTGTTTGCCGATGATACATCTCTTACTGTATCCAGTCATTCCACAGAAACACTTGAGCAATCGATTTTTCTTGAATCTAATAGCCTGCTCCAATGGTGTGAGGATAATCATCTTGTCCTAAATGAAAAAAAAACCCAACTTCTCCAATTTAGCATTTCAAATCATCAAACAAACAAAAAACAAGGAACATTTACTGTTGGGTGAAAATGAGATCCATCCCTGTCAAGAGGTTAAGTTCCTTGGTGTGGTCCTTGATGAAAATCTTAACTACCACAAACATATCAAACATGTCACAACAAAAATATCAGTTGGCTTCGTATGCTTAGCCAAACAGTAAATTCAGAGGTCCTCCTGTCTGCTTATTATGGTCTTGTATATCCATATTTATCCTATGCTGTCCCTGTCTGGGGTAGTGAAAGTGAAAAGACGAAGTTTCTTTTCCGACAACAATTGAAAGCCATCCGCATCATATTTTCCCTACCTGAACGACAATCCTGCAAAGACATTTTCCAAAAATTCCGAATTCTAACCTTTCCATCCATATACATTTTTGAAACACTATCCTTTACCAGAAAAAATATATCTTCTTTTTGTTCACAGCTCAACAATAGATATCCACTTTGTAATTCTTCCGACCTTGCAATTCCTAAACACTCAACTTCATTCTTCCAAAAGAACTTTCAATACAATGCCGCCAAGCTTTTCAATAACCTTCCTCCTTCCCTAAAGACCGAACAGGATTTAAATAGATTTCAGAAAAAACTAAAGAATTTTTTGCTGGATAATGCCTTCTGCAGCGTTCGTGAATTTCTTTGCCCTAGAACTGGTGGGGTAAATATAGTAGCATAGTTGACAATTTTAATTTATACAAGAGAGTTTTTTTTTGTTATGTAAATATTGTATTTTATTTTGTTTTGTTGACGTAGCTAATGCATTTTATGTTAATTTTGCTGAATAAACTACTTATGACTTATGACTTATATGAATGGAGGCATCGATGACATCATAGTTTGGTTCAAAATGCCTCCGTGAACCACGCTGTAGTAAAGAGCTCTTTGGCTATAATGAAGGTTTACTAATCGAAAAAATAGTTCTGTTCATAAAATGAAATTAAAATGTCTCAAATTCAATTTTGTAATTTTTTAGTTATAAAATCAAACTGTAATAACCTAACCATACTTGCTGATAATCAAAAAGTCGAATGAAGGTTTACTAATAAAAAAATAATTCTGTTAATAAAATAAAACTAGAAATGGCTCAATTTCAATATTATAATGTTTTCTTTGTAAAACAAACATGTCAAACTGTCATAACCGAACCAAACCAACCAAACTTGCTGATAATTAAAAATCTTAGACAAAAAATTAGTGCTACCGGTGGTATTCGAACCTGGCATCTTCAGCTTAACAGCCCGGCGCGCTATCCATTAGACCACCGAGACCGATTGCTCAACACCATATCGTTGCGGTAATGGTGTTCCCTCAACTAACCAGAACCAGCAGGCTCCAAATCGTCATGTAGGCTCATCTATACCTCCCTTGAGTAAACACCCACTTTAGAACGACTGTTATTAGAGGTGGCTGTAGTGGTTATACACATTTATTTTTCCCGGGCTAGCTTTTTCGAAATGCTGGTTAGGAAATTATTTTTATATTCCTATTAAACTGAATATACCGATGTTCATAACTTAAAGTTGAGGTGATTGGATGTTTTCCAGTTCGAATTATTTGTTTAATTGGTAATTAGTTTAAGTTCAAGTTTCATACCTCAAAGTTGGATTTCAAAATTCAAAATTCGGTTTCTTTTAAAATTTAAGAAGGTAATGGCGGCAATAGCTTGCTATTTTTCCCAATAGGACCGTTTGGACGACGGCCGCCTTTAACTCCGACAGTTGGTGGTGATTTCCAATTAGCTTTCTTCATTTTTTCGTAAAGGCATTGTTTCATCTTATTATAGGCTAGACCCAATCAAACTTTTTAAACTTTCCTTGTTTAAATTTATTGATAACAACGTATACGTAGCGCATAGGAGACTAAATAGCTAATTGTGTTGGAATATCTAGTAGTAATTCAATAACTTTGCCATTTTTCGGTAGTTTTTCGTATCTATTCTGCGCGGGATTGATTTAATTCATGGTATTTCCAATATCTAACCTACTAATGCAAAGCATAATAATTGATTAATGAATAAATCAGTGCATACTCTAATTATTAACTAGGAGCGTTTATAACATTGTATAGTATATAAGGTATTGCAAAATCTAAGTACAATATATTAAAAAACTTGAAATGTTTTATTATTAAAAACCTTATCTCTTTAATCTTTATTTGCATGTTAAATATCCTTTACTGTAAATAAACTTGACCATTTAGCGTAAATCCACATACTTTCGTAATTACTTATAACCAATGAATAAACGTAGTAGACAGTGTACACATTGGATTCTAACTTGCTGTAGAAGCTAGACAGCTGATTTTACAAAATACTCAAACAATAAACAATCATTACTGTCTTTGGCATTTTTATTTGCAGCTAATTTACAAATGATTACTGTTAGAAGTTTTAGACAGTTTGAGACGGAATAACTTGGAATTTTTAAACAGCTTTTTTCGTTTATCTTATTTTGCGTTACAACATTGACTAGTTGGATTCATAAAATGGTCAAAGAAACAGGATATTATGACATCCTTGGCGTCAAGCCCGACTGTACTTTAGATGAGTTGAAGAAAGCATACAGAAAACTAGCTCTCAAATACCATCCAGACAAAAACCCAAGTGAAGGTGAGCGGTTCAAGCAAATTTCGCAGGCTTATGAAGTACTGTCAAACCCAGAGAAGAGAGCCATCTACGATAGGGGTGGTGAAGAAGCATTGAAGGCGGGAACTGGAGGTGGAGGATTTTCCTCCAACCCGATGGATGTATTTAACATCTTCTTTGGAGGTGGCAGAAGAGGGCCGGGTGAACGGAAATGTAAAGACGTTGTACATCAGCTCTCAATATCCTTAGAGGATCTGTACAAGGGTTCCACGAGGAAACTGGCAATCGAGAAGAATGTTGTTTGTGAAAAGTGTGAAGGTCGTGGAGGAAAGAAAGGTGCCATTGAGAAATGCGGGACCTGCGGAGGCTCCGGAATGGAAATCCAGGTACACCAGCTGGGACCTGGCATGATGCAGCAAATACGGCGCATGTGCAGCGACTGTAAGGGCCAAGGAGAGAAGATCCCCATCAAAGACCGCTGCAAGACGTGCAACGGGAAGAAGACAGTTAGAGATCGAAAAGTTCTCGAAGTCCACGTCCTTCCTGGAATGGTTGACGGTCAAAAAATCACGTTTACAGAAGAAGGAGACCAAGAACCTGGGTATAAACCCGGTGATATTGTTATAGTACTGGATGAAAAGAGTCACCCCAGGTTTAAAAGATCGGGAAGTGACTTGATCTTTCGAATGGAAATTGAGTTGGTAGAATCCTTATGTGGGTTCAAAAAGGTGATCAGAACTCTAGATGACAGGAATCTTCTGATCACTGTCATTCCAGGGGAAATAGTAAAACATGGGGATATCAAGTGCGTTATAGGGGAGGGGATGCCTCAGTATCGTAATTCGTCCGAGAAAGGTAAACTAATTGTTCACTTTAGTGTAAATTTTCCATCCGTGCTTCCACCTACTGTGATAGCACAACTGGAGCAGTGTTTACCACCAAGGCCTCAGCAAGACGTCCCTGAAAATGCTGAAGAGTGTCTTCTGAGTGATATGGACATGTCCTCCGAATCTAGAAGACGAGCACCCAGAGGACAAGAAAGTGAGTCAGAAATGCCTCAGGTCCAGTGTGCAGCTAGTTAATTGATTGGTTGAACCAGTTGTTATGTACTTGGAGTTTCTTGTTGTTACCGTTTTATCAATTTTATTTCCTTAATAAAATGAGTTTAATAATAATGTGTCTACTGGATCTTCTTTTTTTTACATACCTCTAAGGCTTGTGCCTTAAATAAATATACTTAACACAAAATAAGTTAATTAAAAGAAGAGATTATAACATTGAAACACTTTTGTATTAAGAAAGAACTACAATAATGTCAAAAATAAAGTTTACAAAAAGTCAGCTGATCATATGATAATTTTAACATTCAAAGTACAGTTGAGACAGTAATTAGCAGATTCAAATTAATGGCAATAGTTATTTGTGCAACTAGTGAGAAAAGTGAGCAATTGACTCACTCGAGAGAAATCCTTACTCACGAGCCGTAGGCGAGTGAGGAATGGTTTCTCGAGTGAGGCAATTGTACTTTGAACTCGAGTAGCACATTATACTTTTCCTACAGTTACCATAAAACAAATAAATTTGTGAAGAAACATAACCTTATTTTACACAGAAGTGAACGTTAAATATAACATTTAATGTGAAGTGACAAATACAACAGTACAACAGCTGACCAGCTGATTTACAGCCAGTGCTGCCAACGTATTTCGCGCGCATACGACGTTGCCTGCATGTTACGCGCTCACTATTTCGTGCCTTCACGTTGAAAATCTGGAGTGAGACAAAGTAATTAGAGTGAGACAATGTTAACATTGTCTCACTGATGAGCGAATTGGCCACTTTGCTTTCTCATATCAGTGAGAGAACATGTACATTGTTAGGTAACTGTAGGAAAAACTATGTAGCCACATACTCCCCTCCCAGTGTCAACGAGGAATGTAACGATGCGGGGGATGAACACTACGACCTGGGGCCCATTTCATAATAAACTACAAGTTACAAGTTACAACTTGTAACTTGTAATTTCCATTAGATTTGCATTGGGCGATCAGCTGATTTACTAATAATATTAGTTTGTACTTTATTATGAAATGGGCCCCTGATCTTGTAAAAATCAGTGTTTTTTAAGGTTATCTTCATTTCTGTCTTTAGTCTTGTCTACTTGAGTTTCTCTAGATTGTAGGCCTATGTCATTTTTTCTTACGTTAATGGTCGTATCATTCATAGAGTCTTGAAGGAGGAATGCCGGTTTGAGTCGGTCTATATAGATATATAAAAATTTGAACGAATGGTGTTTTTGGCCTCTGGGGACATCAAAATTAAAAAGTAAATCGGTCTCGGGCCTAAGTCTTACCATGAGACCTACGGTAATGGCTACTTCCTTATGGGGAAATTCGCTAAAAAACAGTATAATGTGTTAAGTTCTATCACCTAATAATTTTCTTTAGCCTTTACTTAGAACAGCTGATGATTTAAAAAATGATTCATACTGTACAAATAAACATTATTGATTTCTGTTCTTCTTGAAAACATGACTTTTATTTTCTCTCTCTTAATTTTTTCATTAATTTACTCAAATACTCCACATAATGAATCCATAATACAAGTGTGACAAATGTCAAATTATTGTAAAGCCTTCAAACTGCAGAACACATATTATACAGGAACGGCCCATACTAGAAAAACTAAACTCGGCACACCTTTATGACATGTTATGAAGTACTTTTTGGGCTATAACGAAAAACACTACTAACACTGGGAGCGAACAATAAACATTGAAAATTGAACATACAGAATTAAAAACCAAAATAATATGAATTGAAAATCTATATCTGTACATTTAAAGTGGAGTCAATATTTTCGTGGGGTCCCAGTTTATCGACATCCCAAAAGATTGACACTGAAATAGTCCCATATTGTCGACAACTCAAAATATCGACAGGCTATAACCACCACTTTGGTGTTCATCTTCTTATGACCTTCAAAATGAGGGGTCACTCGATGGGGCTTATCATTTAAAATTATTTGTGAGTTTCCCCCAAAATCCCCCATTTTGGGTTTGGGAACTTATGAGAATTTCAATTGTCTGCCATTTTTTTTACTGAACTGAGATAGAGACCTCTAGTTTGCGTTGGTGGTTTTCTTTTACCAGGACCTTCAAAATGAGGGGGTCACTCGATGGGTCTTTGTATTTGAAATTTTTTAGTTTCCCCAAAATCCCCCATTTTGGGGATGAACGCCAAAATTGGCGGTTATAGCCTGTCGATATTTTGAGTTGTCAACAATATGGGACTATTTCAGTGTCGATCTTTTGGGATGTCGATAAACTGGGACCCCACGAAAATATTGACTTCACTTTAAATGTACAGATATAGATTTTCAATTCATATTATTTTGGTTTTTAATTCTGTATGTTCAATTTTCAATGTTTATTGTTCACTCCCAGTGTTAGTAGTGTTTTTCTTTAGCAAAATGTCTTACTACTTTGTATAGTCTAGAAAATATTTAAATTCGAAAAGGCTTTACTCTATGTAATTCCTCATATACTTTCTGACAAGTTGTCGTCTGTCTTGTAAATAGTTTTCTTGTTTTCTTTAACTTACGTCCTTTCCATTCTCCTTCACTTCACTGTTATTGTCACTCTTGGAAAATAATATCATATCATAAATTTCAATGTGCTAGGGCTGGGTCAAGTGAACTAGATCATTCGGTCTTTTAATTACTTGTTATTTACGTGTCATAATAATCCAAAATAATGTCAAGTGATTCTAACCCCCAGAAGAAATCCCGGGAAGACTCCTCACCATTTCCTTGGCTCAACAGAATTCCAGGCTATCATTACTACGATACCCCTGATGGCGAGGATTGTCTGCAGAAAGTTATTTATATGAATAAAGTAGGTGCTCTCTTGGGCGGTTTTTACAGCACCTTAGATGTTTTAACCTTGTCAAAACCAGTTGGAGTTGGAAACATTGCCTTAAGGTACGCCACTCTTACCTTACCCGTTATGGCAGTAGGTTCAACCTTTGCTGCGGTTACATGCCTGTCAACTAGTTTTCGAGACAAGGATGACATTTGGAACTATTTCTATGGAGGATTGGCTGCAGGTAGTGTCGCTGGAGCTGCTGCTAGGAACGGCGTGGTAGGAACTGTCTGTGCATTTTCCTTTGGAGTTCTTGGAATGGTAAAGAAATACTCAGTGCAAGAAGGGTTTGATCTTTTCCCTCCGGTTGTCGATAAGGACCGAACTTCTCACCTGGGTCCATGGTCAATCCACTGGGACTTCACATTGGCGCGAGATGATCAGCCCAAAGGATGGAAATCAGCAGATAAATAAACAAGGATGTACACATGATAGCCTAAGTTATGTACTGCAAAAATTAACCATATTTAACTTAGTAATTATTTTATTTGACAAAAAATTTAGTAGGATTGTTAACAGCCTTTAACTTAATAAAGTTTCATCAATCCAGAGCTTGTCTATTTCTTTTTCTAACTTATCAACTATACATAAGGCCTACGTCTATAGGCTAGGGATTGCAATCTGATAATATATATGTCATCACTCACTGTCTCAACAAACATGTTAAAGAAAAAAGGCAGGGTGGTTTTCAAATCGGAATACATGGCTCGTTAGATGGTTGTGTAGGCTATAGGCCCTAGTTAGTAGGTAAATAAACTTACAAAACCTCCCTATAATCTTACCAAAACCAAAATAACATAGCTGCCTAACCTACTAAATTTGTTATCAATTATTGTTTCCTTAGAGAGGGTTGGAGAAAGATTCTTAGGTAAAGATAAACCCGAGTCCACATCACCCATATTGTGATTCTTGAAGTACGGTAGGTCTACTGTATAAAATTGTGTAAAAACGAGTAGCCTAGGCCTAACTTATATAGTAGAGCTCCCACTGTCCGAAGTCCAACTATTTGAATCGCTTGTAGAATTTGAACAACTTTAAATCACAGTATCCGATCATGCTGGTTCACAGGACCAAACCAAATGTCATCAAAATCAATAAAAAATTACTCAATTTATCACGTTCACGGACACACACACACACACACACACACACACGCATATATATATAGAGGTACCCTATATCAAATTATAGTAGTAAACAAGTAAAACTGAGCACCCTGAATATTTTTTTAAATATTACTTTCCGTGTCCGGAAATCAGACTTCGCTTTTCCAAAAATTAGCTACCGATATGGCTTTGTCATTCACAAGTAAAAGATCATCTAATGTGCAAGACTGGTCTAGGCGTGGACAGATCAGCAGATGGCCAGGATCCTGAACAGCACCACACCTCGACCCTAATTCGATTTAGGGTCTTCCACACCGTGTAATGAAGGCCTCCACCAGGAGCCAGTTCCTCCCTGGCTGGTATGGGAGGGTTAGTCAACGCGGCCTCCCACCTCGCCACCCGATTGCTTGAGAGTGATCCATCCAGGACTCGTGTCTGTGATAAAAAGCTCTTTCTTGACCGAAGCCGTCGCTCTGCAGGTTGGTGGCCTTGTAATGGGTGACGAGGGCTGTCTCTTGCTTAGTCCTTTCTGCGACATCACGTCAGATTGATGGAGGGGCGATCCCTATGATAGGATAGAGTTTGTGTACTGGGGTTGGTTTCAAACACCCAGTATATTAAATAAATATATTTATATAATTAGCCTATTCACGGTGCTCAGTTGTACTTTTTTACTGCTATAGGCTAATTTAATAGTATCAGCAGCCCTATTACGTGAACACCTAAATTAATATATATATATATAAACATATATATGTACAAATTTGAACAAATAGTGTTTTTGGCCTCTGGTGACATCAAAACAAAAATACCCCCGTCGCAGCAAACCTGCATACTAAGCGAATTTCCATTTACCCGGCTCGATTTCTACTAAAATATTCCCTATAAATTTTCAGATTTATTTCCTATTTAAATAACATTAATTTTAGTGAGTAGTTAAAGGTTTGCTGCTACGGGGAAGATGTTGAGATGTGTTTTTTTCAATTTAAATATTGATAGCTTAGTATGAAATAAACCAAATTGCCAAATTTGATTAAAATATATCCATAAACAAGCAAACTAGAACAGTTTATTTATTCTCCATAAGAATAACATGGGAATTTCAAATTTACAATTTTTTAAATTTTCTCCGTAGTCAATGAACATTCAAAAACACTTCAATATACTAAATTATTTGTTTTTTTAAGTAAGCTCTTCAAAATGGTCTAGAGAGAAATTTAGAAATGTTAAGTTTTTAGGGTCAAAAATGAGAAAAACCCATTTTTACCCCATAAAACCCCCCATAAACCCCTGATCCCATGGTCCGATTATGCTGGTTCGCGAACTCGTTCGAATAAATGTAGGTTTACACGTTTGTACCAAATTTCATCAAAATCGGATCAATTTTGCTCGAGTTATCGCGCTAACGGACACATATATAAATATATATATATATCTAATATATAAAATTCTCGTGTCACAGTGTTTGTCTGCAAACTCCTCCAGAACGACTTCACCGATCGTTATGAAATTTGGTGTGTAAATTCTGTAGGTATGCGAATCGGACGTAAACTATTTCCCGTTTGGAAATTCTTAAAAGGGCTCCGCCCCAGTGGCTCTGGAGTTTCCCATGTTAACCTTATGAGAAATGGAATTAATGAATCTTAACAGCTGTTTCAATTAAACAAGTTGGTTCTGTTCTATGATGTTCAATAGCATTAAAGTTACAAGGATTACCAACAGGGTGCAGCACTATTATTTCTTTTACATTTATGACAACAGCTAATTTGCAACCAAAAGGTGAGTGAGCGTAGCGAACGAACTTCAACCTGGAGGCGAGTTAGCGTAGCGAACGAGCTAACCTGAAGGCAAGTGAGCGCAGCGAACGAGCTCCAACCTAAAGGTGAGTGAGCGTAGCGAACGAGCCCCAACCCAAAGGTGAGTGAGCGTAGCGAACGAACTTCAACCAGGACGTGATCATTGACTATTGGATACAGAAGAAGACATCCCATCTATATGGAACAGCTGTCACCAATTTTTTACTAAAAAAGAATGTAGTTGTGTGAGCCAGTCACAGATTGCGCTAGTGTCCAAAAATCTATTTTGTACCTTATTTTTTGTTACTGACATAGTTGATGGGTCACAACAGTTGCTATAGCTCATAATAAGTCATTCCATCAGTTTGACTAGGTAAAAACCATCATGTAATCGGCAGAAGTCAGTAATTTAGGTCAGCGCAATCTGTAGGTGGCTCACATCAACTAAGACAAATTTTATTAATAACCTGGTTACAACTTTAACATGGGGATGGAATGTCTTGTAATTGTTGTATTAATAGTCAAAGACGTGATTGAGCGATGCGAACGAGATCATCTTGAAAATTAAACGTAACGGTACTTTCTTTCCATCGGTCTGTCTTAGGGGAAACCTATAACTTAGGCGATACGAAGTTCGCCGGGTCAGCTAGTATATATATATATATAAATATATATATATATATATATATATATATATATATATGAATTTGAACGGATGGTGTTTTTGGCCTCTGGGGACCTCAAAACGAAAAAGTAAATCGGTCCCGGGTCTAGATCTTACCATGAGACCTACGGTAATAGCTTATTCCCTATATGGGAAATTCGCTAAAATAAATCGCTCCCAGGCTCAAGTCTTGCCATGAGACCTACGGTAATAGCTATAGGGAAATTGGCTAAAAACAAGGTAGGCTAACTAAAAAAAAAATAATGTGTTATACAGTTTACACTATTCATTAATTTATTTACAAAATCAGTATATTTTACCCTCATGATAGGAATCAGTTTTAAAGTAGGCCTACTGTATATTCAAAAATACGGTACTGTACTTCCCCCGGGGGTAAAAAGACTCTTAGCTACGTTCTCCGCTACAATCTTGCATCGCCGCTCCATTGTGTTTTTACCCTAAGCGATAACCAAAACAATATGAGAGCGGCATCTATTTTTAAATATTGTAGATTAGGGCCTACTTTTATAATTTTTTACAACATAATCTTACTAATATTATAAATGTGAAAGTTTGTGCGTTTGTTTGTTTATTTGTTTGAAGTTCAGTCACGCATTAACTACTTGATGGATTTGGCTGAAATTTGGCATGATTATAGCTCACATTCCCGATTAACATATAGGCATATTCTTATCTCAAAAATCCTTTCGGGCTCCACCCCAGTGGTTCTGTAGTTTCCCATGTTAACCTTATGAATATTCATATTTAAAGGGAATAAAAGAATTTAGTCAGCTGTTTCAACTTAAAAAGTTGGTTCTATGGCATGCAAAAGCATTAAAAGTTATAAGATTTACCAACAGGGTGCAGCACTATTACTTTTTTGCATTTATGGAAACAGCTAATTGGAACTAGGCAACAACAAAAAACTATGATATGTAATGAGAACTGTCAAAGTAGGATAGTTTACAGTTACTTTTATGTTTTTAATTTTGTGAATCATTTGTGATATTTTACGAATCTTTAATAATTTATTTTTCTCTATTGTTTAGGTGACGTGGTAGAATATGGCCATGGTAGATGTGTAATACTATAGTATACCGTAAATTTGAAGAATTAAATTTTATCAAATCGTGTCCTCCCCTATTGCAAACACAAAGCTTGAGTATAACTGCAATAAGCATTTTACACTTATATGCCAATCCCGTACGAAGGACGGAGAGAGAGAGAGAGAAATTCTTTATTTACAACAAATTATTTTGCAGCATTACATGAATCAAATAAAAATATCACATGGGTCACAATGACCTGTGCGTGATAGAGTCCTTATTTGGCTGCTTAAAATCAAAATAAAAGTTCTCCATACTTCACATAATAAAAATAAAAAATCGAACAATAACTTAGTAAAATAAGCATAACAATTAATTTACTACAATTATAATTATAAAAAAACTGTGAAACCTAACAACCATATGCAAATGTAACTCAATAGTAGGGGAGCTCATTGCTTGCATTACATCCAATACACATTAACTTTTTTCCTTCGATTCCCAATTTTACTGAGGCATGGATTGCGTCAAGTAAGAGTGCTGTAGAAAGTACAATAGATAGTCCAGTTATCAGTTGGTTAAGTCTAAACGAGATATCTCTGGGACGGATACTCTGCTAATATTATAAATGTGAAAGTTTGTGTGTTTGTTTGGAGTTCAATCACGCATTAACTACTGGACGGATTAGGCTGAAATTTGGCATGATGATAGCTCACATTCCCAATTAACATATAGGCATGGTCTTATCTCAAAAATCCTTTCGGGCTCCGCCCCAGTGGCTCTGTTAACATAGAACACAACAGTATCGGTTAAAATAACGAATTGAAGTTGTAAAAGGTCGAAATAAATCATTTTATTAGCCTCTGCACGGTCTGAGAAAAGGGACCTCTAGTCGCTCAATGTTATTTCGCCTTAACGACAAGAGCTCCCATTTCTAATATTCACTTTAGTTTATAAACAAACTTTAGTCCAAAAATTGAATTGTCCTGCATTCTAGTGGAAATTTAGAGAACTTCAACAAATTCAGTTAACTGAGCACAGATTTCGTGGCCCCGACAAGAGTACCTTTTCTTATCTTATGGAGAAATAACATGGGGCCGACAAGAAGTCCCTTTTCTGAAGTGCGATTTTTTCAACATGCTTCGATAAAACAATTATTTAAATCAAAACTACCGTGAGTTAAGAAAAAAATTGGTATTGCCTCCGAAGAGGACGTTATAAGCTTTCTTTTGATACGGTACCAAAATAATTTCTTAAATACAAAAAAAAACTGATTTTATCCGTATTTGAAATTATCTAAACAGTTTTTTTTCAAAATGACCCTTTTCCATAACAAAACTTCAAAGTCCTATAACTTTAACAGAAAAAATCGTTGATGCATGGGATTTGCACCAAGCAATTCGGAATTTAATAAGGAATTCAAATATATATATAACTCAAAATCGATAATTCCCAACAAGAGGTCCCTATTCGCTTTCGATATCACATATTACAAACCAATATTTTTACTCCCAATAAAGCTGATGAATCTCTTTTTATAACAGCTGTTTTTTGTTTTTAAATTTATTCTGTGTAATTCTTAGGGAGAAAAATGGACCTTTGAGAGCGCCTTGCACCCTTAGGGTAGGAATTTTTAAACTTTATACTTGTTAAACTAAAAAAATGTAATCTTAGGGAATTAATCTGGCATATTTTTGTGAAATTATAATGAGGCAAATAGAAATTCTCTTGGTCTGTAGTTTTGTTGTGGCGGGGGTAGGCTATACTAATATTGTAATTGCATCAACCAGCTGTTTATCATTTAATTAATTAGGCCTAAATAGCCTACTGTAAAATTTGAAAGAATGTAAGGCAATTAGAAATTGGCCTTTGGAGCAGAATTACCAGGCACGAGGATATGATATCCACAAGTTTTTATTAGCTCTTTTTTACCTCTTCAGGAATCATAAGGAATTTCTTTCTGCCGACTAGATTTAAAGAAAGTGACCTGAAGGAGGAAATAACTAACGCGTTTTGACGCAAGGAAGAAATAACACAATATTACAAACACTTGTCTAATTTTTTTTTTGCTAGATGTAAAATAAATAACAATTGAAAACTATAAAAAATATCACCAGTCAGTGCAATTCGAACTTCTATCGTTGCTCAGTTTGTTTTCTTGTCGTCTGATGCAGAGTCCATTTCACCGACAGAGATTGCAGCTTCATCCATCCTGGATTTGTCAACTGGATACAACCTAAACGAGGCAAAGACAAGCATTAATTTAATAACATTTTTGGAATGAGAGTTACTCACGTAGGCTATATCCAATAGACAACGATTGCACATATTTTGTTCCAAAACTATTCTTTTCAATAATTACAAGAAAAAGATAATTTCAATAATTTTTTAAGAAAAGTTATAATGCACTGTCATGAAAGAATGAAAACATTTCCAAGTGTGTGGGACTCTCTCCACCTCATGTTGTCATCAACTTAGGATAGACACAGGCCTAGATTGGATTTATACAGTGCCAAAACATAAAAGTGTGTATTTTGAGGTGAAGGATAGGAGTCTGCGAGTCAGACTTTTTACTTCAGGTTGGGTTTAAAATATTGGCCTTCAGAACTCAGGGAAAAAGGATTTCTTTAGAATGTATTGATTTTTAATATTTATTTAGCATTTATTGTAATAGTCCAACCGGCTCATAGAAGATTGTACATTACCTCCTGCAATCGTGATATAATGAACGTTTTTTAACATCTTCGATCACAGCAATATCGTTAATGTCTTCCATGGTTACGGCAAATTGGGGTCCGTTGTCTTCTGCAGTCTCGGGGAATTCAAGAATATTTTTCATGATCACAAAAAAAACTATGTATTTCATGGTAACAGCACTTCATGAACATATTCCAGAGACATTGTCATCGTCTCCTACCATTGTGGCAAAACCGATATCATTACCCACAATTGGGGCAAAATCAACAATTTTAAATCATGTATCTTTGCAGACGTTTTCTGTGATAGCAAAAATAAAGGCCGGCTTGCCTTGAAATTTGGGCCGCTCGCACACCTCTAACATAAATGAGCCCCAAGCTTGGCTCCAAAACCATTTCCAGCCTGCATCGGTCCCTCGGATCCAAATAAATAAAATAGCTGTAAGATTTTATTCTATTGTAAATGTTATTCTATTTAAATGAACACAAAAGATTACGGCCTGATAGTCCATTATGCGTGATCCTAGACTCAACGGTACTAAACATTGAATAACTTCTTGATCAGCATCGTAAGTGTTATTAAATTACCTGAAAAAACAAAAAAATATATACGTCTAATAACACTAGTAATAATATATTTACTGACTCTTATACTGTTGACTCACAAGATGATAAATACATATGAAAGATGGTAAGTGGTGATCAATTTCGATTTGACACTCCAATAGGCGAATGACAAGAATCAAAAATGGCGTCCTTTATATACTAGTGGCTACCGGAAGTACCGGCCAGTAAGTTTTTATAAGTACAACTGGAGTCAAAATTCACTTGACAATTGATTAGCTTATTTTTTTACATTTTCCCTTGTAAATATACAATTCTTCCCAAGCATTCATCACATTTCCTTTCTTACAATTCTTTAAAATACAGAACATTGTCTTCCATTTTCTCTAATGAGCGGCCATTTTGTAACAAGTGTTGTGCAACATTTGATCTTTCCGGTTTGTTGTTTCTCCAAGCAGAGACATGGTTTTTGAAACGTTTAATAAAGTTTACAGTTTGTCCAAAGTAAACATGATCACAATCGTTATAACTTATTTTATAGATGCCTGAAGCTTCAAATTTGTTACAATCTTCTACATGTGGATGCAATATTTTACTCAAGGTGTTCTGAGTCCTAAAGGCCATTGTTGTAGATTGAATGAATAAAACCATTATAAACGAAATTACCTTTAGTTAGGCTTTATTGAACATAGAATCTACCATGATATAGAACTAACAATATGAAACAAACTAACATCATAGTAAACAAAAACAACTTCTAAACATTTGAACAGATGTTACAATGTACAGATAGAAAGGAATTATATGACATTCTTCCCCTCCTAGCTGACATAGTCTTTTAGATACAAAGGCGGGTGTTTACTTCTGGAGCTTCTCCTTAGAGCAATCTGGTCCTGATTCAGTCTTTCCTCGTCTTGGAAGATAGGCTCAGGTCCAGCATCAACTTGAGAACTTCTTTCATTTATTTGTAGATTGGTGTTTGAGTCTTCTTCATGTCGTAAATTGGTGTTTGAGTCTTCTTCATGTCGTAGATTGGGATTTGAGTCTTCTTCATGTCGTAGATTGGAGTTTGAGTCTTCTTCATGATGTGACACTTCTCCTACAGGTGCTAATTGCCTGGAACTCACTGTAGTTTCACGGCCATCTGCATATCTTATGTGAGAATACTCAGGATTCCCCTCAAGGAGCAGTACTTCTTCAACGAGTGGTTCGTATTTCGAGCTCCTGACAGGCCGTTTCATGAGCACTGGACCTGGATTCATGAGCCAAGATGGAGTTGTCTTACCATTACTAGATCTTCTAGAAAAGAGAAATAGTCTTTCATGCGGTGTTGTATTTGTTGAAGTACACAATAACGACCGGATAGAGTGCAAAGCTTCTAAATGTACTTTTTCCCAATCAGATATGTCCAGATTTTTACTTTTAAGTGATAGTTTGATTGTCTTCCATATAATACCAACATACCTCTCAGCTTGTCCGTTGCCCTGAGGATTGTAAGCTGTTGTACGACTGGTAGCAACTCCTAGTGAACATAAAAATGATTTTAGTTCTTGAGACATAAAACATGAACCTCTGTCAGAATGAATATAAGCCGGTACTCCAAACATTGAGAAAAGTTCCTTAAGTCTCAGAATAACAGTCCTAGCAGCTGTGTCTTGAGTAGGGAACGCGAATGGAAATCGAGAGTATTCATCTACGACTATTAAAAGATAACGATTTCTACTCTTGGAAGGAAGTGGCCCTTTAAAATCTATATTCAGTCTTTCGAATGGTTGAGTAGCTTTAATAAGTTGTCCTTCATGTTTGTGGAATCGAGGTTTTACCTCTAAGCAGGTTCGACAGGAGGAAGTTACTTTTCTGATCTCATCCAGTGAATAAGGCAAGTTTTTACTCCGAGTCCAATGATACATTCGAGACACTCCTGGATGACATAAAGCGTCATGTAGTGATACAAGGTTTGATAAACTTCCTTCCATCGATGAACACACCCTGGATAAAGCATCTGCTGTTTTGTTCTCTTTTCCAGCTCTGTAAATGATCTCATACTTATAACAGGATAACTCAATTCTCCATCTCATTATTTTATCATTCTTGATTTTGCTTGCATTCCGATCACTGAACATGAATGCTACAGATCGTTGGTCTGTTATAAGGCGAAAGTGTCTGCCTATGAGATAGTGCCTCCATTTTCTTAACGCTTCAACTATTGCATATGCTTCTTTCTCAATAGATGAATGTTTCTGTTCCGAGTTAGTAAGTGTTCTAGAGAAAAACGCTACGGGTCTACCATCAATAGTCAAAGCTGCTCCTATTGCATGATTTGATGCATCAGTTTCAACTGTTAACAACCCATCACAGTCAATCGAAGAAGTTACTGCATTAACAATGTCTTGTTTAAGTCTTTGGAACACACATTTAGCTTCTTCATTCAGTGGAAATGAACTTCTGTTTAAACAGCTCACCTTCTCAGAAAATTTAGGAATGAATTGTGAATAGTGGGAGAACATACCAAGAGCTCTGTGAAGAGAGTTTGAGTTGGTTGGAATGGGAAGATCTCGAAGTGGTTGCAGACGATCTGGATCTGGTCTTATTGATTTATGACTGATTACATAACCTAATAGATGGATCATGGCTGTAGAAAGCTTGCATTTATGTTTGTTCAAGGTAAGATTATATTTGGAAACAGCTTTCATAAAATTGCTCAAGTTCCTGTCATGTTCAGCCTGATCATTGCCACAGATTGTTATATCATCCAGATAGACCTGAACACCTTCAAGTTTTTCATAAGTGATTATGTTGGTTAACGTACGTTGAAAAGCAGGGACACCATTACGAACTCCAAAAGGCACTCGTGTGAATTGGTACAAATTCCCGCAAGCTTCAAATGCCGTGTAAGGTTTGTCATTTTCTGTTATTGGGATTTGATGATAGGCACTCTTAAGATCAATAGAACTATAAACTTTGTATGAAGCTACTTTGTTGACTATGTCATCAATCCTAGGGAGTGGAAATGCATCAAGTTCTGTAAAACGATTAATTGTCTGTGAATAATCGACAACCATTCTCCGTTTGTGGTTATCTGATGAAACAACAAGGACTTGTGCTCTCCATGGAGACCTGCTTTCTTCAATAATACCCTCTTTTAACAGTAATTGAATTTCACTTTCAATAAACTGTTCGTCAATTGCTGAGTGCCTTCGAGATTTTGTTGCAATAGGCTTACAATCTGGAGATAGATTACGAAATAGTTCTACTGGCTCAACATTAGCTAAAGCCACACTACATATGTTGAGAGGCGACTCTTTTCCTCCAAATTGTACTTGTAAACTTGAGTGTCTTTTTAGAATGTCATGTCCTATAATAATGTCAGAACATAAGTTTGTAAGTATGCTGAAGACCACATTCTTGTAAGTATGATCTTGTAATTTAAGATTGATTTTACAGTACCCTTTTATTGAAGAACGCAGAGTTGTGGAAGCCATTGATACCTCTCCCCCATTACATGGAATGACAGGGATGTTGAATCTAAGTGCTGAGCTTTGATTGATAAAACTACCAGAACTACCAGTATCTATAAGAGCGTATGCATCGACTCCATTTAATTGTACTGGGACTACAGCTTTACTCAAACACGATGGTACTGAGGCAATACAATTTGACTGATGGACTGATGCCTTTACTGTAGAAGTTGGTGTTTTGGATTTTCTACATACCTTTTGGTAATGACCTTTAATGCCGCATCCTCTGCATATAGCTTCTTTAGCTGGACAAACAGCTCTATTGTGTTTCTTAAAGCCGCAGAAGTAACATGTCTGATTGAGTGAACACGCTATATTTTCTTGAGATGGATACGATTCAGGCTTGGCAGCAGAAGGTGTTGGATCAGGACTGGACAAGTATGGATTCTTTTCAGTGATAGGTTTTGAGGCTGCAGCGTTGATTGTTGGTAAGCACTTGTCTAAGTTGTACTGTTCAGAGTGATATTTAGCAAGTTCGAGTGATCTGGCTTGAGAAACTGCTTCATCTAAAGACAAAGTAGAGCTTTCCAACAACCGTTGACGAATGTGAGGTACTAGCAAGCCATCAATGAATGTGTCTCTGATATATTCATCTCTACTTGATACAGCATTGACAGCTTTAAAGTTACAATCTTTGGAAAGTCGCTTCAGAGATTCTACGTATGTATCAATGCACTCACCAGACTCTTGTCTTCTGATTCTTAGTTTATGACGTGCATAAATTTCATTGACAGGTTTCAAGTACAACCTTTTTAACACATCAATTGCTTGTTTGTATGTTTCACAGTCATTTACATATTCATAAACGGATGGTGAAATGAAATTGGTTAATACTTTAAGCCTCAATTCTTCACTGATTTTACTAGTTTCAATAAAGTTTTCAAAAGTGTGAAACCAGTGTTTCCAATCTTGACTTGCATTGACTTCATTAGGATTGGCATTAAATCTTTCAGGTCTGAGTATCCGTTCCATAAAAAAAAGATTGATGTATATTTTAATAAAATCTTCTATGTTCAATAAATTGTTGTAGATTGAATGAATAAAACCATTATAAACGAAATTACCTTTAGTTAGGCTTTATTGAACATAGAATCTACCATGATATAGAACTAACAATATGAAACAAACTAACATCATAGTAAACAAAAACAACTTCTAAACATTTGAACAGATGTTACAATGTACAGATAGAAAGGAATTATATGACAGCCATTGATACTCCATATTTCTTGAACTTGTTAGCGATCAGCTGTGTCCTGGGTCCTGTGTAACTAAATGTAACATATCTGGGGTTTTCTACTTTTATTTCTTCCAAAGTTGTTCAGTTGTGTAACCTTTTCTGGCTCCCGATTTTTTGTCTCGTCTTTTTGGCGATTTCTGCTATTGTTATAGCTTAAAATCCGTTAGCCTGCTATTGTGTTCAATTCCTTTCTCCTACTGGCTTCATTAATTTTAATTTTGTAAGCTTGGTACATGAATCTGAAGGTTGCAGTCTTGTGGATCTTTGGATGAGTCTACTAAACATTTTGTAGACTCTAAAACTGGACTAGAATCATAGTCATTTTGAAGGGTGGTAAATGGTTTAAGCTCTCAAACTGGAGTAGAGTGACCAAAATACCCCTAAACCAAGACCAGCAAAACACAGGCTTGTAAAATATATTTATTGCATATCGGCAGTAGACGTGAGTAGGCTTTGCTATAATGCATTTTTTACGCCAAGAAACAATATCATAAACTGTTGAGTGTTGATAGACTACTTTCTTTTTTCTAATAGTCAAGCCATAATTACTAGGACATTTTTCCAAACAGAACAAATTTTCCACTGTATCCATCTACAATTTCTGCATAATTCATAAAACACATTGCCTTACAATTCCAACTTTTCAGACAGTTGATCACTGGACTTTTAATAAAGGATGCTGAAGTAACAGCTTAACTTGGTAACAAAGCTACACAGATAACCTCACTCCATTCTACACTCATCGTTCATTCATCTTCAACTTAAATTACAATCCTCGGAGTGTGTCGCTGCTTCAAAGTTAAATGATAAACCTTAACTATTACTAATACTGGATTATGACAATCACCAGTGCATTTGTGATTGGATGTTTGTTAAGAAAGGCATATGTTTAGTAAACGACATTGGAAGCAACTTACCACCTCTGATAGAGATATACCAGGAAGACTACGTCATCTCTGAAGCAAGCCAGTCTATGTGCCGTTGGCATTGTTATTATGAAGGCAAAAACATCATCAATGAAGGTGTTGAACGCCTAAACAAGCAAACAAGAAATATAAATACAAGCCTATGACGATGCAACAGACATAGACACTAAAATTGAAAGAATTAATATTTTTTGTAATAAAATCTTTCCAAAGCATCCCGATTTTGGCCTGAGACTGAAAGGTTGAAATTAACACAACCTCAAAACAAAAATGGATACTCCCCATACTTCTGCTAAAAAGTTCAAAATGTGATTCATTCAGATCTTAAATTTATTTAGAACATAATCAGAATTAATTAGATTTCTTACAATACATCTTAAAATAAACTTTTACTAGACCACTAAGATGAGTCAGAACTTACCTTATACATGAAAGATCTCCACGGAAGATGAGCCACAGATTTGAGCCGATAGTTGATAAACAACTGAGGCAACATAAATAGGAACCCAAAAGCATAGACTCCGTTCACTAAACTATGAATGCACCACGAATACCAACTGAAACATACAAAAAAGGCTACATTCACAGGGTCTGTCCTTGCTGAAGGAGAATTGTAATTCCCCGCAATAGGTTAATCAGATAAAAAATATTCAACTTTATGCTGTACATGTTTGTGTTCAATGTATGTGGTTTGTGTTCCAATCATCAACAAAGCTACTGAAGCAGATGGTATGGATTCCCTAGACATGTGTGTTTTAAAATGACACACTGCCAAAGCTAACGCTACACTTGTAAGGTATTTTCGGAACTGCTGTCAAATTAGAAAATTAATATAGGCCTTAACATTTTTTCTCATGTCCCAACTTCACATCCTAGGCTCTAGCATCCTACACCATTTTGCACATCATTTCAGGCTAGGACCACAGGGTTGCGGCATTATCACTTATATAAACTCCTTTGGGGATTGGCTTAATTTGAACCTGAGACTACAGGGACCAAAGTCTGGCGCTCTAACCCTAGACCAGCTAACTCTCTGAATTAACATTATAGATCCAATACAGCTGAACCTAAAAAAGACTATTAGTGAGAGAAGACATATACGAATGGAACGTTCGGAGAAAGACAAGGTATTTCTCATTACCTCCTATGTGACTCGTAGACCAGCGAGTACACAGCAGCCCCGATACACAGGGGATACAAGACGTAGGAGAGATACTTCATACTCTCAGCGTCAAAGTCCCTAGTGTCTCTCTCAGCCTTCGTCAGTTTTTGAGGTTTTAACTTAAACCGTCTCCAGTCCACAGGAACAACCTTCTGCACCTTCCAGATCTGAAATAAATTAGTTCCTTAACACTTAGCACTCCATGGATAATCTGGTGATTTAAATACACCTAATGTACACAAAAATCATACTGTAGTTATTTATAAGCAAATCTTAAGCAGACTCTCAGTTAGCATAGCCTAGCCACTCAGGTTAAAGTCTTGCCTAGTAATCAAAAGTATACTGGTTCAATCCAAGAAAAGTGAGTAGCTTTTGGATGGTTTTAAACTGGTCCCAGCTGTCCTTCATCATTGGGCTTTTAAAATTAAAAAGTCGGTCAGTCAGTTTTAAAATGAGTGAAATTAGTCAGTAACAAAATACATAGATCATCTCACTCCATCCTACAATCACTTGCATTCATATTCAGTTTAAAATATGCACCCAAGTGTGTATTACTGTCTTAAAGAATTGATAATCAAAGAGGCAAAATACCTAATTTGAGGTGAAGTAGAAACACTCCGTCTTGTCAAACTCAAACTTTCAACCAATCTATCCAAAATGTGTTTTAAGGAGACAAAGGGTAGGATAAACAGGCTTACCTTTAGAAAAGTAGGCATCCCACTTCACTACACTAACACAAAAGAAAACAAAAAGAAACAATGAATATTTCTAGGCCACTGGCCCATTTCTCAACATTGCGAGTCACATTAGATTTCAAGTATCTAATTTGACTTTAAATGTTGAGAAAGGGGCACAAAACATAATTAAAATAATTTATATGAAACTAAAAAGTTAATCCGTGTATTATGTTAATTTTGGTGTTAGGAAAAATATTGTGTGCATGCCTATTACAAGCATAAACAGCCATTGCTCCTCTTGAAACATATGGCTGCACTCGGCTAATGCTTCTACAGCAGTTCTTCCTACAGTTCTCGAGCAGCAATGACGTATTTTGCGCTCTAAATACACAAATAGCTATTTATTATGTCCCTTTCACACCCTAGGGCGCTAGGGCCTGGAATCAGTGTATGCATTACTTCAGGCTAGTCCTAGAGGGTCAAGGCTTTATCACATGGATAAAACCCATTGGTGATTAGCAGGATTTGAACCCAGGACCTCAGGGACCGAAGCCTAATGCTCCCTAATATTGAATTTTAAATTTGACTCCCAGAGTGCAGCATATGTCAGGTCTATCAGCTATTTTTGTTGAGTTATACTTGCAGCACGGATAGTTTTAAAGTAAATTTTCAGTGTACCATATTCTTGTGTGTACTTTATAAATCTTCGGATCTTGAAGATTTAAATCAGCAAGTTCCACTTTCAATGGTATTTTTTGTTCTTAAAATAATTATAAGTAAAATAATGTACACTAACTTATCTTACTACCTAAAGATTCTAATGTACAATGTTGTTAATGATTAATTTCATATATGTCACGTTCATTGATTAATCTTTTCTGCTATAACTTATTTGTGAAGATTAAATAGTACATGTTTTAATATTATTTAAATAATATTAAATAAACATTAATGAAATGGTGTACTAAAAAGAAACTGACTTTTATTTGACTTCGATAATTGAGAATATAATAAATGTGGTTACCTCTATTAGAGTAGAAATTCCCGAAGGTATCAAAACTAGCAGAGATGTTTCTTCATCCATTAAGTACAGAAATACGACAAACTGACTGAAGGCTCTCCACATTATCGTCCTCCCCGACAGGCCTGCCAATGTCTTTCTCGTTCGCCAGAAATTCACGTCGTTCTTTAGCGCCAAGAAGTCAAACAGGAGCTACAAATACAAATGCATTTTCTTACTAAAAAAGTATAAATTGCAATATAAAATTAGACAAAAAATTTCCTTTTGCAAACTTAGAACCTCATGATCCTTACAGTTAACATCTAAAAGTACGATACAAGCTTTTCTTAAGAACAATTTTCTTCCAGAGACATCAAACTCATTTTCCGAGTGTGCTGTATGAACATTGTTATTTAATACTGTTGCAAATGTATTGGATTACCGCTAAACTTCTGAAACAGTCAACATTGTTGTGCATGCACACATAACACAGCAATGCAGCATTGGATATAACACAGCTAAAAGAGCCTATCATAGACTATGCAATTTCCTCTTTTATGATACTTGAAGGTGAAATAAAATATGCAAAAATGTTAACAATAATTTTGTCCCTACATTTCGTTTCACTAAAACGGTGTATAAGAATGAAAACGGCATTTCACAGCAACACACTATGTAACTGAAAATATTTTTACGCCACACTACACTATTTTGAAGAACTTCCCACACAAGGAATAAGGATATAGTCCAGAAAAAAGCTATTTGCCGCCAGCTTAGTCAAATTGTACTATAATGAGTTTTACCGGACACCAATCAGCTGATAATACTGATTTTGGGTGGCAGTGAGTGGTTATAAACAAAAACATAACATCTCGAGAGGTTATGACTAGTGATTTTTAGTCCTTTAGTTGGTGGTAATATATAAGGATCTGTACAGATTTAGTAGTATGGCGTAAACTATCGTACGTGGCTCGTCCAAAATGTGTTTACCGGACTTGTATGGTAATCCCGTACGAGACTTCGTCTCGCAGGGGAAGGACCACACTCATCTGGTAACCACTTATTTTCAGGACTAGTAACGTAATATACCATTCTTTCTGAAACCAGCTTAGAATTCTGATTTTAAAGTTGATTATTGCAAAGAATAACACTATTATAATTTTAATTTGATAAACCTTTCCTACACTGAGTGTTTTGATTACACTATGTATCGTGAGGTAAGGGAACTCCTCCGGTTTTCAAGTAAACTAATCTACATTTCCTTAACTAGTACATTTACTTATCTAACCTAACCTACGTATTTTTCCTTTTTCCAAATTCTGATGAGATATTTATACTTGTAAGGCCATTACAACATTTCCTTTTTGTTTTAAAATAAATGAACATTCGCCTCACAGTCACAGTTAAAATTGAAGTCTTCAAATTACTGTACCGTATCTTTATGTGTGTATCACAATGAAAATAAATACAGTAGAACCTCTTTAATCCGAACTAATTAGGACTGGGGGTAGTTCGGACTATTGAATAGTTCGGATTACATAATATATTGTGGTTTTTGCATGATAATGGCTGAACGTGGCTAAAATGGATCGTAATTGTTACGGGAAAAGTGAAAAAATGCTTTATAAAGTAACCTACAGTGTTTATTTAATACAGTAGTAAACATAGTGAATAAACAGCACTGTACATTACAGTAGAAACAGTTATGGTGCTTATATCAATAAATACAGTACAATAAAGAAGTACTGTACTGTATATAGAGTACAGCAATGAGGCGTTCGGATTAGTGGACGTTCGGATTACGGGGATTCGGATTAAAGAGGTTCTACTGTAAAAGAAATAACACTCTGAAAAATTAAAAGAGAGGATCTCAGAATCTCTTTCACATATTCCACAAGAGTACTCCTCTTTCCTTTTAAAAGGTAAAGTAAAGTATATAACGTTACTATCGAAAACTGACGCAAATATTTTGGTTTAGACTTGAGCTTACATGGACAGATGAGATGAACACAGTTCCACACAGCAAATAGATATTTGTGTCTGCAAAGATGCCTTTTAGTTCGTCCATGTCTTTGTCAGCGAACCCCAGGGTCTTTAGCATTTGGAACGCTTCTTTCAGATGTAGAACTAACCTTTACAACCGAAAAGACAACAATTGTAATAGTGGTATTGACTTAATGTTTTCAGCCAATCAATCCAAAGAGAAGCAAAACTCTAAGAGCCTTTGTTGTAAGAACTTGCCTGGCTAACAGACAGTCTTGGCACCAAAGAGGCAATGGTGTAGTCTTTATATCTATTCAAATTTTAAACTGCTTAGTGCTTAAATAATAGTAAAGAGTATGTTCAGTTACAATATAAATCAGGACTAAATCAATTGTTTAAAAGTGTAAAATTATAGCAAAACAAGTACCAGTACTATTTTTTAACTTCCTTTAGGTTACTATTATTAAATTGGACTTTTCTAATGTGTCTTGTGTTTTTCCTTTATATTCCCTTTATACACTTTACATGTTTAGATGCCAAACCTAATGTAATCAACCTAATTCTTAAGGTGTGTCTCAATATCACTTAACAACTTGGACCTTGTGAAAAACATTCCTAAGCTTACCTTAATTTTCCTATTGAAATCGGAGCGTAATAGAACTTAATGTCGACTGTTGAGTTTTCTGGTATTTCCACAAGGTTTCGCAATCGGTCATTTAGAATATCAATCTGAATGATGGGCAAAAAACCTCCTTCTTCTGACAACCTGTAAATCAGAACTGTTGAACCTTTAGGCAACGTGTTCCCTGACTGAAGTGAGGTTATCCCACATTTATAAAACCATGGTGTTTATCCCTAACCTCTGTATATTATTTATGTAAACTGTAATGTGTATCGTGTTAAATGTCAACATTTCTACAAAACCCATCGGGTGGATCTTATAATAAGTATTTGGTCTCCCTAAACTTCCAACTGAAGATGGACCTAAAGGGTCCGAAATTAATATCGGACAACCACAATAAGGATCGCTAAGGTAAGAGTTTACATTATCAATTGAAAAATCATAAATTTGATTATTTCTCGGATATTATATTCATTTTAGCGCTGCGGAGCAGCATGGGTCCTCAAGTCTATTTTAAAAACATTAGGTTTAAAAAGTACCTAGGAATGCTGCTACAGGGAGGGTAAAAAATGTGTTTTAGCTAAATATTATTAGCTTAGTATAAATTAAATAAATTTACCAAGTTTGATCAAAATATATCCATAAACAAGCAAACTATAACAGTTAACTTCTCCATAAGAATAGCATGTTAATTGATGTCTTACCATACTGTATAAAAGTTTTGGGTTTTATGTCTGGATTCCGAAATGTTAGTTCATGCTATGTAAGTTTTAACACATTTGAGTGAAACATTTTTTGAGCAAACCATTATGAATTATTTACGCTTTATGTTGTTTACGTAGCCTATCAATAGTTAGAGGCCTGTTTATTAGCGTGTTTATAGGCGTGCAGGGTGTCACAAAAATAGCGGGTTCTACCAGGTTATAAACCTACCAAAATAGGTCAAAAATGTCCAGTTACATTTTTTATTTCCATTTTGTAATTTTGTAAAAATAGCCTGAGTAACTTAATAACTCAAAGCCCTTTGGTCATTTAGTTATGAAACTTGGTACTGTAAACATTTTAAGGTAGGGTACTAGTTATTAAAATTCTCCCAAAATATGTTTTCCAATATAAAAAAAAAATTACTTCTTAAAACTAAGTTGACATTAATATTATTTACCTCAAATTATGTTGACATTTGTCAATCATACTGTTTACATAAAATGATGCTGAAATTCATACTATTTACCTCAAACAATGTAGACATTCATACCATTTTCCTTAAACATCAATGTTGACATTCATAATATTTGTCTCGAACATCAATGTTGACATTCATACTATATACCTCAAATGATTTTTACATTCATACTATTTACCTCAAATGATGTTGACATTTATACTATTTGCCTCAAACAATTAATGTTGACATTAATTTATACTATATGTTGACATACAATTTACCTCAAATGATGTTGAAGCTCTGCAGGTATACCTATCTGAGGCAAAGCAGTGATTCCAGTCAGAATGTTAAACCCAATACTGCTCTTGATGTGAGTCACTGGCCTCAGCTGTTTTTTCTCTACACCCCCTGTGGATGGTTACTCTTATGAGAAAAGTTGGTAGTACGCATAACAAACTATATTAATCATATGTATTAATATCTATGGGCAGGACAGTAGATACAAGTGCACTGCTACTTTAAAACATAAAATTATAATACATGGGCATACAAAAGGAAAAATTTTTTCTATCAACAACCACTTGTCTTTCCTTAAAGCAGGCCTGTGATAGGTTTGTGATTGTTTTTGTGTTATGTTAAAACTGTGTTTAGTTATGACAACACCATGAGTTAATCCATTTGTTAGCCAGATGGTGGCGGAGTTCTCATATTCACTAAAACATATGTAGCAAGTTTTGCCGTCTGACAAAATACACCTTAGCCATTATATATGACATTTAACACAACCATAGATACTAACCACTAAGTAGCTGGTAGGTAGCACTAGAAGGCACTTGGTAGTGGGACAGCATTGCCTGGGTGTAGACTTTATCCTTGGCTTGACTTGCGTCACTCCACTCTCGTACCGTAGTGTATCTCGGTAGCACAAACAGGTGCATGCATAACGTACCGTTCTTCACAGTCTGTCTCGGTAATGGTACACTTATTGTTCTGGAATCATCAAGGTGAAAATTTGTGTTTAGTGTGGTATGACTCCTGTGTTTTTAAGTCATAATTGTGAAGGATAGGCTTAACTATTTCAGTTTTAGGTACAGGTATGTATTTCCTTAACGGCAGAAATGGCGGTTGACAAGGACCCTGGCCTGAGAGATCTTCATATAGAGCTTCAAAGGACATTTTTTTACATGAAAAATTAATTTTACCAACATTCTTTTAGGGGGTTTAAACATTGAGTACCTAATTGTTTTATTCTCTCGATCGTCTACAAAGATTGCTCTATTGGAAATCAGAACTTAACCATGGTTGTGGGACACGAAGAAATTCACTATTTTGTCGTGATTGCAGGAGATGTAGAATGTAACTTGTGTTGTTGCTATGAACGCGAAAGATTTTTCGCGATTTTTTTCTATGACGCGAGACTATTTTGCGTTGAACGTAAAAGATGCTCACAATTTCGTCATGACCAAGAACATTTTTTTGCGTTCACGAGTTTGCCATGATTGCAGAAGTCGTTTAAGCCCATGATATTATAACAATTACAATTTGTTTAATCCAAACTTTCCAAAACAACCTGTTTTGGCCCGAGACATCAAGGTTGAGATTTTTTACCTAACCCGAAGTAAACTAGTCTGTCCTGCAGATCCATATAGTATGATTACTAATAAATCAAAATGGAATTATTTATTAGCTAGTAGACTCTTAAGCTTTCTTGGTCTATTCACCGATCGAATCGTGGAAAACAAAGGTTTAAGTTCATCGAGTTGAAGGAGTGGGCCACCCCGTAAGCTCCAGCTACCAAATAATCAGAATACATGGGCCACTCTGGTATAAGCCGCCAGGGGCCTCATAGATTTTAAATATGATCCTGTTTAGGTACAATTAACTTTTCCTATGCTAACTTTTTTACTTTTTGTGAGGCAAGGAACTTCTCCCATTTTCAAGTGAACTAGGGTGATTAGGTAAATATGGATTTAGGTCACTTGAAAACAGGAAGAATTCGCCTGACTCCCAAAACGTACTTTAGTTAAAACACTTGTCATTTTACCTAACAGCAAAAGTCCATCTTACCTAAAACCAAAAATGTGGTGTGAGTTGTCTCTGAGAATCACCGGAGAAGAATTTTTTTACTCTAATGAATGGAAGCAATCGAATAAAAAAATTCTGATTAATGGGTTTAAAATATTGTTTCACATCCACACTCTTTTGAATCCACACACGGCAATTTTCCAAAAAAATTTTACCTTTCAAAGGCAGCATCATAGTCAAAGTCACGAATGGTAGCAACCTTCTGTATTTCCCCGGCGCTGCTTGGCCTCAGGGTAGGCGAAGTGAAAACCGCTATCTGCAACAAAAGACAAAACTAAATTCTTTGGATTGTGGTTTTGCTACAAAAAAGAATGGGTCCAAAAAGCAAATATGTTTTATGCAGAATA
>NW_026542599.1:34532881-34642711 GCF_028750875.1 Macrosteles quadrilineatus | reverse complement strand
TGTACATAGAGAATGAATAGAATATGTGTCTCAACCTCAATTTAGATTCAAAAAATTTTTGTTAACGATTATTCTCATGAAGACGTCCATACCTATGAATCTTTGAATATTCGATTTTGAGTCATAGACAATATAGATTTGATTATATATTTGTAATTGATTTTAGATTGATCCTATGTAATAAGGGTTAGCAACTGTACTGTATTAAAACAGATATATTAATTTAAATAGTTTTCAGCTGACTTAATTGTTTGTTTGTTTTTGTTTTTGTGTTGTTCATGATTTTGAAATGGAAGTAAAAACTATGTAACATAATGTTAGTTTCATTTTATATTTAAAACTGTTCAATGGCGACGAGGATGAGGAGGAGGAAGGGTGAGAGACACCAGGAGCTAGTAGAAGAAGGTATATTAACACCCAGTCAACCTATTTTCTATTCTAATTTTGATAAATTTGATGAAGACAATGAGACATGGAGTTCATACATGGTAAGGCTAGACAACTTTTTTGACCTAAACGGAATCACGTCAGAATTAAAGAAAAAGCAATATTTGATCAATTTATTGACACCTAAAGTATTTCACGACCTGAGAATTAATCTAAGCCCATGTGACATTGAGGATAAAAGTTATGACGAAATATGTGAAGCTTTACAATTATTACTGGAACCTAAGGGAAGTATTATTGCAGAACAACATAAGTTCACTAAACGAATCCAGAATTCGAGTGAATCTGTAGGCAGCTTCGCCAAAGATCTGAAAACCTTAGCCAGTAAACGTGATTTTAAATGTCCAAAATGTAATGCATCAACATCTGACGTTCATCTGCGGCAACAGTTTATTTCGGGCATTCATGATGGAAAATTGCTGTCTAGATTAATTGAAATTCACGAAGATAAAACGTTTAACCAATGTCTTGAAATAGCAAATAACTTTGAGCAAATCAAAAGTGAAACAATGAAAATCCAAGAATCAAATTTGCAAGTTGGAGAACAATTTCAGATTCGAGGGAAGAAAAGCGCTGGATATCTGCAAGGAAAGGGTAGTAAAATATCATGTTTCAGATGTGGGGGACACCATCACATAAGTGCGTGCGAAATTCCAGCAGACATTAAATGTTGGAATTGTGAGAGGAAAGGACATCTCAGCAAAGTTTGTCGGAGAAAGAAACAAAACATGCGACAAGCTGATGACGCTTCGACAGGAAATGAGTATGAAGAAGAAGGTGAGAGTCAAAATCCACCTTTTATGTCAATGTTATCCATTGTGGATAGAAAGAAGAAATGTACTAAATTGTCTAAGCTCTCGGATGATGCATATCAACCCGAAATGGTAAACAGGCCGGGAAAGATTATGTTAGACTGCACCATTGACGATAAGCGTAACTCTTTTGAGTTAGATACTGGTGCTGCGGTCAGTACTATACCGCTGCATCTGTTTAAGAAATTATTTCCAGGTAAGATTCTAAATAGAACAAGAATGCCGTTAAGAACCTATACAGGAGAAATAATTCGCCCGGTAGGGTTTGCGACTGTCGAAATCTGCTATGAAAATCAAATATCTGTGGGCAACTTGTATGTTATTCGGGGGAACGTAGACAGTATTTTTCGAAGGGAGTGGTTAAAGTTGTTCAAAATTGAGCTTCCTTCATTAAACCAGCTATCAGAAGATCAAACAGATCATAAAAAAGACCAGTTTATAGAGAATCTTAAGAGCGAATTTCCTAATGTTTTCTTACCAGGAGTGGGTAAAGTACCGAACTATGAAGCTCATTTGAGTTTGAAACCAAACTCTAAGCCGGTTTACCTGCCACCCCGCCCTGTTCCTTTTGCTTTAAGGGATAAAGTCAATGATGAAATTGACAGGTTAGAAAAGGAGGGAATTCTCTCAAAGTTGACCTACAGTCAATGGGGTACACCTATAGTACCGATAGTTAAACCAAACGGGGATATTCGGCTTTGTGCTGATTACAAAGTATCAGTTAATAAGACCTTGGAACCTGATCATTATCCAATTCCAACATTGGATGACATATTTGCGAGCATGAGTGGCTGTAAGTATTTTTCGACTATTGATATTTCTCAAGCGTATTTAAACATTCCCATGGACAACGAGAGTGCCAGAGTACAGGCCATTAGCACATATAAGGGTGTATATGCTGTCAATAGACTCATGTTCGGAATCAAAAATGCTCCAGCTGAGTGGCAAAGATTCATATCTCAAGCTCTAGACAACATTCCAGGTGTTACGGTGTTTTACGATGACATTAGAGTAGTGAGTAAAACGTTAGAGGAGCACAAAGATCGGCTAAAAGAAGTTTTCAGAAGGTTATCCAATAATAACTTGCGAGTCAATAGTAAGAAATGTAATTTATTTAACGCTAAGATTGTGTATTTAGGACATGAAATATCAGAAAAGGGTATTCACAAATGTAAAGACAAAGTGGAGGCGGTAGTAAATGCTCCCCGACCGACCAATAAAGATGAGCTTAAAAGCTGGTTGGGTCTCATTAACTATTATGGAAGGTTTGTCAATCATCTCTCAAGCTTGTTACACCCTTTGTATGAACTGACCAGAGGTGGTAGAAAGTTTACCTGGACCTCAGAATGTGAGAAATCTTGGCTTCAAACAAAAAAGGAAATTGCTTCAGATAGAGTTTTAGTTCCATATGACCCTAAATTACCAATTATTCTGTCAGTTGATGCCAGTCCAGTAGGGCTTGGAGCTACTCTTTCACACGCTCTCCCGGATGGATCGGAAAGACCAATATGTTTCGCTTCTCGCACTCTTACGCTCACGGAACGGTCGTATTCTCAAATCGATAAAGAAGCTACAGCAATCTTTTGGGGTGTAAATAAGTTTTTTCAATATGTGTTTTCCAAAAGGTTTATTTTAAGAACAGATAATAAACCACTTGTTTCTATCTTCAACCCCGCAAAGGAATTACCACGAATGACTGCGCAAAGACTTCTAAGGTATGCCATATTCCTGCAAGGTTTTGACTACGAGGTTCAACATATAACTTCTGAGGAGAATGTCTCGTCTGATGCCCTTTCGAGAGCACCGATAATAGGAAAAGGGGATGAAAATTTCATAGATGACATAAACAGAGCGTGTTTATACCAAATTAGGCAATTCAATGATGTATTGCCTGTGAAGCTGGACGAAATTCAAGAGGAAACTCAGAAGGAAATTGTAATGAAAGATATTTAAGATTGCTTACTAAGAGGTAAACCATTGGGTCATAAGGAGTATAAAAAACACTTGGATGAATTGAGTATAGTGGACGGTTGTATAATGAGAGGCGATCGAGTTATTATACCACGCACTGTGAGAAAACGTGTTTTGAATGATCTACATTCGTCTCATACAGGAATTGTTAGGATGAAGGCCCTTGCAAGAAGTTATGTCTGGTGGCCAGACATGGATCTCGATATAGAACAATTTGTGAAACAGTGTACACCCTGCCAAAGAAATCAGAAGAATCCTGCTAAAGCGTGGCATCCATGGGAACCAGAAAATGCACCGTGGAAAAGAATACATGTTGATTTCTTAGGACCTGTATCAAATCAATACGTTTTACTGGTTGTAGATTCATTCTCTAAATGGTTAGAAGCCTGTCCCATGACACAAGCAACATCAAAGAAAACCATAGAGTTTTTGGAAGATATTTTTGCAAGATTCGGCCTACCTTATACATTGGTGAGTGACAATGCTTCGATATTTAAATCAGAAGAGTTTAGAAATTACTTAAAACATAATGGTATTATTCACAGAACCATTGCACCATATAATCCGCAGAGCAATGGTCAAGCAGAACGCTATGTTCAAGAAGTGAAAAGGTACTTAAGAAAAGAAGTGGACACAAATGGAAACCTAAAAGAAAAACTTCTTAAAGTTCTTTCATCTCACAGACGAACACCGACATCAACAACAACAAAAAGTCCGGCAGAGTTGATGTTTGGAAGAAAACTGCGGAATTCGTTAGATGTGTTGAGACCTTCATTAGAGTCAACGTTGAAACCTACCTTTCGCACAGCCCAACAAGGATGTACATCTTTCAAAGGAACCATAAGAGAATTCAAAGAGGGCGAACATGTTTTGGTAAGAGAAATGGTGAAAAATGGCAAAATTGTTTGGAGAAAAGGCGAAATAAAGAAAATAATTGGAAGAGTCATGTACTCCGTTGCTGTTGATGACATGCTATGGAGACGGCACATAAATCAACTTCGGAAGATATAGAATCTACAGTATCCTTTGAATTATTTCATGGGGGAAGAGTTTGTACTGTATTAAAACAGATATATTAATTTAAATAGTTTTCAGCTGACTTAATTGTTTGTTTGTTTTTGTTTTTGTGTTGTTCATGATTTTGAAATGGAAGTAAAAACTATGTAACATAATGTTAGTTTCATTTTATATTTAAAACTGTTCAGCAACGGAATTACACTCATGTAAAGTCGATTCATCAACCTGGCCAGCAACACAAAATCTAAATATATAAAAGGCAAAGCCCTCACTGACTCACTCACTCACTCACTCATCACTAATTCTCCCACTTCCCATTTACCTAGGAGGCTGAAATTCGGTACACCGATTCTTTGGGCATTAAATAGGAAAACTAAGTAGTTTTTATTCTGATCGGGCTTTCGGGCTCCACCCCAGTGGCTCTGGAGTTTCCCATGTTAACCTTATGAGTACTCATATTTAAATGGAATTAATGAATCTTATCAGCTGTTTCAATTAAACAAGTTGGTTCTGTTCTATGATGTTCAATAGCATTAAAGTTACAAGGATTACCAACAGGGTGCAGCACTATTATTTTTTTTAATTTATGACTACAGCCAATTTGCAACCATAAGGTGAGTGAGCGTAGCGAACGAACTTAAACCTGGAAGCGAGTTAGCGTAGCGAACGAGCTCCAACATAAAGGTGAGTGAGCGTAGCGAACGAACTTCAACCAGGATGTGATTGAGCCATGTGAACAGGCTCACTTGTGAAGTTAAACGGGGCAAAGCCCGCGGGTACAGCTAGTAAGGTATAAAATAGAATTTTAGACACTAACGCATTCTGTGACTGGCTCACACAACTACGATTTTTTTTATTTGCTACAGCTGGTCCATATAGAAGGGAAGTCTACATTATCCAATAGTCAATGGTACTACACAACGTTGAAAACATCAAGAGTCCCAAAACTGCGTATTTAATAATCAGTGATGTCTGGTAGAAGCAGATTATCACGTCAGCTGACATGCCCACGCTCAATTCCAGTCTAATGAAATCTGGCAAGTCAGACGTCTGACCACTGCCTCGTACTACTCTGTATGTCTCTATTAGTTCGGAAAATCATATTGGCCCCACTATAATCGATAATATATTCAAAATATGCATTTAATTATCTTTAAAACGCCTACAAACACCTTTGGACTATTTAAGCGCAGTAAAAAAAAGATTTCCCGATACAGTACTGTACATAAACAAACTACTTGGAATTCTCCATCTTTTTCTGATTTAAAACTTGTGTAAAAATGGATCGAAAATGTTTTGCTGTTAACTCTTGAAAGTGTATATCAAAACTATGAATCTGGTTGAACACACAGTAAATGGCTATAGAAATTGTAGACATAATATTATATGTAAAGAGATATAAATAGTCTTTTAAACCAAATTCAATATCGTTCGATGTGTCGGAAATCGACTTGCTACTGCTAAACAGCCCTGAATAGTGGAAAAGCTTGAAGTATACAGGGTGATTGGTACTCAGTGTGACAAAAATTTTTTGCATTTTTCACACCCTGTATACAAGAAAGTGTCGGAATGTGTTAAAAACTGCGCCATTTTATAAGCTTTCCAACCATATGCTACACTATTGAGGTTTAGACTTTTTTTGTTTGTTTTAGTGGTTTGAATGCCAGAAAACAGGGAACTTTTTACTGTTTTACTGTTCAAGCTGAAACAAAAATACAACTTTTGCTTAATACATGCCGACTTTCTATGTTTTAAATGTTAAAGACACCATGCTTTGTAGTCTTTCAAACCACGAAAGCGTACATAAGCAGACATAAAGCTCAATGGTGTAGCATATGATTGGAAAGCTTATAAAATGGCGCAGTTTTTAACATATTCCGACACTTTCTTGTATACAGGGTGTGAACAAATGCAATTGACCAATGTTTTTTTTTTAATTTCTATCAAACATCTTAAGTTTTATCTTTGAATCTATTTACAATGGAGTTTTTACAAATGATCCCCTGTCATTTTGTATTATTCTTATTCAAAATTTAATGTAGAACACGAAAATGACATTATCTACTCAAATCCATTTACAGGCAATTGAGAAATCGCTGTATTAAGTTTTAAAGCATGGTTATTTTTGAAAAATATAAAATAATTTTTTGGGAAGCTAATTTTTAGACATGGAACATTTTATATGCATCATCACACTTCATTTACTTTGTACTTACACCAAAAAACTTTTGTCACACTGAGTACCAATCACCCTGTATAATATCTTTGAAAACACCTAAATTTGATCTTTTAAATATTACTATTGGTGGGTAGTGTTTTTAACCATTTATACACAAATGCAACTAGACATATATGGGAAAACACTTGGTACGGCATTTATAAATATTAATTTTCGGAATAATTTTAATAAAACAACTGATCTTTTTTAACAACCAATTTACATTTGGATAGATTTTAAATTGTGTTTAGCTTTAAGCCTCTTAAACATTGTAAATTCTCACAATCTACAAACTATTGACACAAGTTGTTTGGTCACTTTTAAAGGACATTTCTAGAGGTTTTTAATATAACCATACATCTAAATAAGAGGACTTAAGCCTCATGACCTCATGACCAAGTCATGTTTCGCAACAATCGACAACGAATGTTTAATTGACAAATATCGTCTAAATAAGTGCAAACACAGACCTGGGCGAACCACTGTGAAATACTATAAGTAGTAAATTTAATAAGACCAATCTCTTTTAAAATTTGATAACAACATCGTAATTTGATACAACTAACTCATTTAACATTTTAAACTAAACTTTACACAGTTCACACATAAATGTCCGACTTGTATAAATTACGATAGAAAGTATAGATTTCTCATTATTTCTCCTTGTATTTTTATACATTTTTCGAGGACAGAATGAATTCGGTTGAAAGCAATATGTAAAACTTGCTTGGTTATAAAACCCGTAAGACTCAAAAGGTAAAAATGATGAGATCCCCATATTAAACTAAACTTGTTTCCTGTGTGGTGACGGAGTTTTCGCTCACATCAATCATTTATTCACTCAGCCCTCCACTGACAGTTGTTTCACAGATAAACGAGTTTCGGTTCATCTGTTGACCGAATGGGACTGCGTATATTTAAAATGTTTATATTGTTTATCTAGATTGTTTTACTAACAAAAAAACCGACATTGTTGTCATCACCTGTTCGAGACTACGTAAGCAAATATAATGTTTACAAATACATCATATGAAAATAAAAAAATTGTTATTTACACAGAGGTTATTTATTTGTTTTGTAAATAAAAAAAAAAATCAAGAAAGTTCCAATATAAAATATGAAAATATTGTTTATGAATTAATGTTGTAAAACTACAAGTCTTATTTTTACTATAAATCAGGCATACCCAGAAAAAATATATTATGTAATCAGATGAGTGAGTCGGTGGCTCAGTCGGTAGGTAGAGAGGCAGCGATGTCGTGGGTTCGGATCCTGGTCACTGCCACTAAAATCTTTCAGTGCAGTTTACCTTTCTTCTGTACCGGCTCACTCCTTGCTTTGCTGTAAACGTTCCTCGCACTGGCGGATAGTCTATGTGGACGGGCAAATGCAAGGATAAAAGAGGCCGCCAACCTCTTTGAAAAATAAATAAATAAATAAATAAAATTGAAAATATAGGTTAAGATTAATAATTAAAAAGTAACCGAACAGTTGTACTCATTCCTATTCATAGGATGAACAAATGTATAGTCAATTCATTGTATTTTGTGCACACCTACATAAAGGGTTATTTATGAAAACACATGTCGCTAAAATGTTGACAGCCTTGGGTTTACAAGTATTACGATTCCGTCGTTTAATAATTGAACAAAGTAATAGGATACTAAATTTTGAAAGCTATGCAGTAACTTGAAGCCAGCACATAAAACTGTTACGATAATAATGACTACTAAATTAGTATGATTTATCTAATTTGTACACTCTTCAAAATAAGTAATTTCGTGAAACAGATATCTCAAGATTTAAAAATGAATTAGACGATACGAATGGTTAGTTATCAAAATAAAGTAATTTTAAACTACATTAAACCGCGTTTGTATCTAAGTTACAGACAAGAGAAGTTACAACTGTCCTGTAACTTGTGGACCAGAGGCTATTATATTAATTGTGAAATAAAAGTAAAATAAAGGTGAGTTTTGTCGAGCTACTTTATTGTTAGTATGCCTTTAACTTAAATGGCCAACCTCTTCAACTAGCATTTATAACCCAGAACAACGCTTCCTGTTTGTGCAAGTCCCAGGGTTGATAAATATATATGCGTTAAATACTTATGGATTTCTACATTATTTAGTAGCATAAACACTTGTTGATCAATCAATGTCGACAAGGCGAAATAATTGTAATTTTAATATCGTGATACATGCATTTAATGCGATGCTCGAATTTATATTCACCCAGCTAGTAATATAGTTTTATTGTAGCATACTTCATCTTGTGGAATCAAAGATATATTGAGTTAGGAACAAAAATATACTTTTAAATGTGGTTTTCCTGCTGGTTATCTAAATAAAGACAAATACTAAACTGAGCGAGGAAGGAGTAGTGTTCACAAAAACAGCCCTCACGTATTAATATATGTGATAAGTCATAAAAATAAAAGTATAATAAGAAATAAACTACATATAATACATACAATTCTTTATTTTTACTCGTTCCTTAGTTCATTTTATTTTCATTAATTTACTCGTTAACCAATGAGTAAAGGAATCATATAGTTACAAATATTTAATAGATTTTCCAGGCAAAATTGAATTTTGTACAGTTTAGTTTTGTAAGATTCTCCATAGTAAAATTAAAGCAGTGTTGTAGAAAAACACCTTTTCTCTAAATGTGAAAAAAGCTATGATAATGTGAAGTGCAAGTTATGTGAAATATATGTATTTTACCATCAGGGGCACTCAATCGAATCCACTCGTGAAATACAGTTGGAAAAGTCTTTAGATTTTACAATAGTATACAAATAGTAGACTTCAAGTATTTTTTGTATTCTAAGTAAATAATAGAAGAAAATATAAGTAGTAGCTACCTGGACAAAAAATGGTAGTAGTCTGTAATTAAAATTTTGTTTGTATATTAAATGAAAATTAATAATAGTGTATGGCGATTTTGTTGAAATTTGGCTTGAAGGTGTAAGGTGGGATAAACTTAAATGAGTTCGCGAACCAGCATGATCGGACCATGGGAACGGGGTTTTAAGGGGGTCTTATAGGGTAAAAATTGGGTTTTCTCATTTTTGACGCTCAAAACACAAAATTTACCGATTTCTCACTATACCTTTTTAAAAAGCTTAAAAAAATATTTTTATATATCAAAGTGATTTTGTAGGTGCTGCTGTAATGGAGGAATTCAAAAAAAAATTAAATTTAAAATTCCTATTTTATTCTAATGGGGAATATTGTAAAATGTTGTAGTTTGCTTGTTTATGAATATATTTGTAATAATTTGGTAAATTTATTTAATTATACTAAGCAAAATTTACTAAAAACGCACTTTATTAGTTTCCCTGTAGCAGCAAACCTAAGTACTCGTTAAATCTAAAAGTAATTTAAATAAATTTAATTGAAAACCAATTCAGGCAGATGGGAATTTACATAGTCGACAGGTTTGCTGCGACGGGGGTATTTAATTTAGGAGCTAACCACCTCCAAATGTGTGACATACAAGTGTGTCGAAATGTTGGACTTATTGTCAACGATAGTTTCTTTACTGTCTAGTGCCACAAACTAAGTAAAAATATTATTTTCTAATTAATTTTATGTTAGGTTTCATCCAAATTTAGGAAATAACTTTAAATGTGACGCGTTACATCTGTTAAAATAAAGTCACCATATTTCCAAACAAAACTGAACCATATTTGGTTCTGAGGTACACCAAAGGGATGTAAAAACTCTTAATTTGCTATTGTATAAAATAATTATATATTTTGTATAGCATGCAATATGATTTCTCTAATTTCATTTAAAGACAATAGCACAGCTAGAGTGAACATTTAATCGAATTTTGATAGCGCGTAGCGATTAGAGTACTAAGTGGCAATAATTTGCTTAGACTGGATACACACAAAACAATACGACCAATTAACCGTACATAATATAATGGAAATGCGTATTCAGATTATTGCAAACATATAATCAAACCTTTTCTCAGTAAAATTAATATAATAGCATTACTATAAGCGATTAAGCTGTGTTTGAATGGATTACATTCGTAAACCAATATGTAATTACAACAACAAACGAACCAACATTCAGAAGAGGCCTCTTTGAAACAACGTGTAATCGTTTTTCGTCGAATGGATAGTGACAATGTTCCTCGTTTGTATTTGGAACGTCCAATGAATGGCATATAACGTTTTCGCATTAGATTACTGATTAACTGTAATTGATTATGTAATTGGTACGATGATAAATGTCATTCTATGTTTTATTTGAGAGTTTATGCATTTAAAATTCATCGCCAATCGTAGAACGATAGTTAAGAGACGTTAGATAGTGGCAAGCCCAGAGTTTGAACCATTCCCTTACAATAACGTTAAAAATTTCGTTAATATACACCGAAATAAAAATAAAATAACAAAATATGTTCTCCTAAGACCATATACAAAAGTAATTAAATGTACACCATCAGCTGTGCTGCAGTTACCATAGGTTCTGGCGCACACCGCTGGGAGCGCCATTTAGTTACGGCGTACGCGCTACGTAACTACACGGCGCTCCCAACGGTGTGCACCAGAACCTATGGTAACCGAGGTAACCACTGCACGGCTGACATTCTATAAGACTAGCCACTTGTTACAGTTCATTTAGCAATATTGATTGTAAAAAGCATTGAGAAAAAGTTATTTTGTAATAATAAGAAAGTACTTGTTTACATATTTGTAATGATTTTATGAATAACTTGTTAACAGCAGTTAGGTTACCTAAACAATAACATAGCTTATATCCTAACTAGGCCTTATATTTTAAATGCAGAAAATACTTCTTTGATTATATACCCTAACTTTTAACTAAAATCATAGACTGCGTTCACACCAAAGTGTCTAATACGTTACCGACTACGATTCATTTTAGAAATTACGAAACATTTAATTAAAAACTTAATTAATAATACTTTTAGCAATCACCAAAACTGATTTGTACTATTGATCTACAAAGTTGCAGTGCACGTTTAAACAGACATTTTAGTAGTCAATTTTCAAGAGAAGCAACGTTAGTGCTCGTAACATTGTAAAGGAAGGGAATATTGAATTTGTGACAGTTTATCTTTGTTGAACGCTTATAGAATATGAACGCTGCTCAAAACTCCCTCATTACTTGAGATGTTGGAGTTTTTAATCGAAAGCGTTTCACAGTTGAAGATCTTATGATAAATATCTGAATGAGTTTGCTTAACATCAAGGTATTAATGTTTGTGTAAAGCAAAAACACGCTCGTTCTTAAAACACGCTTATAGGCCCAACTCCTTGCATTATTCGTTAAATAGTAGCTGTTGAAATTATATTCTGAATAAAGCTAAGACTTATTTAATAAATATTCTGTATCTATATCTGTCTACAGACTGGCCTTAATCTCCTTTATTTCTACTAGGTTTGCGATTATAGTATTTTTGTTGTTGTATGGATCAATTAATAGTTATACCTAAAAAGATCTGCCTTGCGATTATAAAAGCCGTAGCTTAACCTGGTTATATAAATTGGTGTAAATACCTGCTTCTATGTAATCCAAATTGTTGCAAAGGTTCTCAACTTAAATTAATCTTTTTCCGTAGTAAACAATGAAATGTAGAATTTTTGCAGGTGATAAACATGTAACGAAAACAGGCCAATTCACCGTAGCGTAGCAAAATGGTAGTTTACGCAACGATTGCGTAAAGATAGTGTTAACCACACGAGTAGAAAATTTAAGGTACAAACCTTGGCGAGTGCCTTAAAAACTTCTACGAGTGTCGTTAACATTGTTTACGCGAGTTGCGTACACTACTTTACCTTTGACAGTGTTTTAATTACTAAAAACTACTACCCTACTACTCATAACTTTTAAGAGAGGTTATGTTTTCGTTTATAACCTCTCATTGCCACTGACAATAATGCAACGAAACATTGTACCAAACAATTGCACCAATTGCATTGTATCAACAATTAAATGGGCCTGAACAGCTGATTGGTTGAAGTTCGAATCATTACAATAAAATTTTACTTCTTCTCTCTCCTCTCCATCCTTGAAATTCATTTAGTCCGTTACCCGTTTTGTTATGAGTAAAACTTTGCTGTTATGTGCAATTTTTCCATTCCAAGAACTGAACTGAAACGACTACTTTATAAAACGGTCGTAGGTAAAATTCATTATATTGCAGTACATAATGAAATCCCATTAAGCAGGCGGCAAACAACTGTTTATCGGACTAGACCCTTGTGTAGAAAGCTCATTAAATACCACAAACTAGACCATGTGTGTAAGTGTATTAAAATGCATTGTGAAATGCATCGCACCATTTTTGAACTAACGTGAATGTGGAATGAGATTGAAACAGTAATTGCACCGTAATAAATTTAGCAGAGTGATGCCTCTTTAACTGAGTTATTCTGTGTTTCAATATGTTTTATTAAAGAATCTAAATCGTATTTGCAGTCCAACATTTCGCTAAGATTTAAGTGCTTTTTGTAAATCGATGTGTAATGTTATAAAGACTGTTGATGACTCTGTTAAAACGTACGAGACCCATCAACACTGATTGAAACTGTTTAACCACACTTTTTATTAATTGCGTCCATATTTTGTATGTCTTGATTGGTATGTATAGTTTTATTATCAACATTAGTGCACACACTTATACTCAAATCATCTCTTACATTAACTTATAAATGTTTTTCGTAAGACCTTTTTGTTTTTAACCGAAATAATGTTATTACAAAGCTTCTGTCGTTGGAAACATAATATGTTGGCCATAATGACGGAAAAAGTGATAACCTCAAACATGGGGTGTTGATATAGGGGGGGGGGCTTAACAAAGTTTCTGGGTCGATGTTGGCTTGGGAAAACATGTTTGCTCTTAGAACCTTCGATGAAAGTAAAGTGGAAAAATTTAATTTAGGAAACAGAATTGCTCCATGAATTGTGGAAACATAGTGGCGGTCGTAATTTTTCAATTGCTAGATATGTTTGTTAATATATCCCAGTTGTTCGTCGATCTTCACTGAAAACATTTGTTGTTACATTCCTGAATCAACTAACTATTAATAATAAATCAGAATGGAGATGAAACCATGAAATCTTGAAGCCAGAATTTCTAATCTGATGATTTGGGACGGTAATTATAGGCCTACCGGGTGTCCCATAACAGTCTCCTCCTGGTTAATTTTTGAACGGCTCCATTTATTCAAACGAGATTCGATACACTTTACTAGGGAAATGTAATGTACATTTTGGGGGTATTTTGAAAATCACCCCCACCCCCAAATAGGGGTTGCTGGAGGGTAAATAGCAACCCCTATCAAGTAGCACATTATTTTTAAGTTCATTAGTTTAAAAGAATATCGGTGAAAAACAGAGGTCTTGATCTCAACCCATTACAGAATGGCGGCGATTTTTTCATCAGCCTGATAGAGCCAATTTTAAAATATAAACCAATATCCCTTATTAGCGTTTTTATGGGTTATATCCGGAAAATTAAAATTATTATTATTGTACACCTAACAAGAAATTAAAAACTTCTTTTTAGTATGACAATTTTGCCCGGAACCTTAAAATGGGGTATTATGGGGTCAGTTTAAGATTTTTAAATACAAAGCCCCATCAAGTGACACATCATTTTGAAGGCCATCAGTTAAAAAGAATATCAGTGAAAACTAGAATTCTCCACTTCAACCCAGTACAAAATGGCGGCCCTAGTAACGTATATTGAAGCTCGTTTGAATATAAGCAACTGTTCAAATTTAACCAGGGGGGAGTATTATGGGACATCCGGTATGACCATTAACTTTAGTCCGGCACCTATAGGGGGTTGAGTATGCACTGAAAGTGTAACGCATTTTGACTTTTGATTGTTGTTGGGGGTACATTGGAGATGACCAAAAGCGATGTTGCCGCCCTCCCAGCAGGTGCACAACCTAGGGGGAGGGGGGCAAACATGGCGGGGGGCGCTATGCGTTAAAACGCAGATATCTCCGAAATGGTAAAAGATAGAACATCGGTTAAAACGTCGTTTTAATCTAAAAAAATTTGGTTAACAATAAAGGTCATTAGGTCCGAAGTCGTATCTTGACTAATAAACGAGTTATAAACTAAAACATGGAATTACGAGATATTTGGATAGCTTTTTTTAACAAAATAAGAATTAATTTGTAAGTGTTTTAAGGAAGAGTAACCAAATATTTTTGCTGATCATTGTACTATGGACTGCTGGGATGACCAAAACCGATGTTGTCGCCCTCTCAGCAGGTGCACAACTTAGGGGGGAGGGGGGAAAGTACGGGGGGCGCGCTCTAAAGAATCGCTCATAACTCGCGAACTAGACTCGATAGAAACATGCTATGAACGGCATTCTATTAAAAATATTATTCTCTAAAAAATGTTATAAGAAAAAACCGTATCTGCTATTTAAATTGAATATTAAAACATGTTTTATATATATATTAATATATTAAATAAATATATTAAAATATATAATTAATATTAAGAATATTAAAACATGCCATTGAAAAAGACTGTGAGTGCAGTACAAGTTTGGAATACACAGCATCTCTTCCAAACCTTTGGGTGTCTATAATCTAATATAATAGCCTAGTGGTTAGCGCCTCAGACTTCGGTGGTAGAGGGACGGATTCGATTCCCGGTACATGCAGAAATTAGGTAGGGTTTCTGCCTTACAGAAAACATATAGTCTTGCCTTAAAAGTCTCTTTTACTCTGTAGTCTGTGCAATAGCTCCACTGAAAATGCCACCAAAGTGGCATAGACATTAGGGGGGTGGGGGAATAGCATGCCAACGTCTATCTGGATTCCCACATAAATTATTAGAAATTAATTAATTTAAAACAATTAAAAAATTGTATCGATAACAAATAAAAAATTAAAAAATTGTCTTTAATAGAATTAAAGAAACTTTTCGCCCATGTGATAAACAACATTCTTTTGGCAAAATAATTCACAATACGGGAATTTTGTTCATTCTTTGTCTCTTCAAATCCATTTCCAACTTAGTTTTAGCATTATTTAACTATTACCTATATAAAAACAACTGTTACAGTATATTTTGACGCCTTACTCCACCAACGCAATAATGAAGTCAACTTTCGTCCTACTGCAGCAAAAAACTGTCTTTTTAATACATGTGTTGCAGATCTAACGTAACTCTTTTTCTCCAACTAACCAACATAAGTAGACTCCCATTGTAAATTTTAAAGCTCGTTTTCGAGCAAAGTTCATGTCCGGTGACACTGATCGCTAATGTCAAGACATTTTGTTTCTAATATTAATTTAATTATTTGTGCTTTATGTTTGGTTTTTTAACTATTGTTTACGATTACATCATTTTATTTCGAAAAATGAAGTTTTAAATGACTGAAATAACGAGAAACAAGTTGTAAACAAAACACGACCTCTACAGTCTACAGTGCACCGGACGGAACTGAGAATAAAATTTGTTTTCAGCTAATATGAGGATAAGGATGAGAAAACTACTGAGGGAGTGTGTTTTATCTTTGCTAAAATCGGCTTTTGTAAAAATCGATTGTAATCACAAGTAGTGTGTACCGATTGTTTTAATCGTTTGTAGCTTACTGTTGCACTCATGTCAACAGTTTGACATGTCGATAAAATCGTAATGAAATGGTTAAATCCCTAAAGAACAAAATGTTCCTCTTCCGCCTCCTCTACCCGTTACAAACGGGAAACTGCAAATTGTAAATGCAATTAGCATGTTACAAATATACGCCGAACCCGTAGGAAGGACGGTTACTCTGCTAGTACGGCAATAACTGGGTGACTCCGAAGTAGTTTTGAAAAGTCTGATAAGTAGGTTTTGACAAAACAAAGCTGTAATAAAACTGGCTTTGGTCTTACAGGTATAATGGTACACCAAGAACAGATACTTGGCGAGTTTATTTATTTACCTACGACCGTTTTTTTTTTTAAAGTAGCTGTTCCAGTTCAGTTCTTAGAATTGAAAAGTTTCACACAACAGCATTGTTTACTTTCATAACAGCATAGATTTACTCACAACAACATGGGTAACGGACCAATGAGGTTCAATGATTGAGAGAGAAGAAATTGTATGATTCGAACTTAAACTAATCAGCTGTTTAGACCAATTTAATTGTTGAGTGGTGCAATTGTTTGGTACAATGTTTCGTTGCATCACTGTCAGTGGCAATGAGAGGTTTTTAACGAAAACATAACCTCTCTTATAAGTAATGAGTAGTGAGTTTTAGTAATAAAAAAATTAGTGTACGCAATTCGCGTCAATAGTGTTAACGACACACGTAAACGTTTTTAAGGCATTCGCCAATGCTCATACAATTTACTCCTCGTTTCGTTAACACTATCTTTACGCAATCGTTTGCGTAAACTACTATTGTGTATCTGTATCTTACGACGTTGTGATTTTTTTTTTTGTTTCTTGTGGGTGAACGGTCTAAACCCTGCCTATTTTCCTATCCCCACGTCGGCAATATTGTTATATTTGATCAGGATTCGTTCGTTATCAATAAACTATTTACAATTTAAGTTTGACAAGTAAAACTTTAGGCCTACATGTTAAATGTTGTTAAAGGCTTGATTGACAATTGGCTTCGTAAATCAGACGTTACAATATTATACCCAATAATTGATTGGAGCAATGCAATAAAACCAATTTCACATGTTATAAGTCGTAAATGGAAAATTTAAAACACATGTTGAATTGGGTTAAGTATTTATTACTGTTAACGAAATTTCCATATCCACTTATTCGTAGCAACAAATGTTTGCAATGTTCCACTTATAGAATAACCGAGTTTGTAAAATTACGAGACTGTGATTAAAAGCCATACACATTAGTTAAATACCTGTTCAACGTTTATTAACAATTATATTTTAATTTAGCGATACATCTTAATTATGAATTATTTAGTTTTACACTTGACACCAATATGTATTATATGAAAACATTGAGATGGAAATAAGTCTTCCCAAAGGATCTGAATTAATGCGTATCTCGGGATTTCTACCGCCCGGGTAGTCAAATTTAACCTGGAGTAATTAATGAACTCCGCCATTTCACATTGTAGTCTGTACCTAAAACATGACGAGACTACCCGTGTGCAAATTACACCTTAATTGTGTTCAATTCCAGGGCAAAACGAATAACAATACCTTTTTACTTTGATTATGTTTGAGACTGTTTAAAATGAATAAAACTACATAAATTCGAATAAACTATTTGTTTTCTTTTACATCTACAACATGAAGAGTGATTAACCTATCTTAATCGGGTAATATAAGTAGTATATTATTTTATAGGTATCTATATTCATAGGTATTATAATATCTTCGTGCAAAATGATACTAGAGAAAATAATCAGTTTACAGATTTATCACCAGCAGGACCATTCATTTATCGACTATTATAAAAAGAAGGTGGTCTGTCTGTCTGTCTATCTAGGCAGCTCTCACGACTAAAATACTGAACCGATACAGTCAAAACTACATATCTAGGAATGTCATAGGCCTATTCACTACCCTGAGTTCCTCTCGGGCTACACCCCTTGGGTGTCCAAAGTTTTGAGATGAGATTTTCCAAATTGGCCTCCATGGAATAATGAGAAAAAAATCACAATATTTACCTTTGTGTTGACATTTAAAAGTAAACAACCAGAACTGCCAAATGCTTATTTCACAATTTCAGACAGCTAATCCAAAGAAATTAAACACATTTTACACAACTATATGGTAGGATTATTTAATCTAAAACTTTATCATAGATCATTAACTACTTCAATGATTATGAAACGGATTTTTCTTCCCGTTGTGAAGGATGGGTACAGCAGCTAGTGGTAAACTAAGGTAAAGTATCCATGGTAAATTCTACAGCCATTACAGTATGCCTCAACTGTGGTTAACTAACAGCTTTAATACTGGCTTGTATCAGCTGTGATCCGAAATTGAATCTATATATTAATTTGAAACTGTTTTTCTTTGTCACAGCTAATTTGACAGAACGGCTGGGCGTAGAAACTCGGTAGGGGTGTCTAAAGAAAGGGCTTGGTCTGTAGATGAGCCATCAAAAGAGAAACGTGGTAAATTCACTTGGGGCTCTGCCCCAGTGGCCTTTAAATTCCCATCCCATGTTATTGTTATGGGGGGAAACGGGGTTTTGTAGCTAATTTCAGAGAACCGGCTGGGCGTAGAAACTTGGTAAGGGTCTCTAAAGAAAGGTATTAGTCTGTAGGTGAGCCCTCAAAAGAAAAACTAGGTAAATTTCCTTGGAGCTCTGCCCCAGTGGCCTTTAAAGTTTACTCAGCAGTTTTGTTTACATTACGACCATATGGATAATTTTACACTACTTTTAATGAACCAGCTGTTAATGTTAAAATTGTATTCAAATGTCTACTGAAACTGAAAAAAATAAATGTTAACATTATTATTTTAGATTTTAAATTGATTCTCCACTGTATGACAAGTTTTTATAGTTTCAACAAAATGATTAATTTATGAATCTATGCTTTATTGCTCTTAGAAAATTATGAAATAAGTGCGACATATCAATTTCAAAGGAGCATATAATTATTCCTTATCGGGCTTATACAGTATATATAGTAGCTAATATATATTGTAAGGTTGGCACTTGCCTTTTTTCCTACTTTCAATCACTATTTATTATTGAATTCAAGAAAGAACACCAGAAATTCATTTATTGGTATAAAAGTTATCATTAATCGGATTGAAAAATGTGTCATAGATGAGTACGTTGAGGATGATCAGCTTTTGAAAAATGGTAAGATATAACTAGAAATGTTGATTAAAATGATATATAATTTACATCTTTAATATTTCCATAATCTTTGAGTCGAATCTTTTAAAGTCATCAGAAATTTATGACTGTAATTCGTTTTAAAATAACGCCTGTGATACTTAGCAATTGCTCGAATTCGAGCAACAGGTACACTAGTTTGTATTATTTTTCTAAAGGAGGAGTGTAAACAAGATGAGGTTATAATGATTGTCTAAAAAATACAATAAGATCCTCCAAAACAGTGAACACACAAATCCGATGGAAGGATCATGAATAAAACTATGATGTCTTCGAATGTTAAGGTTTTGTTATCAATTAACCCAAGTTAAGTGAGCTGTTATAATCTTTGTTGGAAGATAGGAAAAGAAAATATGTTAAAGGTCAATTCTGATAGTGAAGAAGCTCAACCACGTGGAAGTGATGACTAAGAGCTTAATCAGGTTAGTTTTGGAGGAGTAATTGTCACAAAAAACCTGCTTGCGTATAAAAAAGTATAGAGTTAATGTTTTAAGTATATAAGCGAACAGCAGATTTTCGGCCCCAAGTGTTGTAAAAACCTGCTCGGTCCCCAAATGACGATGACAGCTGGCATGGACAGCAATACGTAGCTTTCAGCCTCCAATTAACGTTTCTATAACGGCTAAAAACATCATAGTGTGGTGAAAAACTGAAAAACCTGTTTTAGACTTAACTGTTTATCTAAATTTAAGGTCTAAAATATTTTACCATCACATGTCCTAAAACGCCCATCAATCTTCGAGTAAATATTCCACCTTTTATTCTTATAAATGTGTTTTATTATTCATAATAAATTACATTAATAAATTCATAATAAGTTTCACACAATTTCTTTTTGCATTGCTGAATCACACTAAAACTACCACAATATACTGTTTTATTTTTGTTTTTAGCTTGTGTAATTGTTTATTGTACAATTAAGATCAACGCTTCAAAGGTGCACCTTTAAACATCACACACCTTAGTGATAACGGCGAGATCATTGTAGTCCGATTATTGTACAGATAGGTGCGCTGCTGTCGTGATCAATATGGCTGAGTATGCGCGCCAGGTACAAGTTCTACCACTGGTACCATAATTTGCATGCAATTATGGTACGGTACCATAATTTTTCAAGTATCACTCAACTTGTACATGAGTGATGTAAATTTGCATACAGTTTCTGACAGTATATATGTTTTTTGTTTCGTACAACACTGTTGAAAGGTACTTGCATATTATACGTTTAGCCATGAATATTATGAATAAGGGATTACAAAATAGTTTGACTCTCAATTCCTGTTGGGTATAGAAAATGCCTAGACGTAAGTAGTAAGCAAAACGGGCGTAACCCATTGTCCTTGAGTTGACATAGTGGGTGCAAGTAGGCCCTACAGTGCTGGTTACTTAGGAAAACTTTAAAAATATATTTATTTTCCTAATTTTTTTTATCAAGTGAATTCATTGCAACAAAATTCCAAACAAAATACTGTAATGGAGCTAGTTTAAAATTAATTTTATATGTATTTTTTAACAATATAATCACTTTTGTCTGTGGACGTTATACCACACTTTCACTAGAAACACGATAATTGTGCAATAATAATACGATAATTTCCTCTGAAGTTGGTATCAACCACCTGATTCAGCGCTCATCCTCTAACCTGGAAAGAGCAGTTTCTTTGATCTTGGGAAACCCTTTGAAAGCGACTTTATTCGATATCCTCTTGTGGATGTATTCTTTTAAGTAATGAACCCTTTTATAAGGAAGTCACTGCGGTTATGTTTGGGGATAATAATTCACTGTAAGAATCATTCAAGAAAACAACGAAGACCATTGACCATTGACACTGTAAACTCTATGTCTAAAACATTAGTTTTCTATTGTCAATTGCAACCTTGCTTTTAATTGCAAGGTTACTATTGACTTTCAATTAAATACCAATTGGTAAAATTAGTGTTTTAACAACAGTTTTCCTAAATATCCAAGGTCCAAGGTCGGGCAAAGCACAAGTAATTTGATACATGAATTGGTAGACGCCTCCACCTACATAAAAATAACTTTATTTTGACACATCGTTTGTACATATCCGTCCATTAACTGAGCAGTAGTGTTTACAAGGAATTGCCTTCCTGTAATCAATAATATAGAGTTTCTCATATTAGTTTCATTTTACCTCAAAAAATTACAGTTATATCATGGACTGCTGAAAATGAATACGGTGTAAAACTAGAGTAGCAGTTTCCCGGGTCAGTCGTATAGGTAAAGTCACCCGTTGTGGGTACTCGCTTGTTATTGTTATTCAAAACTAAGTTCCCTGAACAACAAAGCTAATCCAAACATGCAAATGTTCTGCCAGCTTGACATTCGAGGAAAGGGAAACTGTTAGAGAAAAGGAGGGTTTTACATCATGGCTACCATCAGTTAAAATTTACTATGGACATTTTATTCGCATATTGTATCAAATTGTGTGATTGCCTGAGAGGATGTTATTTTTTTCACCACACTATGATGTTTTTAGCTGTTTCAAATACGTTAATTGGTGGCTGAAAGTCACGTTTTGCTGGCCATGCCAGCTGTCATCGTCATTTGGGGGCCGAACAGGTTTTTACATCCCTAGGGCCGCAAAATCACCTGCCCGCTTACTTTCTTAAGACATGAATGCATATTAAATACACAATCAGTATCCATAGCATTGCAATTGAATGTTTTTATTGTCACCACTGCCTAGCAACTATTTATTATTATTTTTTCTCATTCCTCAAATTATTTCTTCACATAGCCTGTGGTACTTGTGTTGACTATCAGTGTGTTTTATTATTGTGGTGAATAGTGGTAATAGGGTATAGTGTGGTGAAAAATTGTGTTCGTACCACGGACCGAAATGGTTTTGCAGCTCTCAATAGTTTTTTTTTTTTTTTTTTTTTTTTGTCTCGAACTCAAAAACTATCTCGAGCCGGCAAAACCTCATTTTTGGCCCTAGGTACGAAATATACTATTGCAGCCACCACAATGTTTAATCAGCTGTTTCAATTTTACCTTGTTTATAATGTTGGTAAAATTTAAACTAGCAATGGGCTTTTCGTGGGGATTCCCACATCTTGCGTAACACCTTCTTACTTGCTACTTGAGAGATGTTTTTCCTTGTTTCTTGCGAGCTGGGTTCCGAACCACTTAATCGCGACGCCATAACAATACGTCGGACGGCTGTATTTAAACTGGATATCTCTAGAAATATCTCGCATTATTACACCAAACTGACTACGATAGCTTTGTAATTGCAGTTAACAAATTATTACTTGTTAGTAACATTTTACATGTCTAGGGTTCATACACGAAACTGCAATAGTATGCAAACCATCAACCTTTTTCTGACTCAGTCAGACACTTTTTGCTGTTAAACATCAAAATGAGTTCTGCTCTTCCAAAATGACTCGTTTGACTGCAACTCGCAATTTCTCGCCAATTGAATCCATTATCCAATCACAAAAGCACCCCCGTCTAGGCCTTCACAAAATTACCTGCGTTGGACTTCTTAATTACGATTTTCAAATGTCCAACAGTAAGACCATTTAATTCGTACTTATACTTTACGTGAAATTGGATTGGAATCCTTAGTATGGAATACTGTATTGTTGAAGTACACTGACTGTATTAAGTCTAATTATTCTTAAAAAATCTCTATGAAAAAATCTTTATAATCTTTTAAGAAAATGTGTTGTTTTAGTGAATTTTCCACATAGGAAATAAGCTATTTCCATAGGTCACATGGCATGACCTGGACCCGGTACTGATTTACTATTTCGTTTTTGATGCCCCTAGAGGCCGAAACACAATCTGTTTAACACGATTGATTGATTTATTTATTTGTGTGTTTGTTAACATGATAACTCAAGTAAAAATGATCCGATTTTGATGAAATTGGGTACAAACGTGTAAACCTACGTTTATACGAACGAGTTCGCGAACCATCATGATCGGACTAAGGGAACGGGTTTTACGGGGTGAAAGTTAAGATGTTCACGATTTCGCCACGGTCGTGGGTGTCAGTGATGGTATTCCCTAGATTTAGGGTAGGTGTTCATGATTTCTCCGCGATCTTGAATGGAACCGTGGGAAATGTTCACGATTTTAATCCCAATGTTTAGGTACTCGTAAAACCTAGTTATTTAAATATATTTAGCGTAGAATAATAAATCCGGCATTTGTAAATTCGCTAAGTCAGCAGGTTTTCTGTGGTGGGGGTATTTATCACATGTACACATATACACGACAAAAAATACAACAAATACGATTCTTTTCATTAGGGGTTCTTTTAAAATTAAAGTTATGTTCGTAATATTTATTAGGCATTGTGTTTATAATTATAGGTTTCTTACATACCTCAACACGCATAAAATAGTTCGATTGTGCTGTTTATTTTCATTCCTATACAAAAAACAGGCCAAGGATTTGGGACTATCCATGAAAAATTACAATTGCTTTCGTATAAAAAAATCCCCGGAGTGTTTTATATGAGAGAAATAACCTTATTTCTCACAGATCCACGCACCTCGTCACTCTCTTATCAATTGATAGAATCACACAATCACAAAAGACGTTTCCACGTTTGCTCAACGTTCTGCTGCATTTCAATCAACTTTCTTACTTCAATGACCAGTAAACCGTATTTCCATGTTAGTTACCAGAACACATTGCATCATATACTATCTTTTGTTATTAAAATATATATATATAAAACATAAAAAAATAAAAAAAATTCGTGTTATTTCAATTACGTTTTCACACTCTGCTTTACTTTTTTGGTATCGTTGTAGAGGTAACATCACCGTATGTAGCAAAAGATATTTAAAAATTCAAAAGATTAATATGGGCCTTATGGGTTGCCCTGCTGGGGACGAAATAACAACGAAATATAAACAGAAAATCAAAACAAAAGGAAGAAATTTAATTACATTTTTTATTTACAGCGTGGGGTGAAAATAGAGAATCCTGTACATTAAATATTTTTGGTCGAGTTTTCCGACTACTGGATGACCTTAGTTAACTTTAAATCCTTGTTAGATCGAATTACTGAATCAGTGAGTCGGTATTGCAACGGACGACCAAACCAAGACAATGGGTGTCGTGGGTTCGCTCCCCGATATTACCACTTACAATTTAACCGTTCAGTTCACTCTTGTACTGCACTGGCTAACCCCTCAATACAATCCATGCATAGACCCTTAAATGTGAACGAGGAAATCCTAGCTTACACAAACAGTAAAATAAACGGTATCAGGAATCTGACACATAATTTCTCCCAATATTTTGTCAACAACCTTTATCATAGGTTAAGTTATAGGAGTAACAATCTATATATTAATTTGAAACAGTTTTTCTTTGTCACAGCTATTTTGAGAGAACGGCTGGGCGTAGAAACTCGGTAGAGGTGTCTAAAGAAAGGTCTTGGTCTGTAGATGAGCCATCAAAAGAGAAACATGGTGAATTCCCTTGGGGCTCTGCCCCCGTGGCCTTTAAATTCCCATCCCATGTTGTTCTTATGGAGGGAAACGGGGTTTTTGTCACAGCTAATTTGAGAGAACGACTGGGCGTAGAAACTTGGTAGGGGTCTCTAAAGAAAGGTCTTGGTCCGTAGATGAGCCATCAAAAGAGGAAAGAGGTAAGTTCCCTTGGGGGTCTGCCCCAGAAGCTTTTAAAGTTGCCTCTTCAGATTTGTTTACATTACGACCATATGCATAATTCTACTCTACCTTTTAATGCAACAGCTGTTAATATTTAAATTGTGATTTATTGAATTTGTCAAAATAAAGTAGCCTACAGTATTTGCAATGGATTTTTCTGATTTTAAAATTGATTTTCTTCTGCATCGTGTCATGTTTTGCAATATAATGTCCTATTACCAAATCAGTGGAAAATCCTAATATCACAGTAACTTTTAAAATTATTTCTTATGGAGTTAACTTATATCTATTGTATGGGTTGGTTTCTGCCTTTTTACCACTTCTTGGAGATTGTACGTAGGTGATATTCTTTGGCATATTGCATCTATAGACGAAACTTGGGTTGGTGTAATTATTACAATGGAAAAGAGCGAGAAATCCTGGACAATTTTATATAGGCTAAAAATAAAACTGAATTAACACTGTGCTACATTTCTTGAGCAATTATTTGAAATAACCGATTTGCAAACAATGGAAACATAGAAAAAGTCATAGAACACAGCAAAGTAGAAGAAATAGAAGTAATGTTTTTTTTCACACTTAAAACGCTCAAAAAACAAGATCAGCTTTTTGAAAAAAGATAAGATATTTACAAAAGATTTTGATTATCTAACTGCTGTGTAGATCGTGAGTTTTTCCATCATCTTTGAGTCGCCTGTAATGCTTCGTAATTGCTCGAATTCGAGCAACAGGTACACTAGTAATATTTAATCAGAAAAAATCGCAAATGTTGCAAAATATTCTGAAGTGTAATTGTTGCAGCAATGGGGTATTGCACTATTTGGTTTAAAGTAATAAGAACCATTACACATTAATTTCATTCAAAACCGGCTTTTTACCGAAAATCAAATATGTGTATGGGGTTTTTATGGGAAAATAACATGATTTACAAAAACTTTTAAACCGTAATTTTTACAGACATTTTATTCAAAATTTCAAAGACTACAACATACTAAATTTTCATCAAAATCGTTCGGGCCATCGATTTTGCCGTTATTTTATGGGTTTTTATGGTAAAATTCCCCATCAAAAATCCAAAAAAAAAAAAAATTTAAACTCCTGTAGATACGGTGGATTAGTACCTACATACAAAATCTTTTTATCAAAATCGGACCACAGGTGTAGATGTAGCTCTGTACACATCCACAAATACGGACACACACACAGACACAGATATTACTTTGAAACCAGTTTTTTGGGTCCAGGGGGACCCAAAACGGATGTATCCACTAAAAACTCAAACTCGAAAATGTTGACAAAAACAATACCTTCACCATATACTATGGTATAGGGGGAGAAAGTAAAAATAATTGTTTACATATCTAGTTTACAATTACAAGTACACGCTCGATCTGAGACAGTAAACATCTAATTAATCCCCTGTACATAATCTGTACCTCTATCATCGATAAAGGCGCTATTGTGTAGGTGAACACTACATGCTGTTAGCAGGAGGGGAGGTATCGGCGAACCAATTTACATGGCAAAGTTCTCACAAGCTTGTAAGCTTACCCTTCAACAAACAAATCGGCTGTTGGCGAGAATTGATTACCCCGTTGTTCTCTTAGATAACTTGAGCAATAACATAACGACATTAAGAATTTTTATCCATCATATCGAATATGGATTCCACGTGTTCCGCTAACTTGAAGGCGGTAATTGGAAAACATGATTAATAAATATGAATTAAACACTTAATTATTTACAAACATTAAGAAAATAGGTGGTGTTCACAGAGGCGTCCACAAAATTGAATGTAGATATCAGGGCATTATTTTTTTGACATTGACCCTCACCGTCGAGCTTTATTATAATTTTAATTGGAGACAATATTTTGTGTAAAGATAATAATTATTTGAGTGTTCAAAATAGTTACATATTGTTCCCAGTGAAGGGAAGTAAACACACAGTGATGTCATCATTTGTGTTTTCACAAACTAGACCTGCAATTTACATTTTAAGTTTAAAACCTCTAGGGTGCTTCCATTCTTTGAATTGTATTAAACTAAATCAATCTTCCTTGTACATATTTCATATTTTACTAGGAGGGGTTCTTTCACTCATTTTAGTTCAACCTTTATCACCAATTTCTCAGTATGCATTAATATTACCCAAATTCATTAAATCAGTTAAATTCATCAAATTCGTCAACCCTAAAACATAACATGAAGTAATTTAGCTTCAAATTGAATTAAAATTCTTTAAAATAATAAGTTAATTCAAGATAACAAAGGCTAAGGATTTGAAATTAACTTACCCCAAAAGAGAATTTCAAAAGAACGACAACTTTTCCTGTGACTATATTCACATGCAACAAGTAACAACCTTCAACAGAAGACAGATTGATAAAGAGGGAGAGTCTAGAAAACCATGCTTACTGTAATTTGGATCTGTTCTTTGATTGGCTAAAATTCACAAGTTCTGGAACATTCCAGCCAATCAGATCACATTTTACCTTGCTTCAACCTGTACATCAAGACATGTTCTTTCCATAACATATTCTAGGTCTATACTTTCATGTTAATTTGGTTATTATTTAATTTACTTTCATAATTTTACTAAAAAGATAAGTTTTCTTAAATTTACAACTCAATAAATATTTTTTAATTCATCAGTTCTTTTGTTTGAGGTTGTCAAAAAATAAACTAAACTAAATTTTGAAAATAAAATGCTATAAATTCAACAAAATAGTTTCGGCTTCTACCATTTTGGTGACTTGACTGCATAAAAGTTTAACTGTGTGGATGAATGGAGACATGAAAGATATAGCAGTTGCTTACACCGTTAGAACTAAAAGAAATTAACTAATTAATCAATTATACGAAAATATTCATTAAGCCGTTTACATGTACAATATCAAGCGTATTGATTGAACAATTAATTGTAATGAACTATAACATTTAAAACTAAAACCATAAATTAATGGAGTAGACATTCACCTTTAAGATGGTCTATGTTCAATCTAGTCTATTTTTAGGTATTTAAAGAAAGTTTTTAAAATATAACAAGAATGATGAATGTTTTTTATTGAGTTTTATTTGTAAATACAAGAGCAAAATATGTTTTTGTTTAGATTTTTTTTTAACTAGGCCTTCGACATTCCCTAGTTCTCAAAATTATCTTTCTTTTAACACAAAAATCATGAAAAATCGAGTGTGACTGCGTCGTTGTGAGTGGAGTGGGGGGAAGGGGGGGCGAGAGGGAAGATGTCAAACCTATTTTACATTTCAAAGTCCCTCACTTTCTGAAGCTGTTCTTTAGCAAACAAAATCACCCCTGACTACCTTCAATCAGCTTCAGCCTACTTAACAGTTAAAAGTTAAACTTGAGTGATTCGTTAAGCGATGTTGTTGTTAATTTATGATTTTGTTGCTATTATACCTTCATAACACCTTGTACTGGCTGTTATTCATAGTATAGACTGTTATAAAGGAAGATTTATTTGTTTGAGTTTTATTTTGGGCAAAGTAGCCATTCTTTAGTTGTAATAACCTGAATGGAAAAATCCGTTAATGTGTAAGACATAGAAGACAATAGAGACCGAACCTACGCAGGACAAAGGTCAAGACAGGATACAATACGTCCGAGATAAGAGCGACCAGTCTTCAGCAGTCCACAGGTGAGGCACGATCGTAGCTCGTTCGTTTCTGCCCACATTTATTATAAGTTTTACCGTTTTTGCCTTAAGCATAGTTTTACGGATTAAATATATGTTTATTTACTTTATCAAGTTATAACAGTGGCGACGAGAGTATTTAAAGAACTCCGTGTGTGTTTTAAAGTGTATTTTTACTCGATTTATGAACTCTGAAAATTCGTGTTTTAGTTTGTCAAGAACCAAGAAGCCATTTTGATTTTGTTTCAAGTAGCTAGTAACTGTGACAAGGAACTGTTACTACATAACTGTTACTATTCTGTGTACCAAACACTAGTAACTGAAACTATTATTTTTACGGAACCTAATATTCGAAATAATAGTGACTAAAGTAACGGAATTTCTAGAATAAATTATTCATTCATGAATCGTCTGTCTACTTCTACTTGTTTGTTGTTGTGGTGCAATTTGAGGTTATGCACGGAAGTAATGATTATAATGCCGGTTTGCAAGTGATGTATTCTGTTGGCAAAAAGGTTTTAACAGGATTTTACTGTGAGTATTTAATTTGTAAATATGACTTCCAAGCAGATTGTAGGAAGGATTGCAGAATTTAATGAGGACTTAGAAAGTTTTCAAAACTACTCTGAGCGACTTGAACATTTTTTCAAGGTTAATTCTATTAAAGATGAAAATAAAATTTCATTTTTCATTTCTGTTATGGGCCCTGCCCTATACACTACTCTTAAGGATCTTATTCATCCTGTGCAGATTGGTGATGAAAAAACTACTTATGCTTTCATAATTGGGGCATTGAAGGCTCATTTTGTTGGTAAAGTAAACACAACTTATGAACGTTTCATGTTCAACAAGGCTTCCCAAAAAGAGGGGGAGAGTATTTCAGAATATTCAGTTAGGCTAAAAAAATTAGCTACCACTTGCAACTTTAAGGATTTTCTCGATGAAGCATTGAGGGATAGATTTTTATGTGGACTCAGATCTACCCATATCCAAAGTAAACTTCTTGCTGAAGGTTCAACTTTAGATTTCTCTAAGGCTCTTGAGCTGTCCTTAGTTATAGAGAATGCTGACAAAAATGTAAAATCACTACACCCTGAATCTCAAGTTGGAGAGGTAGGCCTAGGCCTAAACTTTGTTAAGCGCAATTTCAATAAAATGCCTAACAATATCAAGTGTTACCGTTGCGGTAGAGTTCACAACGGCAAGTCATGTCCTTATACTGAAGCAACCTGTTATAATTGCAATAAAAAAGGACATTTGGCAAATGTTTGCAGACTAAAGAGTAGCAATAGGTTCAAGCCTAAGTATAAAAACTCTGGTAGAGTAAATAATTGTGAGTCTGATGGTTCAGACGAAGTGTCTTACACACAGGGCAAAGAATGTACTGATTTGTTTACTATAGCCTATGCAGGCAATGAGGGTAAAAAGAATAGTTTTGTAACTAAAATGATTTTAAATGATGTCCCTGTGGATATGGTTATCGATACAGGAGCTGTTGTTACAGTAATGCCAGACTCTGTATTTTATGAGAAATTTCAGCACAATCTACCGAGTTTGTCCTCGTCTAGTGTTAAATAAAGACTTACACTGGCGAAAAAATCAATGTTGTTGGTGAGTTTAAGGTCAGTGTAAATACTCGAGAGGGAGAAGTTCAGCTACCCGTGGTGGTCGTGGAGAACACAGGACCTACACAGCCTACGCTTATGGGACGTAACTGGATAGAAAGGATGAAATTGGACTGGAGTTCCGTGAGATCTACAAGCAGCGAGGACATATCAGTGCACCAGCTGAGAAACGGTGAGTCCGTTCCAACTACCTATGTTATTTCTGATCTAAAGAAGAAATATTCTGATGTTTTTGAAGAGTCTATAGGAGACATAAATTTCTTTTCGACCACACAATTACCTATCACCTACAAAGAAATAGGATTAGCAACAAAATTCGATCCAATTTTGTCTAAAGTCATGGAATTCGCCACCAACGGGTGGCCCAGCCACGTCGATGATGCAGCTTTAAAAAACTACACGGACAAGACAATGCAACTTTCTACGGAGAAGAACTGCCTTTTATGGGGGAGCAGGGTGATCATTCCACCTACACATAGGAAGGAAATCCTAATCTTACTTCATTCAGAACACCCGGGGGAATCCAAAATGAAAGCTTTAGCCCGTAGCTACGTCTGGTGGCCGAAGATAGATCAGGAGATAGAAGAAATGGTCAAGGAATGCAAAATTTGTCAGATGACTAGAAAATCAGCTACACTGGCTCCGCTCCAACCTTGGTCCTGGCCAAAGCATAACTGGCAAAGAATCCATCTTGATTTTGCTCATTATGAAAACAAAGAATTTCTCATCATTGTTGATAGTTTCTCGAAGTGGATAGAAGTGTTTTCAATGTTAACTACTACCTCAACTAAGACCATTGAAAAATTACGCCATTGTTTTGCGGCATATGGTCTACCTTGTACAGTGGTTACAGACGGAGGTCCCCAATTCACCTCTAGCGAGTTCAAGGAATTTTTGAAATCTAATGGAATTCATCACATATTTTCACCTCCTTTCCACCCACCTTCAAATGGTTTAGCCGAAAGGGCTGTACAAACTGTTAAGGAAGCATTTCTGAAGCAAATGTTACATGACTCGACCCATAAGGCTAATCGATCCCTACAACACCGTATTGATGCCTTCTTGTTTTCATACAGAAACACACCACATTCCACAACAGGAGTCTCACCATCTGAAACTCTTTTGAAATTCAAACCCCGTACCCATCTAAGTTTGTTGAAGCCACATTTGGCTAACGAAATAAATATTAAACAAGAGAAAATGGTGAGAACCGCAAACGCTCACAGAGGTAAAGCACGGTCATTTGAGGTTGGAGATCGTGTCTTTGTAAGATCTGTCAGAAAAGAAAATGTTAATTGGCTTTCAGGAGAAATAATAAAGGTTATAAGCCCTGTAACTTATTTGGTAAGGGTTGAAAATAGAACAAGATTTGTCCATGTCGACCATCTTCGAACAAATATGACAAAACCTGATGAGGAAGATGACGTGTCCCTCCGCTTTCCAAGAGAACTGTTCCAAAAAAGTCCAGAAGCAAAACGATCAACTGACGTTTCATCTCCTAAACAACCACTACCAGTGATATCCCCGACTAAGACTCCTATCATAATTAACCAAGACACAGACAATACAAGGCAGCACGAAGATAGTGCCGAGGGCATACGTCGATCGCAGAGGGTTCGACGAATGCCTCGTAAACTAGACTTATAAAGACAAATTTTGAAACCCTCCCCAGTGTTGTATATAGACATAGAAGTAAACTTTATTTTGTGGGGAGGAATTGTTATAAAGGAAGATTTATTTGTTTGAGTTTTATTTTGGGCAAAGTAGCCATTCTTTAGTTGTAATAACCCGAATGGAAAAATCCGTTAATGTGTAAGACATAGAAGACAATAGAGACCGAACCTACGCAGGACAAAGGTCAAGACAGGATACAATACGTCCGAGATAAGAGCGACCAGTCTTCAGCAGTCCACAGGTGAGGCACGATCGTAGTTCGTTCGTTTCTGCCCACATTTATTATAAGTTTTACCGTTTTTGCCTTAAGCATAGTTTTACGGATTAAATATATGTTTATTTACTTTATCAAGTTATAACATAGACGACTACGATCAATTTTTTTTATCCGTATTTAGTACCGAACAGTTTTATTACAGTAAACAACATAATTCATGTTGTTACATGCAAGTAATCAATAATAATAATTCGGTTTAGTTTTTAGGCCTAAATTTATAAAAAAAAACATAATTTATTAATTAATTGTTTAATTTACTCTATGTGTTAAAGCAAGAATATTGTTTTGTGGTTTTCCTTGTAATCAAAACTAGTTCCAATGAATCTCAAACCATATAGATTTTTCTCTCTTATTTGCAAAAAATAAGATTTATTTGATAAAAATCGCATAATTTAAAGTGGTGACAAACGGAAAAGAGTGCACATTACTAATATTTAATAGTTTTTCGGTGATAGCTAGTTAAAACCCGTCATGCATTTGAAAAGTCCCTTTTGAGTCATGTACCCATGTTTTGACATTTTTATAGTCATTTGATATCTTACTTTTAAGTAGTACTACTGTAGTGGTCTTCATAGGAAGACTTAGGTTCGGGACAGCAATACAATTTTTAAGAATCTCCAGAAATTAAAAACACAGTGTACAAATCTTTTGTTGGTAAAATTAATCCGAACTGTATCAACTTCTGACGGAATGCGTGAAGCGTAATCTGTTTAAGATATTTTTGATACAAATAGTCCGAATTTTGTCATATAATATCTCATTGCCAATCTAATCAACTTTAAAATACAAATAATTACACTATATTTATATCACACGTAATAAGTGTCTTGTTGCATTCATTGTGTCAACCATCTTACCAAAATTTACATTGAAATGGAATTTCTTTAAAAAATAATCTCCTTTAAAAATATTTTGTTTATGTTCAGCTTCTTGTAAAATTGCCCAGAGTAGTTGTTGTAAATAGATGAAATAGAGTGAAGACGTATTTATTTTATTCGTTATTAAACTCTCACTATTAACTTATTCAAGTTAAAAGTGGAGATAACATTGTGTATACGCCATGAATATAAAGGGGGTGACACTCGGCTAGGCTAGAGTGCTCGACTCGAGTGCAACTCTTCATTACGTCTAGTGTTTGTGCTACAATTAGACATGCGATGTTGCTGGCATCAATCTTCGATAGAAAGTACCACTGTACAAGCAACCTAGCACAGAAGGTGCCCTAGGAAATCCTAAGCTTTCTTGAAACGTAATAATTGGTGCGATCTTTTTACTTGATTTTGGGTACAGTACCACAGAGAACCAACGGAAATATCTGTTACCGGATGAACATTAGTTCGATATAAATATCGTTTAAAATATTTTAACTGATCTAAATTGTTTATACAAATATTGATTTTTGATTATGGGGCTTTTCAAGTACAGTACCGCCCGCCCCTTTTGCAGTGCGCTGCGGCGTTTAGGTTAAGTTGGGGAAGAGGATACTAATACAAATTGAGGTATTTGTAAATTTATCTCTTTAACAAACTACACAACATCATTCTGTTTTTAGCGAATTTCCCATATAGGGAATAAGCTATTACCGTAGTACTCATGGTAAGACCTGGACCCGGGACCGATTTTTTTTTCGTTTTGAGGTCCCTAGAGGCCAAAAACACCATCCGTTCAAATTCATATATATATATATATATATATATATATTTATATATATATTTATATATATATTTATATATATATTTATATATATATATATATATGTGTCCGTTAGCGCGATAACTCGAGCAAAAATGATCCGATTTTGATGAAATTTGGTACAAACGTGAAAACCTACGTTTATTCGAACGAGTTCGCGAACCAGCATGATCGGACCATGGGAACGGGGGTTTATGGGGGCTTTTATGGGGTAAAAATGGGTTTTTCCCATTTTTGACCCAAAAAACATAAAATTTTGCAATTTCTCTCTAAACTATTTTGTAGAGCTTAAAAAAACAAATAATTTAGTATATAGAAGCGTTATAATGCGCCTAATGGTTACGGAGAAAAGTCCAAAAAATTGTAAATTTAAAATTCCCATGTTATTCTTATGGAGAATAAGTAAACTGTTGTAGTTTGCTTGTTTATTAACATATTTTGCCCAAATTTGGAAAATGTTTTTATTTCTTACCACCTATTAACATTTTACATAAAAAACACTTTTACCCTCCCTGTTGCAGCAAACCTAAGTATGTTTTAAACTGATTCTATTTAAATAGGGAATCAATGTGATATTTTTAAGGAGACGAGTGTAAATCCATTCAGGGAAATGGAAATTCGCTTAGTCTAGCAGGTTTGCTGCGGCGGGGGTATTATAAATATTACCATATTTGTTATTATTATCAACTAAACTAAACTAAACGAACTAATACAGCACAGTGTCAAAAAGTCTTCTTGAAAGACATGCAATCAATATTTTTATCAAGTGAAAACTATTTTTGATACGATATATTCAATATTAAACTAATATTTCATCGGAATTTTATCGTAAGACCTCTGCAGGACTGTAGCCATGATTTTTACGCTGTTCATAAGCTAAGTTGTGCTTCAAAATTATGTATGTTAAATTATAAAATCGATTTAAATTGCTTACTTGATAAGTGAGGTTTATCGTGTGTTTGTCAATACAAAATAGAATTCTAGATATAATTGTAGACCCCTATCTATATGGACCAGCGTTGCCCAATATGTTTTGCAAATATAACTACCTACTAAGTTAATGGACCAAACACAGAAAAAGGTTAAGAAAAATAAGGTTTGCTACATATACAGTACAATTTTATGATTGTTATAAAGATGCTATGGTTTACAATAAGTCAGTATTTTAGTTTTAATATGTTTAAAAACAATAGAATCAAACAAAATCAGAAATTGGTGGGGTTTTTTAGTTTTGCAGAATTTGCAATCGAGACGTCAATGCTACTTTGACATTTAAAAAATGTTTAGTTATGTATGTATATTCACTTTTAGTTATGGTAAAGTGTGTTTTTGCATGTTATATTTATCACTATTTATCTTATCCGTATGCAAGCAAAATGTAAATTAACATTAAGACTAAATATTTCGAAATTATCCCCATTTACTATGTTTAAAACCGAAGCGTATTTACCCTTAAGTCGCAGAAAACTTTTATTTAGTAAATATCAAAAATATCAGCAAAACCCTCATCGCCGATTAATGGTTGTAATTAATTTTCTTCTCTAATAGCTTTGTATCTCGTAAATATCGTGTGGCTAGTTAATGGTTATAATTAAACGGCTATAAGAAGAACATACTGGCCAAATTACGCCATTAGGGAATTTACTCAGTTTTTATTACCACTTTCCACCGCTGACAGCTTAATTTGTGGCCTTTTTATGTTAAACGACCTTTGTGCGGATAAAAAGTTGCTGAATTCTTGAGATAAAAACATTAAGCCTGAGGATATCAACAACAATTATTTTCTCGGGTGGTTTATTTTTTATTTTTTACAAATCACTCCGTAAGAACAATTGTAGTGAAGAATGTTGTGTTGGTTATATTGTCAAACTATCAATACATCCGCTTGCATAATTAACAGAATAAATTAAGAGTACCGGAAATGTAAAAAAATATTTTGTAAACCATTATAGACTTCATAATTTTTGTAACAAACTGACAAAGCTTCATTCATTAAGCAAATAAAATGACTGAATATTTTTTGTGTTGTCTATTGTTAGATTTAGATAAAACATTTAACGTAGAATTTGAACTATTTTCTCATGACATTAAAATATGAATACAATTTTTAGCGAATTTCCCTTTATGAAAGTAGCTATTACCATAGGTGGCACGGTAAGACCTAGGCCCGAGACCGATTTACTTTTCATTTTGATGTCCCCAGAGGCCAAAAATACCATACGTTAAAATTTTTTAAATGTATATATATAACTACAATATATATATATATAATAGCAGAGTAATCTTTAATCTTTATAAACTTGAGTCATCTTTGTCCGATTTTGATGAAATTTTGTTTACATGTGTAAGGCGGGATAAACTTGAATGAGTTCGCGAACCAGCATGATCGGACCATGAGAACGGGGTTTTACAAACGGGGTTATATGGGATTAAAAATAATTTCCCAATTTCTCTATGGACATTTTTAAAGAGCCTAAAAAACAAATAATTCAGCATATCAAAGTGTGTTTTTTTTACGGTTATTGGTAATTCCCATGTTATTCTTATGGAGAATATTTTGAATTGTTGTAATTTGCTTGTTTATGGATATATTTTTATCAAACGTGTCAAATTTATTAATTTTATACTACGCTATTAATATTTTACTAAAAAAATACTTTATTAATTTCCTTGTAGCAGCAAACCTAAGAACTTGCTAAACCTAATGTTATTTAAATACATTTGATTGAAAATCAATTCAGACAAATGGAAATTCGCTTAGTAGGCATGTTTGCTGCGGCTGGGGTATTTTTTACGGCTGTCATCATCCAATGTGGCTAGAATAACCAGAACCTAAATATTTATGATAAAGTATTTTGTATTTTATTATTTGATAGAATATAAATGTTATTTGAAAACGTTTTTATTCTTTACATTTTCTCTATAAAGCTACCTACTTGTTTAGGAGCTACAGCTTGTTATACCTTGGAAAATGTGACTCGGTGTGTAAATTCTGCATCCTGCAGCTCCTTGGCTCGTAAGTTTGGAGAGGAAAAGCCAAGAGTAAATAAGTCGTTGCATAATCGTGCATAATACGTTGCATGTACTTTATAGAAGGATCATAAAATACATGGAGTTCCGTTAGACATTGAACAGTTAGACACCATTTTGAAAATAAGTGGAACTCAAATTTTTTAATCTCAAGTTTCCCATTCAACGTTATATCTAAATAGAATATTTTCTGAGATATCAATGGAGATGATGACATAGTTAAATTATTGATTCTATATTTTCTAAGAAAAAAATCGCATGGCAGATACTATAGTTTACAAGTAATAGTGATTTTTACAAATCACTCCGTAAGAATAATGTAGTGAAGAGTGTTCCGTTGTGTTGGTTATATTGTCAAACTATTAATACGTCCGCTTGCATAATTAACAGAATAAATTACGATAAAATCGTGATTCCTGATTATTCTTCATCTTCTTTTTATGACATGAATATTTCCGGGCCTAATCCAAACAAAGTTAAAGCAGACAAACATTAATTGTAAACAAAAAGCTACCATGAAGAATTAAAACATGTAAAACAATGATGAGGCGGAGTGACATCATTGTTATAGACAAGGAGAAAGATTTCGGTCTCATTATAGACCCAACAGTTCGTCTTGAGACAAATGAAAATCAGCCCCAGGAAGTCCATGAAGAAAAAGTAAATATTTATAAGAAAACTATCCCATATTATTCAGAGAAATATAAAATATCAAAATTCGAAGTATATGGACTACTCATTGGATCAAGAGGAACAATTCCTCAACAAGTTGAGAAATTTTGGAAGAAATTCAATTTGGAAAATCAAGTGCTATATTTAATATCTTTAACAGCCATAAAATTTTCTATTAATATTATAAGAAACCACCTATATAACAATTATCATAATTAGGTTTAAACAAACATGCAAAATTTATTGTAATATTATTCTTTGTTCTACAGCAGACTACAATGTGTAGTAAGATTTCAATTTTTAAAATAAATTTGAATTTATATAGTCCCGAGTTTGGTATAATTATAAATAACGCTTTGGTGTTGTGCACTTTGTTAGTAATAGACAAATATTTTTGAATGTATTGTTAACGTTGTCTATTACATTTTAGGGGAATGTTGACTGACAATGAAGATTCTTCAGAATAAAACAGTATTTTACAGCACCGCTGATGGCTTAGTTTAACCAAGATATTTTTGTTCAAAAACTAATCACATGGGAATCAGTTGTGTACTCCTTGGTCTCTGTAAGTACAAAGCTACACAGATCATCTCACTCCATACTTCACTAATCCTTCACTCATGGGTTGAAATACGTCCCCATCTCCATTTATAATGATAATCTAAATAAATAGTTCCCTATTATCCATCGTTTCTTTAGTAAATAGGTCCATCTGTTTTTTATGCAAAAAAATGCTTAGGAGAAAGTAAAAACATGTAGGGTAGCAGACAGCACATCCTAGCATACCGGACATCAAACCTTAAAACCAAACAGAGCTGGTTGACAATAGTCTACCTTTGATACCCACAGTCAAAGCCGCATATGACTAATAGATGTGAGGTGCTCATACACCGCAGACGACAATACGTCACCCGTTGTTGGGCTGAGTATGGTATTAAACACATTTGCATTTCAAAGCTAAGTCTCCCCCCCTTGCACCACTTCATTACAAGCACTGCACAAACATGACTCAATCGTGGGGTATTACAATGGTGGTGTAGATGAACAATTAGTTGTGAACAGAAAAAAATACAAAGACATATGTCTAACACATATTTATACCCGAACATAGATTTATTATACTCCATTATTATTTTTAAGCTGTGCTTCATATATTATTATACTTGCAAATGCAGCACATCCTAGCATACCGGACATGAAACCTAAAACCAAACAGAGCTGGTTGACAATATCCACATGGGCCTCAAAAGGTTGTGCTTGGAAAGTATGATCAAGTAAGCCAATGTATGTACAAGTATAGTGAAGATTAAATTCAAGATAACTAAAGTATTTTAAGGGAAGGTCAGGAACCCACGACATCGCTGCCTTTTTGTCAACTTTTCCTTAAGATTATCATGATAGATCAGAGTGTTATCCATCCAGATAAGCAGAATGCGTTTTGATGTTTAGTTTTTTCCTTGTTCCATCTGCTTCAAAACAATTTCAACTGAATAAAACTGTTTATTTAAAACTATGGATTATCCTTTCGTAGAAAGACACTGAAAGTAAAGTTTTTTATGTCAACTTTACCACAAAATAATAAAATAGTTCAACATGTATTCATATATAAAATACAAATAATTATGGATTTGTCAGCCTTGTAATCTATAGACAATGTTGATTATGGTTGTTTTCGGCATTTTGAGTGTTTGTTGATATTTTCTATTTTTCTATTTCGGGGCGAGATAGTGTTCTCGATCTCGATGGGAAACACTATCGAACCCCGAAATGGGACTTTCGGGACGAGTATGGAACGATACTCACGATGAAAAAAACTACTTTATGAAACTTAAATAAACGGTATCAGCAATCTGACACATACTTTCTCCCATAAGCTTACCAACAACCATTATCATAGGTAAGTGGTGGGAGCATATACGATACACTCGCCGCAGCAAACCTGCAGACTATAAGCGAATTGCCATTCGTCTGGTTGGATTTCCACTCAAATATTTCCATAAGATTGTCACATTTATTTCCTATAACATTAATTTGAATGAGAACTTAGGTTTGATGCTACAGGCAAGGTAATAAGGTTTGTTTTTATTGGTACTGTATGTTAATTAGTTTAGTGTGAAATAAAGAAATTTGCAATATTCAATCAACATATATCCATGAGCAAGAAAACTACAACAGTTTTCTTTTCATCCTTTAACATTACGTGGGAATTATATTTACACTTTTAGGAATTTTCTCCGTCGCCATCAGGCATACAACAATGCTTCCGTATACTAAATTATTTGTTTTTTAAGCTCTACGGTTTGGAATTAAATTGAGAATTTTATGTTTTTAAGATCAAACATGAAAAAACAATTTGTACCCCATGAAATCCATCATAAGCCCCCGTTCCCATTGCCTGATCATGCCGGTTCGCGTACTCGTTCGAATAAACGTAGGTTTACACGTTTATGACAAATTTAATCAAAATCGGATCATTTTTGCTCGAGGCTCGAGTTATCGTGCTAACGGTCAACGGCCAACGGGCATATGAATTTGAAGAAATTATTTATTTATTTATTTATTTATTTATTCATACCAACGGTCAAACCAATACATAAATATGACAAAGCATTGTGACTTAATTTAAAAATAGACATTTTTGAAACAAATTAAGCCAACTTGAAGTAATCAATAAATAGATTAACAATAGACAACAAAAAGATTAAGATATAACAAGATGAAGGACATAAAAAGATATAAGAAAAGGATTTCCCAAAAATTCCTTACAGTGGTTAGAAATGGCATTTTTGGCGTCTGGGGACCTCGAAACGAAAAAGTAAATCGGTCCCGAGCCCAGATCTTACCATGTGACCTATGGTAATAGCTTATGTCCTATGGAAAATTCCCTAAATATACACATGTCTATTTATACACAAATATATACACGTGTCGATATCAAGTCGATGCTAAAAGTACCGAGGAGCGCAACAGTTCGCCTAATCACCACTAGATGCCACCACCCAAAGTGCGACCAGTTCGTCTATTCACCGCTAGATGTCAGTGAAACAAATACATCTTAACCCATTGAGGTTAATTTATTTATTAATATTATTAAGCTACAAAAACAAATCAAACTTTACCTGAAAGAAAGACTACCATTTATTAGTTATTGTGAAAAAGGACAATATTGCGATTTAAAGCCGTGGTAGCTGTACTATGAGTCCTCTGTATCAGTTGACACTCGCAGGGAGTTTTGAGTAGCTAGAACATGACTAGCCTCTAACATCCTTGATTTTCATTGGTAGTTTTGAAAAGGACTTAATATTGTTTGAGAAGCCGAGAGTCGTGTCTCTTACCTGAGACCGATGATTGGCTTATAATTTAACTAGCTGTACCCGCGGGCTTTGTCCCGTTTAACTTCTTAATTTTCAAGATGAGCTCGTTCGCATGGCTCAATCACGTCCTGGTTGAAGTTCGTTCGCTACGCTCACTCACCTTTTGGTTGCAAATTAGCTGTTGTCATAAATAAAAAAAGACTATCAAAACTGTAAGGACTATAACATACAATGTTAAATCAAAGCTAGATTTTTTTCTGTAATCCTATTTTTCATTTTTATGGGGTTTTTATGGGAAAATAACATATTTGACCATAACTTTTTAACCATAATTATTAAAGATGTGTGATTTGTACCATTTTATTCAGAATTTAAAGGGCTACAACATACTAAATTTTTATCAAAATCTTTCGGGCCGTTTTTGAGAAAATTAGATTTTTCCAGTTTTTTTGGGGTTTTTATGGGAAAATCCCCATTAAAAATAAAAATTTCAAAAAAATGAAAAAACGCCTGGAGATACCATAGATTAGAACCTACATACCAAATTTCATTGAAATCGGACCACAGGTGTGGTCTCTAGCTCTGTACACATCCAGACACACAGACACACACACACACCCACACACACGCACAGACATCACTTCGAAAACCACTTTTTTGGGTCCAGGGGGACCCAAAACGAATATATCCACTCAAAACTCAAACTCGAAAATTTTGACGAAAACAATGCTTTCTCCATATACAAAAAATTTTACCAAAACAAGATTATTTTTACAAACCACTATTAACTGTTACCAAATAGTGGTAAGGTAGGAAGATCACGCTTTACAACCTACCATATGGGAAAACATTTAATCATCATTAACCTAGAGTTTTTAAACATTAACTTAAAGAGTGCAGGTTGCACTAGGCTGGTAAGTATACTTGCAGTGTTTAATTAAATCTGAAACTGATACACGCACGGTATGATAAACTTAAATATTGGCGATACTCCTCCGTTAAAAAAATACATAAGCGCAACGTTGTGACTCTTGGGATAAACTCAGAAGTTATAGATATTAACATGTCTTGTGAGAACTCGTAAATGCTATATATAACATGGTGTGGGTTTAGTATCAGCGCACACACACCTATTCCATTTTGTATATTGTGCTTTTAAATATAAAAACGGGTGAATCTTATTTACAATCGGGGTTTTAAAACACACAGACGTTGCATAAGTTAACTCTTGTAAACTAACACATAACACATGCACATTTTTTTCGTTACTGTTAGAAGATGAGTGAAATGGATAATGAAAAATATTGTTCGTAACCTCCTGTATATTGTCGGGTCAGGTAAAATCTTGTACGTTACACGTTACGCAAGAGCGTGTTTACATCACTTCGGTAAATTATGCAACTCGCTTCCGCTCGTTGCACAACGTTCACCTGCGTGATGTAAAAACTCTCTTACTACACTTGTAAGGTAAATAGCTATTACAAACGTCCACAAACAGTTAAGATGATTTAAGACTGACGACGGATTTATTTCATTTTTTCATACAGATTTTACTGTACCATTTTTTTGTTTAACTGTTGTGTTTAATGTTGCATTTGATGGTCGCAAGTAAAATACCCAGTCGGTCCAATCGGCTTCGACTCGTTCGTGAAATTTAGATCGGGTCGAAAAGAGTCACTTTACGCCCTAGTGATGAAATACTATTATCAAAAACATATCTTTTGTTAAGCTTCTTAGCTGCTTTTGTTTAGTGAAATAACGTAAGTATTTGATATACATATTTTTAGATTACTAATCATTATAAAAACTTCCCATGCTGAATAGGCGTAACAACTAAGTAGACTGGGAATTGTTGCAGTGTTGTTTATTGTCAAATCACACTAGTCGTCTGTAGCAGTGTTAATTTCCTCATATGTCCCAGGTACTATGATGGACAACAGTGGCTGACTGACATGTACCAGTAATGTACCACCATTGTAATGATACGCGAACGTGTTAATCCATAGTCAATGTATTCAATATAGGCTGCTCAGTGTGTAACAAACAAAAACCTATCCCTTCCATTCGGCTGATGCTGCACGTCTGCCAGTCACGTAGTTAGGTCTACCTACTCCAGGAGTTGTAGGCAGAGAAAAATATTGAAATCGATATAATATTGTTTACTACACCAGGAGTTTAAATTTTAAAAGTTAATACGCGTAATGAGAAATGCTCGATTAGTATAGAAAATTTAACTTATTTAACGACTTTCGCAAAATTTGACATTCATAATCTCGTTTACTTAATCACTTTCTGTGCATACAGAGAATCATATTTTACCTCTTTATGTTGAAAATTTTTTTCAGGACGTACTTAAATTTGAAATTGTAGCCTTTACAAGTCAGTGCTAAAAACTGAAAGCTGTAGGACCAAAAATTGATGGTAATTTATTTAGTAAAAGTTCAGCAAAAACTTCAACACATTCAATATGCCTCAACCACTATTTAGTGGCAACTTCATTATCGCTGCGGTGATATTGACGTTGCGTAGCAACTACAGACTCGAAATTAATGCAAACCGTTGAACAATCAATATTTTTGTTATAATACGCCTACGATTAAATGTTTTTCATTGATCAAACAGCCTACGTCTTCGGAGGATTGCAGTGTCCTCTTATGGTTTATTATTTACAGTTCTGCCTATATTTTATAGACCAGTGTGGAGAAAATATCACATCGGTCTTCAAACAAACTTGAGATAACTTCTTCAAACGAACTGTAATCCTAATTTTCGGCTACTGGTGCGAATTCTGTATACAGGCATAGATTAAAGGAATAGGTGTACTCCTTTAATCTAAACGACTAAATGTTCACCATTATACCGGTTATTTCTGGATTTTGGGCTCGGACTACGATAAACCCGAGCTCGTGAACCGCCTCTAAAGATACTACGACCGCTACGACTACATTTAGCTGGTTCAGTGTTTCCCATTTCGTTCAATGCTTGGATTTAACCTAACTAAGGCGTGTTGTTTGGTGTTTGAGGGACTAATTATTTCTATGCTTTATTGTAACTAGGAAAAATATAATTTGTAACACGAGTGCAAAGTGCCTTTGCCACTTCGCACACTAGTTACACAAATAACTATTTCATGCTGTAATTTTCCTTGAGTTCCCATTTTAACATATCGTCATATCGAGTAGTGTCCGACATAAAACCGATATCAAACAGGTAACCGATTTTAAAATTGTTTAAGTCTAATTGCAGGATCCATAGTAACACTTTGCAGAGGTTTTCCCGTGTAGAGTGCTTACTACTACTACTTTAACACACAGTGTTGTATACAAGCACAAGGTCAAGTTGTGGCCTGGTTCTCAGCGTGGGTGAGCTGTGCACGTAACAGCTCGCTAGTTCCGGACTCACCGGAAGAGAAATCTCTTTCCTTAAACTGTACTAGTATTCAAAACAGTTTTTTTCGAAAATAATAAAAAGTTTGAATTTCAAACGCAACTAATGTAATGATGTTTCCAACTAGTGACATTGATGGTTATATAATTGGCATAATTAGGTAACCCAATACAGTGAGTGTTTGGATTGTTCAATTTGTTTATCTCTATTTTTCTTATTATTCGTTTGATTAGATGATATTTTTTTATTGGATTACGTAATTTACTTTAGCATAAGTAAACTTATTTTTGGGTATCTGAAGAATACTATATTTTTCATGAGTGTAAGTGTGCAGATCCTGGATAACTTTTTTCAGTATTTTATTCAGACTTATGTTCTAGTGTCGATTGGGTTGGTCATAATATTAGAAACTTGTAATAAGATCGTCTCATTTAATTAGTAGAAATATATACGGCATTTTACTGAACCGATTGACATGTTCTTGGTGTCATTGGAAAAAGCGTAACGTGAAGTTGTGCAGGAAACTTTCTTTTTAGGGAAGTAATTAGAGGGTGAGGCCCTGGGGCCCTTTAAAGTTTCGTATTTCTCCATAAGATTAACATGGGAAAGAAATAGTTATGAAACTCCAGCTGTTGTCAGAAATTAAAAGTGAGAAGAAGAACATATGTTATTAGTAAACAGTCAATAAGTTTGCTAATTTAAAAGTTAGTTTGCTACAGGCATTTACTTACTTGGTAGAAATAAAATATTTACTGTTTGAATTTGGGTTGGCGTAAATATTAAAATGAAAAAAAAACGAGAGAGCCTGGATAAATTGATATAGGCTACTAAAAATAAAACCGAATTAACACTGTGCTGCATTTCTTAGTAATCATTGAAAGAGCCGATTTGCAAACTATGAAAACATAGGAAAGTCATTGAACACCACCAATGAGAAGAAATAGAAATAATGTGTGTTTTTTTATATAACGTTATTATAGACAACCTAATGCGGCTATGAGTAAGGATAAAAACAACTAAAAAACAAGATCAGCTTTTCAAAAATGATAAGATTTTTACAAGAAATTTTGATTATTCGATCTGTTATGTACATCTTGAGTGTTCCATAATCTTCGAGTTAAATCTTTTAAAGTTATTAAAAATTATGACTGTTATTTGTTTTAAAATAATGCCTGTAATACATAGCAATTGCTCGAATTCGAGCAACAGGGACACTAGTCTATACTTATTTAATACGCAAGCAGGTTTTTTGTGACAATTACTCCTCCGAAACTACTGAACCGATTGACATGTTTTGGTGTCATTGGAAAGAGGGTAACGTGAAGTTGTGCAGGAAACCTTCTTTTTAGGGAAATAATTAGAGAGTGAGGCCTGGGTGCCCTTTAAAGTTTCGTATTTCTCCATAAGATTAACATGGGAAACAAACATTGTTATGAAACTCCAGCTGTTGTCAGAAATGCTGTTCTGCTATTTAATTTAATTTGTTTACAAGGAGAATTGTTTCTTGGTGCCATGTGGTCAATGCATTATACTTTTGCATATATTTTAAATGCTATACACTATATAAAATGATAGTACTGTAATACTTTAAGAGATCTTAATTTAAGTAATCAATAAGCAGGATTGAGCCTTTGCCTATGTTTCCTGGTAAGTTTGTTGTAACTGTTTCTCATAGTATATTGTAGTATCTTAAAGTAAAACCGAATTATTATTTTCTGTATTCTCACCCCGTAGCGAAACACGGGTAGAGCAACTAGTATTTATTTAATACGCAAGCAGGATTTTTGTGTCAATTACTCCTCCGAAAATAATGAACCGATTGTCATGTTTTTGGTGTCATTGAAAAGAGCGTAACGTGAAGTTGTGCAGGAAACTTTCTTTTTAGGGAAATAATGAGAGAGTGAGGCCATGGAGCCCTTTAATGTTTCGTATTTCTCCATGAGATTAACATTGGAAACAAAAATTGTTATGAAACTCCACTAACTCCAGCTGTTGTCACAAATCAAAAGTGAGAAGAAGAGCATAATTGTAAACAGTCAATAAGTTTGCTAATTTAACAGTTTGCTGCAAACTTGCTGACTTGGTTGAAATTCGTTTTAAAATAACGCCTGTAATACTTAGCAATTGCTCGAATTCGAGCAACAGGGACACTAGTATATATAATTAGGCGTTCAATCTATTGTATTTTGTATGACAATGAGTCTCTACTACTGAGTAAAAGAAGCATATTGGATATTGTCATAAGTTGAAATTCATACTGAATGTGAATGTATATTAACATTGATTAAGAAACTGTAGCTAAGGACCTTTGACATTTACGATGTGCCTGAGAGACACAAACACATCAAAGCATCAGCTGTAAGCCTGGTTAATCACGGGTATCAATAGAATGTCACTGTAATTAATCAGCTGTTCATTGACAGTTCTGTAAACGAGTCACGTGGTATGATCATCAGCTGAGTTGCTGACGTCACCATATTGCTGATCATGAATATTCAGGGCTAACAAAAGTCGTTTGCTTAACAACTGTTCTTGTAGTACAGTTATCCTACCAATATCTACGCCAATTTCGATATTACAAAAGATAGGGGTTCTGTCTGTCTATTTATTTGTTAAGGGCGAATAAAAAAACTGCTGAACTGAATGTCCTGAACTTTGAATAAAACGAATTTCCTCATAACTTTGCGAGAAAAAAATTCCCGTTATGAGTACTCATATTTAAATGGAATTAAAGAATCTTAACAGCTGGTTCAACTAAGCAATTTGATTCTGTGATGTTCAATAGCATTAAAAAGTTAATAACTTTACCAACAGGGTGCAGCACGATTATTATTTAATTTATGGCAACAGCTAATTTGCAACCAAAAGGTGAGTGAGCGTAGCGAACGAACTTCAACCTGGAGGCGAGTTAGCGTGGCGAACGAGCTAACCTGAAGGCAAGTGAGCGCAGCGAACGAGCTCCAACCTAAAGGTGAGTGAGCATAGCGAACGAACTTAAACCAGGATCTTGAAAATGAACAAGCATTTGACATAAAACCACGTTAGGACATGACGGCGTCTGTCGGGCCAGCTAGTAATTTATAAAGGGATACTGCATACCTACAGAAAATATATTTCTAACAGTATGCGTAGATTTGCCCTGTGATGCACACGAGTTTAGAAAAAAGGTTTTAGAGAAACATGCTTGCCTATAGGATATTTTGACCAAATTCGAACAGTTTGTTTTAAACTACACTGTTAAACCTTTGAAATAAACACCCCTTTTGACTTAGGGGGCGCATTCCTTAAATTCAATTGTATTTAAACGTTAAATAAATCTGACAAGTTCAATGAAATATTTGAGTGAAAACCCAACTAGACAAGTGGAAATTTACTAAATCTGCAGGTTTGCTGTGGCGGGGGTTTTTCAATTTTTCATTACGATACAGCCATCCAAACCAGGAGCGGACAGTAGTGGACAGGTCAGGTGTGGTGGGTTGAATGAACGCCAGGTTGTTTACATGTGATGTGGGGGCCGAAGTAGTCCAGGGGGCCCGCGGTTCCCCGGGGCCCGGAATGTTCCCCCCTCCAGAGCCTTGAACCTGGCGCAGTCCCGGGTCATCCTTCGCCTCAGTGGGTCACTGGCACGATGGAGTCTCCGTGTTCTACCTCTAGAGCCGTGAGTACCATGTTTTACGACTTAATTTATTTCTGTTTTTATTTCGTGTTTATTTTTTCAAAATTTCGAAAGTTTTACATTTTTTGCAATAATCGGTTGAAATCCTGATATTGTGGTTTTGTGTGGTTTCAGGAAGGGGCTGAACCCTATATTTGTTACATCTACATTTTTTTAATAGCATAATTTGTTGAGAATAGAGATATATTTCTATCTGGCAGTGATAATCGTAATAGTGTGTTTGCTGATCGTAGTATGGTATAAGATGTATTAAAAATAACTAACAAATAGAGTAATTTTTTTGATAGAAATTGTACACACTACTTAAATAACTAAAAACCCGTAGTATAATGAAAAATATTTTAGAGCTGTACAAACTACAAGCTATTTTATGCTGTACATCTTAATGGTTGTTTTTTCAATTAATGTGACTGAATTTTTGCAAATTAATTATGCGTATTTTGTATCACAACCTCATCTGTATCATCGTGCAATACTATTAAAGCAACATTATGTACCGGTATTCTTTTTTTAACTTTAGAATTTTAAGGTACACAACACAACAAAAATCTTACTAAAAAATAATAAAAATATGTCAAAAACAATAAAGCTAATTTATTTTAAGATTTCTTGTCGTTATTTTACAAAACATGTAGACTGACCGTATTTAAAGCAAAAGATAAAAAGTTTCACTGATTTTGATTCAAATTTGTTGACAATATCAAATCTTTTGGGATATTTTTTGTAACCAATAATTATTTGGATTAAGTACTTATTACTTTGGGGCAATTTAAAACTTACGAGTTCCCTTAAAATAACTTGATTACTTGAATTGTTCTTGTCTTCTTTGTTCTTATTATTTATTCTTATTTATTTATTTATTATTTATTCTGTTGTTCTTTTATTCTTTTACTCGAAGCCCCACGTAAAGGAAAATGAAACTAAAAATAAACTGTTCTTCGTTTTATGGCTCATTAGAAAAAAAATATTTTTTGTTCAATTATTCTATTGTGTAACTCGTTCCATTGCACTTATTGTATTCAAGTTATTATTTTATGAAGATAGTAAATATCGATTCTGATTATGAATAGTTTGTATACGGTACGTAATTCAATTTTATATTCTTTTTTTATTTCATATCATCTAAAATTTTGCACGTAAATAACTGTATACACAATAGTTACAACCCTGTGACGGTAAAGTCACAATAGTTAATTACTCAGCTACATCACAGAGGGGATGGTAGGGGGGGTATCATGTAATTAATTGCATTGGCAACATCCCTTAGTCTTCAACACTAAACGTAGACTCAGCGCGACAAATGTGACAAAATATCTGTTTTAACAGGAATTAACTTTTTTAAAACCAAATTGCCAACAACAGTTAAGTAAGGTATTTTTTTATTAATCAACTAGAGTTAAGATAAATATTTTTACAAATAAATCACACCTATAAGTAAATAAAATGGCTGAAAACCTAAGTAGACATATTCTCTTTTAGCATTCACTCCTTGCTACAAATCTCAAATCACAGTAAATAAATTGTTATTTGACAATCAAAATAATATACAGTCTTAGGCTCTTATAGTAACATACACACTTTCAATGTAAATAAATTTGGTAATGTTGAGAATGTTATGTAGAATGGTTGGTCAAGAGAATGTAACATGTAGAGAATAACATGGAAAAGTAATATGACTTAACTCTTACAAACCAAATGTATAATTATCAACAAATCTTAACACAATTGAGTTTAAATGAAGATAACGTAAAAATAAAATACCCCCGCCGCAGCAAACCTGCAGACTAAGTGAATTTCCATTTGCCTGATTGGATTCATACAAAAATGCCTCCTTAAAAATATCACATGTATTCCCTATTTCAATACAATTAGTTAAACGAGTACTTAGGTTTGCTGCAACAGGGAGGGTAAAAAGTGTGCTTTGTCAAATGTTAATAGTTTAGTAAGAAATGAATGTATTTTCCAAATTTGATCTAAATATGTTCATAAACAAGCAAACTACAACAGTTGACTTATTCTCGATAAGAATAACATGGGAAAAATAAATTATAATTTTTTGCAATTTTCTCCGCAACCATTAGGCGCATAATAACGCTTCAATATACTAAATTATATGTTTTTTAAGCTCTACAAAATGGTTTGGAAAGAATCGTAAAATTTTGTGTTTTTAGGGTAAAAAATGGGAAAACCCAATTTTTACCCCATAAAACCACCCATAAACCCCCGTTCCCATAGTCCAATCATGCTGGTTCACGAACTCGTTTTAATAAATGTATGTTTACACGTGTATACAAAATTTCATCAAAATCGGATAATTTCCTCAAAGCGAAAAAGTAAATCGGTCCCGGATACAGGTCTTACCGTGAGTACTACAATAATGGCATATTCCCTGTATGGGAAATTCACTAAAAGGTTGTGGAAATGTGATAAACGTCAAATAAATATAAAATTGAAAAATCAATATGCAAATGTTAAGAGAAGAACGAGTGAGATTGTTGTAAGACACCCTTACACGTACAAAAATAAAACAGTCTGTGTAAGTGGACATTTTAAAAGTAATTCACAAAGTGCATAAAAGGTTATTAAACACAAACCTCGTAGCCAAAGACAAGAAGTATCACTACATGATTAGTACTAAGTCACTCAAAGTTCACTGAAAAATGTTTCCAGTAGGAGTAGATTATTCTTCGAACAATATAAAGGTTGTGTTTGACGCAAAATCTGTAGCTTAAAATGTTACCTTGTTTTATAATCTTGTTAGATTGAGTTTTATAGTTTTCTTAGAAACTTACGTGCTGTTACAAAGTTAAGTGCGTTTCTGAGAAAGAATAAAGACAAAACGACTTGCATTGGTGGTTATGCGTATTCTTACCTCAAGCAGCGATGTTGTAGAATAGCGAATATACTCTTGTCAAAATTAATTGTATTTATACTTAACTCGAACACTAATAAACAACTTCAACCCCATTATGTGCTTATGTGCGTATACACATTATTATGTATATAATTTAATTATAGTTTTATAGTTCAGTTTTATTTATAATCATAACTACTATAGTCTTATATGTGTTTCGGAGCGGAGTGTGAACGCGGAAGACAGGAATATAGATAAAGATCATGTAGAAAAGTGTTGCACAAATCCCACCATGAATCTTAGAAACCTAATTTAACAAATTTGTATTTTCATATGATTGTTTGCATTGTTTGAGTTTAATCAGTTGTTGAACAAAGTGAATTCGGTGGTTTTACATTGAAACTTTTCTTGAATACAGTAGGACTCCCTCCCTCTTATCCAGACTCCTCGGGACCGAGGCCAGTCCGGATAACGGGTTTTGTCCCCAAAAACTCATTTTGACACGTGATCACTGGTCTCAAATCTTTCCCACGAGAACAGTCGTTTCAGTACCGCCCACTTCCTCCCGATCTAGTCCGGTTAAACCGATGTCCGGTTAAAAGGTGTTCTAAGAGGGAGTCTACTGTACTGTTAAGTCTATTTATAATTACTTACAATAAAAGGTTAAATTACCTGTGTCCGCCAGTCGATCCTTGTGCTGTGTCCTATTACAGGAGATGCATTTCGGCAGAATAAACTGCCATCATCAGTCCTAATATAAGTCCTTGTTCTTCCCCATTGGGTGCGTCTTGAAGTTTTGAAACACGTACACGAACGATATTACACTTAGATACATTACGAATAAAACATATACACGGTAGGCCTACTACTATTTGAGCTATTGACATGTAGACGCGCGTCGGTCGTGTGTCGAGTCACGACACATATACTCGATATACTCGACACACGACCGACGCGCGTCTACATGTCAATAGCTCAAATAGTAGTAGGCCTACCGTGTATTTTTATGTTTTATTCGTAATGTATCTAAGTGTAATATCGTTCGTGTACGTGTTTCAAAACTTCAAGACGCACCCAATGGGGAAGAACAAGGACTTATATTAGGACTGATGATGGCAGTTTATTCTGCCGAAATGCATCTCCTGTAATAGGACACAGCACAAGGATCGACTGGCGGACACAGGTAATTTAACCTTTTATTGTATGTCTTACCGATCCGGAACAACAACAACATAAAATGAAGTTATAATTACTATTGATATTTATATTAAAATTAATCAGTGACTAAAGTCACTATTAATTAGTATTGGAAAACTATTAAGTGACTCGAATTGTCAGATAAAAAGTATATAGCATTCACATCAGTAGTCTTGGACCGGACAGCAAGCTCTGCACACTACAATCTTCTGTATAGAGCCAGACTTGTGCATATTATGGGGTCTGCTCAGGGCCGATTTACCGAATAGGCACGGTAGGCACGTGCCTAGGGCGCGAGGCAATTGGCTTTTTCTGGGTGCGCCAAAAATTTGGAAATTTAAAAAAAATCGTGGTAGTATTTGCATGCTATTGCGGTAAACTTCTGATAACCACTCGCGGCCGTGTAGGCATCGTAATCGTCTCCCGCGTTTGCGGCAAGAGTCTTACTATTTTCTGCACTATATATTGCCTCAATCATGGAAGACGATAATTATATGTCCAAACGACCTGACTGCAGATTCTGCAGTCAGGTCGTTTGGACATATAATTATCGTCTTCCATGATTGAGGCAATATATGAACATATCCAGCGGTCGTGAGGCCGCGTAGAACTCATTATTGTATTCCGCGGTTCTGTAGACATCGTAATCGTTTCCCGCAGTTGTGAAGACATCGTAATCGTCTCCCGCGATTGCGGGAAAATGTTAATAATGTCCTCTAGTCGTGTGGAGATCATCATTGTCTTCTACGATCGCGGCAAAATTCTTGCTGTTTTCCGCGGTCGTGTGGACATAATCATCGTCTTCTGTGATCGCGGCAATACTCTAATTATCCGTTGCGGCTCTGTTGATACCATCATCGTCTTCTGCAATCGCGGAAAATTCTGATCATCCCTCGCGGGCGTGTGTAGACATATTATCGTCTCCCGCGATCACGGAAACGTCACTTTTGTCATGCGCGATCACGGTAAATTGAAAACTCCAGGTATAAATACAAAATTCACGGTTCAAAAATCCTTCGCATGATTCCCGGATTTCCCGGTTGGTGGACAATCTTTGTAACCCACTTCCGGGTGTGTTTCGTTCATTTATCGGGTCGGGGCGTTACGCGTCCCTGATAGCCTAGCCGAGCTGGGTTATTCCGGGGGTCAATTTTGGTCGGGTTTCCCGCTTTTGTATCCTAAAGTCGTTTTCCTGGCTCAGGCGGGAATATTTTGCCTCTTGGCTTTATTCGTGCCTCATCATTGCCAGGAAACGAGTAAATAAAAGAGGGAGGGCGAGATTTTGTTTCGAAGTTATAGCTTCGTGCGCGACTCTGTTCACAACCTCCTCGGTGGAGTGTTAATTATTTATTTAATTTAATACCCTACGTCCATGCGCCACGGACCGAGCAGAATTAGTTTAGATGCGTCTTTATTATTTAAAATAATACAATGCGTTTCGGGCGAGTGGACTAGTTCAAAGCCCCGTGAGAGAGTAGGAATATGGAAAGGTGCAAACGAACATACAGAGTAGGGCGGAGAAGGGTCGTTATAGAAAGAGTAACATACGAGACACACACACACACACACACAGACAGGTTGAGCACACAAAGACTTATTTCAAATAGATTAAGCCTAACTAAAAACTAACTTATTCCCAGATTTTCCGGGATAGCTTAGGTCTAACTTATAAATAACTTATTTCCGGTGTGCCCGAAGTAATTAAAGCTAACTTATAAATAACTTATTTCCGGGTTTTCCGGAATAGGTTAAATCTAGCTAATAACTAACTTATTTCCGGGTTTTCCGGAATAGGTTAAAGCTAGCTAATAACTAACTTATTTCCGGGTTTTCCGGAATAGGTTAAAGCTAACTTAGAACTAACTTATTTCCGGTGTGCCCGAAGTAATAGAGAAAGAAGAAAGAAAAGTTTGTGGCAAGCAACAAACATTCATAGTCATAAAGTGACAGAGTAGGAGACTTATAGCTAAGAGCTTAAGTGCTAATTAAATCTAACTTATTTCCGGTGTGCCCGAAGTAATAGAGAAAGAAGAAAAGCTACTTAGCAAACTACAGCTAACCAAAGCAGTTAGCTGCACACACACAACACATACGATACACAGATCACTCAATTAGCAACAGTCCAGGAATCGAGGAAATGGTGAAGAATGGAAACAGAAGTTGGGGCTTAACTGTCTAACGTCACGGCGAATTAAAGTTCCCAAAGCCAATACGAATCCCCAAAGCCTTAGTTAAGCGTTAATAGTCAAAGGCTAAGCAAAGGTTAAGCGTTATGCTAAGATTTGAAGCAATTTCTAAGTTTAGTGTGTTAGTAGCGGTGTCGTATCATAAGTTAGAATATTTAAATGCATATGGTTCAACACATCAATAATTAGTGGAAGGCTAAATGAATAATTAATAATGAAGTGGTAAATATGGTAAAGAATAGTAAAGCAACTACCTAGAACATTAACAGTTAATAGCGGCTAAGCAACGACATAGAACATAGCTACTGTGCACTGGTTCTAGTGTAAAAGATAATGAATAGCTACAATGGTTAGTGTAGTTCTGAAATATGTACAAACAAATTAAAGCGTGTAAGTTAGTAAAGAAGCCAACAAAGTATTAAAATCACTCTAATAAATTCACTATTAATTAACTCTTATTCCCATAGATAAAATATCTCACAGCTGAAGTGCTGCTACAGTAATTAAGCTAAACATTGACTAACAACTAAACACCACACATTATAGGTAACACCGTGTTCTCACGGACCTACGCGATAAACAAAACAAACAACAAAAAAAACACACGAATATGAAAAGCCACCTTGCGTGACCGAAACCGATCGAACTTGAATAGATTTAAACAATACAAATAAAACAACACAATTAAAACAGAAAGTAATTACAACCGGGCGGATCTCGTTCTGACCGTTACTTCTTTGAACTCACGGTCTATAAATTATGTATCGAACGAAATTAAGATATTCCACAAATCAAAGCTGATCGTTATATATTTACAGAGTTATTTTAACAAAACAGATAACACTCTATGTTATAGTAAAACGATAAAGATATTCACCGGTTGAAATAAATCGATCTCTGTTAATAATTCAATTAAATTTAAGACGAAACTTCCCGCGGACGTTTGACTTAAATAGCGTAATTAATTAACAGGAAATAAACGATAGCGAGTGAGGTCGAGTTATCCTAGGCGCCCTAGGATATTAACAACGGCGAATGGCGAATGTCGTCCACTTACTTGGCGTGAGCGAGAGTGTAGGGTCGGGCGTCCGTCTTCTGCCTAATTGCTCAGGCCACTGCTCCTGCTTCCTGCTGACTGTCGACTCTCGCCGACCCCGACTCACTGTCTCGGCGAGCGCCGCGCACATCCAGCGCTGTGGCTGGGGTTCCTGCGCAGGCGCGGGCGACTGATGCGCGGCCCGGTGGTACGGTGGTGAACCACAAGATCAGCTGTTGCTGAACTTGTGTCATATGCTAATTTGTTTTGTTTACATTTTTGAGCTTCGGCGAATTGGCGAGGCGATTCTGCTAGTAAGGGTTCAGTTTTATTTTAAATATTCACGAATTTTATGAACCCTTACACTCCCTCCCCACTTCGGACAAAGTAAAAAGAAAATGACCAAAAAGAAAAATACGTTTTCTTTGGCTTCGAGAATGTTCAGCGGTATAGGTACTTATATGCAAGCTGCTGCTGGTGTGAGAAAAGTGTAAAGTGAGGTACTTTAAGTGTCGTGAAAAAGCTTCAAATCCTTTACATGGACATGCCCCGCGGGCTTCCCCTTTTCGTCTGTTAACATGAAGATGTTTGCGCCTACCCTGTCTAATATCACGAACGGACCCTCATATTTCGCGGCTAGCTTACCCGCAACAGCGTCTACTGCGGACGAAAGCACGTGATTTCTTTTTAAAACCCTCTGGCCAACTCTGAACGGATTGTCACGGCGGCGGAGGTTGTAGTATCGAGCTTGGTTCTGGTACGCTTTCTCCAGATTCTCCTTTACCTTCCCTATTAGCGCGTGCATACGAGCATTTCGCTCCAGTATGACCTCTTCAAGTGGGGGTTCGATTGGATCGTTGCTGCCTTGCAGAGTATCCCGATAAAGTGCCCGCGGCATCTTTATTTCTCTGTTCAGATTCAGCATTGCGGGAGAGTATTTAGTGGAGTCGTGGATCGCCGAATTCATAGCAAAACGGAATTCGGGGAGCTTCTCGTCCCAAGCGCGATGGTCGTCTTTCACGAACTGCGATATCATCGTTTTTAAGACTCGGTTTGCTCGTTCTGTCGGGTTTTCCTGAGGCGAGTACGGTGCTGTGAACTGAAGGCGAATGCTCCATTCTTTTGCTAAATCGCGAAAAAGGTTGGAGGTGAATTGCGTCCCATTGTCACAGATGATCACATCTGGTGCCCCATACCGAAATAATACCAGTTCTCGGAAATGAGTTACTACTTGTTTAGTGGTTGCTGATCTCAGTGGTGCGACTTCTACCCATTTTGAGAAGTTATCCTGAATAACTAGGGCGAATTTGTTTCCTTTTTTCGAGCGCGGCAACGGACCGATCAAGTCAAGGGTTACCGTGACCCAAGGAGCCTGAGGTCGTCGAAAATACATTTTCCCTGCAGGTTTGCGATGTTCTACCTTGTACTTTTGACAGGACAAACATTTCCGGACGTGTGACTTGACGCTTGATTGCCAACCAGGCCAGTAGTACCTTGCGGCTACCCGTGCCAAGGTTTTCCTAATACCAAGATGGCCTGCTTCAGGGCGATCGTGGTTTTCTTCCAATACCATCGGACGAAGGTTTGGTGGGACACAAAGTTTCCACTCTGTGGTAGGATCGTAATTATTGTTACGGTTTCACGTCGACATTTTACGGAGGAGTTTGCCATCCTCAGTTAATCTGTAGTTATCGTAATTTTCTGGGTTTTTCTGAACCTTGCCAAGAATGCGGAAGTACCAGTCTTTCTGTTCTTCGTGAGATACGGACGGTTCCTCTGAGTCTTGTATATTAATTAAACAGGTCGGGGAAATCTCTTTAATCTGAGCGACCTCTTCACTCATTTCAGTAGTGTCGATTGCAGGGAGTGCGTTGCGAGAAGGTGCGTCAGCCACTTTATTTAGGGAACCTTTCCTGTAGCGCATCTGAAAGTCTAATTGTTGTTGCTCATCGATCGCGTCAAATGGCGAGTCTAAATCATTTAATCCTGACCCATATTCAGGATTTATTAGAAATTTCACTAATTGGAGTTTATTTACAATATCCATGCCTAATGCCACATCGACTGTTAAATTGGGTAAGTACAATGCTGATAAATCATATTCTGAAGAAGTAAATTCAAATGTAAAATCATATCGTTTTGTGGCAGACGTTTGGACTCCATTTGCCAACTGTAAGAGTTGACTGATCTGTTCAGGTACTATGCCGGCGTTTTGAAGATGATCTTTCACTTTTTCCCCCATTATAGTAATCATTGCTCCTGTATCTATAAGAGCCTTGAAGGTTTCACCTAGAATTTTGATATTTACAAAGGGCCTATTGTCTCGCGTGCTTGAATATCCACAGCTCGCCATTGGTTCTATCGTTGGAGTTGGTTTGTCTACTTCGACTGGTAATTGTTGGACGAAGTGGGCCCCAGCGGTCCACTCGTGGCTGGGACCCTCCCGGCGTTTCCCTGCCTACATGGGCAATTAACTGTTCGCATGCCTTCCTTTTGACAATAAAAACATTTTATTATTTTGGGCTTTGGACAATCGTTGAACCGGTGGCCGTTTTCACGGCAGTTCCAACAAGTGGGAACTCTATCATTGTTCCTTGCATTAGGAACCGGCTTTTGCCAATCCTTACGATCTGGGAAGACTGGGGGTTTATTGAACCCTCCCGCGCGTGCGTTTTGGGGTCGAGGATCGTCCTCTACGTGCCTAGCTCTACTTTGAAATACGATTGTAGGAGTCTGCTTCCTAACCGGAGAAAATTGTTGTCTCTCTGGAGCGGTGACTTCGCTCACGTTTCGCTGATTTCTATTTTTAGCGTAGTAAGCAGTCTCCGGTACGAGAGCTTGTGCTGGGTTTGGCGGGGGTCGGTAGAGATTTTTATCTCTTATGTAAGATTCATATCTTTCAGCTTCCTTAATCATGTCGGCTAAGCTAGAACACGAGTCCCTTCTTAGTGTCAGCTTATATTCGGGTCGCATGTTGAGAAACAACCGATCAAGGGTTTGATCTAAACTATAGCCACCACATCGTCGGATAAGAGTCGTCAATGCTACAACAAAGTTGCGAAATGTTTCGTTTTCGCCTTGAGTTCGAGAGCGAATCTCGTCTTCAAGATTTCTTTTGTACCCCGGGGGCAAGAATTGTACCTCAAAAGATTCTTTGAAGTCCTCAAAAGTTTGCCAGAAATCCTTATTATTTCTGTACCATAGAAGTGCGTTTCCACGCAACAGCTCAGGAAGAGCTTTCAAAATATCAGCGGGGGCTATCTCGTAGCACTGTCTTAATTCTTCTAAGCGCTCTAGAAAAGATACGGGGTTACGGTCTCCGTCGTAGTGGAGGTTCCACTTTCTAGCAATGTTACAAATCGCTGCTGCGGAAAGCGGATTAGCGAAATTGGTTTCCCTTGAATACTGCAGAGGTGCGTTATTTGATTGGTAATTATATTGGGGGCGTGAAGTCATTTGCACATTCGGTGCTGGGGACACACTTGTGTAAGTATTTAAATTCAACGGGTAACGGACCTCATGACGCGTCGTTGGCGGGAGAGCGGCGTCGTTTACCATAGAAATGACTGAGAGCATTCGTTTTACCGTGTCCACGCTCGCGTCAGGCGGCAGGCCAAGCATTTCCCTTACAATGACTGATTCGTCGCTGGTCGCGTTTCTGTCGTCGTTACTATAACTAGTAAAGTAATTATCACCCCCACGTCCGCTTGAAGGTATAAATTCACTAAATTCCGGCCCGGCTTCTGTCGCTGGCAGAGCGGATTGTCTTAAGAATTCAACAAAGCGGCTCCTGAGAGTATCGCTGTTACCCTCAGTGTCTAGACCGTATTCGCTCATCTTCTCTTTTAATTCGTGTTTCTTAAGATAATAGACCCAACCCACTTTTCGCGAGGTTGTAAGGTCTGACAAGTCGCGCCCTGATTCCATTCTTGGTTTTGGTATCGCGCCGGTACTTGTAAACGTTGGTATAGGTTGTCCTATTGAAGGTACGGAAACTGCGGTAAATGTCTGCGTTGTGTGCGTTAACAAAGTCGTAACTGGACCAATGGTAGTTTCGGGTGTACTGACGGTCGGGTGTGTTATACCGTCGTTTTTTCTCATTTGCGCCTGCCATTTTTCTCTCTATTTCAAACAATATATTATGCGATAAGTCCCTGTTCGGGCGCCATTTTGTAACCCACTTCCGGGTGTGTTTCGTTAATTTATCGGGTCGGGGCGTTACGCGTCCCTGATAGCCTAGCCGAGCTGGGTTATTCCGGGGGTCAATTTTGGTCGGGTTTCCCGCTTTTGTATCCTAAAGTCGTTTTCCTGGCTCAGGCGGGAATATTTTGCCTCTTGGCTTTATTCGTGCCTCATCATTGCCAGGAAACGAGTAAATAAAAGAGGGAGGGCGAGATTTTGTTTCGAAGTTATAGCTTCGTGCGCGACTCTGTTCACAACCTCCTCGGTGGAGTGTTAATTATTTATTTAATTTAATACCCTACGTCCATGCGCCACGGACCGAGCAGAATTAGTTTAGATGCGTCTTTATTATTTAAAATAATACAATGCGTTTCGGGCGAGTGGACTAGTTCAAAGCCCCGTGAGAGAGTAGGAATATGGAAAGGTGCAAACGAACATACAGAGTAGGGCGGAGAAGGGTCGTTATAGAAAGAGTAACATACGAGACACACACACACACACACACAGACAGGTTGAGCACACAAAGACTTATTTCAAATAGATTAAGCCTAACTAAAAACTAACTTATTCCCAGATTTTCCGGGATAGCTTAGGTCTAACTTATAAATAACTTATTTCCGGTGTGCCCGAAGTAATTAAAGCTAACTTATAAATAACTTATTTCCGGGTTTTCCGGAATAGGTTAAATCTAGCTAATAACTAACTTATTTCCGGGTTTTCCGGAATAGGTTAAAGCTAGCTAATAACTAACTTATTTCCGGGTTTTCCGGAATAGGTTAAAGCTAACTTAGAACTAACTTATTTCCGGTGTGCCCGAAGTAATAGAGAAAGAAGAAAGAAAAGTTTGTGGCAAGCAACAAACATTCATAGTCATAAAGTGACAGAGTAGGAGACTTATAGCTAAGAGCTTAAGTGCTAATTAAATCTAACTTATTTCCGGTGTGCCCGAAGTAATAGAGAAAGAAGAAAAGCTACTTAGCAAACTACAGCTAACCAAAGCAGTTAGCTGCACACACACAACACATACGATACACAGATCACTCAATTAGCAACAGTCCAGGAATCGAGGAAATGGTGAAGAATGGAAACAGAAGTTGGGGCTTAACTGTCTAACGTCACGGCGAATTAAAGTTCCCAAAGCCAATACGAATCCCCAAAGCCTTAGTTAAGCGTTAATAGTCAAAGGCTAAGCAAAGGTTAAGCGTTATGCTAAGATTTGAAGCAATTTCTAAGTTTAGTGTGTTAGTAGCGGTGTCGTATCATAAGTTAGAATATTTAAATGCATATGGTTCAACACATCAATAATTAGTGGAAGGCTAAATGAATAATTAATAATGAAGTGGTAAATATGGTAAAGAATAGTAAAGCAACTACCTAGAACATTAACAGTTAATAGCGGCTAAGCAACGACATAGAACATAACTACTGTGCACTGGTTCTAGTGTAAAAGATAATGAATAGCTACAATGGTTAGTGTAGTTCTGAAATATGTACAAACAAATTAAAGCGTGTAAGTTAGTAAAGAAGCCAACAAAGTATTAAAATCACTCTAATAAATTCACTATTAATTAACTCTTATTCCCATAGATAAAATATCTCACAGCTGAAGTGCTGCTACAGTAATTAAGCTAAACATTGACTAACAACTAAACACCACACATTATAGGTAACACCGTGTTCTCACGGACCTACGTGATAAACAAAACAAACAACAAAAAAAACACACGAATATGAAAAGCCACCTTGCGTGACCGAAACCGATCGAACTTGAATAGATTTAAACAATACAAATAAAACAACACAATTAAAACAGAAAGTAATTACAACCGGGCGGATCTCGTTCTGACCGTTACTTCTTTGAACTCACGGTCTATAAATTATGTATCGAACGAAATTAAGATATTCCACAAATCAAAGCTGATCGTTATATATTTACAGAGTTATTTTAACAAAACAGATAACACTCTATGTTATAGTAAAACGATAAAGATATTCACCGGTTGAAATAAATCGATCTCTGTTAATAATTCAATTAAATTTAAGACGAAACTTCCCGCGGACGTTTGACTTAAATAGCGTAATTAATTAACAGGAAATAAACGATAGCGAGTGAGGTCGAGTTATCCTAGGCGCCCTAGGATATTAACAACGGCGAATGGCGAATGTCGTCCACTTACTTGGCGTGAGCGAGAGTGTAGGGTCGGGCGTCCGTCTTCTGCCTAATTGCTCAGGCCACTGCTCCTGCTTCCTGCTGACTGTCGACTCTCGCCGACCCCGACTCACTGTCTCGGCGAGCGCCGCGCACATCCAGCGCTGTGGCTGGGGTTCCTGCGCAGGCGCGGGCGACTGATGCGCGGCCCGGTGGTACGGTGGTGAACCACAAGATCAGCTGTTGCTGAACTTGTGTCATATGCTAATTTGTTTTGTTTACATTTTTGAGCTTCGGCGAATTGGCGAGGCGATTCTGCTAGTAAGGGTTCAGTTTTATTTTAAATATTCACGAATTTTATGAACCCTTACACCTTTTATATATATATATATATATTGCAAAGGGGCGCTACAATTAGACGTGCCTAGGGCGCTGACAGGGTCAAAAACGGGCCTGGGTCTGCTTACTCTATTTCATTGTTTGATGAGTGAAATGCAATGTACAAAAGAAAATACAACATGGGCCTTTGCAGCAGCCTTCGGTTTAAGTAGACCTATTTATGCATCGTGAACATCCCTAACTCATTTTAAATTTACCGGTGGGATTTCTTGATTATTTTAACAGAAAACTGTAAACATTTTTAGTACAATAAAAAAATAAGAATTAATTCACATTCGTGTTTCGATAAATTTGCTTATTCCAGTGCTCCACAGAAATACACCCTAATATAATGAAGCATTTAATTGGTAATTAGACGTATAACAGCAAATATCCCACACACCTGTAAGCAATGAAGACAATTATTTCATTATGTAACTATTGATTGAAGGGAAATGCCGTAGACATTCAAGTCAAAAGAACGTTGCAAAGATATGAAAATAAGGTAATACTGCTTTGAGAACGTTGAAAGTGTCCAGTTAACGTACATCTAATGTTGGTACTGAAATGAAAACGGAAAGTAAATAAAAGAAACGTCTTATAACGCGTAAAACATGTATTTATACGCTTATATATACTGTTACTCACAAGACGGTAAATATACACAAAAGATGGTAAGTGGTGATCGATTTCGATTGGACACTTTAATCGTCGTCAGGCCCAATAGGCGAATCGTAATAACAAGGATGCCAAGACACCACGCAGGTATGGTTGCAGGTCTTGCTTATATTACTGTGAAATATTCAGCCAGTGTGCGCCTCGCCTTTACGCTGCACACATTACTCATTCCCTCTAATTCAGTCCTATGATCAAGTTTGCAAGCATGTTAAATATATTAAAATAACGCGTTGTTAACTATTTTGGTGAAACATCGATAAAAAATATTTATTCGTTACCTGGAGCAATTTGTAATATTAGTAAGAAACAAAGGCACAGATTACTTCACACCATTCTACACTCTTCCTTCACTAATATTTGGGTTAAAATACGCATCTAGGTGGCGTCCCCATCTCAGGTGATAATAATAATAACAGTTAGGTTAGAAGTAATGTTTCTTGTTTATGACCAGAGCATCGTAATTTCTGTGTTTACGGAGCCTTAGAGGAGTAATTTATTTTATAACGACAACTCCCACAACTTTAACCGAAATCGCGATGGTTTCTGTCTGTAAATACTTTGTAAATATAACGTGTTTTTGTTTTATGTTCGGTAAAACTTTATGTATGCATAACGAATCGTTCTACGAGGATTGACCTGATGATGTGACTGTCGTCACGAAACCGATCGTTGTAAGAAGAATAAAAGGACATTGAACAAGGTAACAGTTTACTTAATTATGTCAATACACGCCCCGTGGTCGAAAAATCGACTAAAAGTATGTATTGTGCAAACTTCTCTATTTTCACCCCACACTGTAAAATAAAACATGTGATTGGAATGTATTCCATTTGTTTTGATTTTCTGTTTATATTTTTTTGTTATATCGTCATCACCATGGCAACCCATAAGACCCATGTTATTTTTTTAAAGATTTCATTTTTCGTGCTTATTTGTGAGCGTAATTCAATTTATAAAGGGATTCTGCACATCTACTGGTAAATATATTTAATTTGGTACCAACCACGTGTAATTCGGTCCAGTGGTATGGTCAGGCTAGCTGTCATAAGTTTTTCAAAAGTTTGTTAGTATATAAGATAGAAATTTAGATAACAGCAATTAAATTATGCAGCTGATCCAAATTTAAAGAAATATGTTCTTCATAAGGATAACATGGGAACTTTCAAAGCAACTGGGGCAGAGCCCAAGGAACTTTTTCAAAAATGTAAGGCCAGTTTGCGAATCTACGCGACACGCTCTTTCCAATGAGACGTCAATGGATAAAATCTGTCAAGAAATGGTTCAACCGACAAAGTTTCATGTAGCGTATTAATTATATAGATTCGCTTCGACAACTGGTAAATGGAACCCTAATTACTCAATGTGGCTAATAAAACAGTTAATTTTGTATAGTACTTATTTACTTCCCTAACGTTTCATCCCGATCGGATGGTCGTTTAGTAACGCCATTGACTATACTCAGAATAGACTTCCCATAACAAATTAAGGACAGACATTGGATTTCATATATATATATATATATATATAGATAACAGCAACCAAAGCAACTAGAGAAAACTTTTAGACAAAGGTACAGGCATATCCATCTTGACAAATAAATCATTTGATCCTTAGTTTGTTTGAATATTAAAATAAGTTGTTATACATTTTGAGCTTTTTAGGGAATATGTCCCTACCAACGATCTCTAGAGACATGCCCCAAGTTTTACTTTATTTTGTTCTCCAAACATAAAATTGTTACATTAAGATTACGGAAAGAAACAATGACAAAAAAAAACTATGTCGCATTTGATTAATATTTAAAATGTAATTTCACATTAATGTAACATTTTTTTCTAATCCACTTTTATATGTGTGATAAAGAATAATATTAATCAGCAGAGTATTGTTACATTATAAATTAAATTTCTATCATAAATCCCTATGTAAATAGCCACCATCCCGTAGAAAAAGAACTCCGATTCAGAAGCCACCGTTAAAAATGATTTTCTACGTCCACATGAGCTTAACACTCCCTATTCATATACATTCACTTATCTTTCAAATATACTCGAATACTAGTAACAATTATTTTTCTGACATATCACTATAATGACTCCAACAGTAATGCTATAACACAACATGCATGTCTACTATTTGTCATGTTCCAATAAAATATGAAACAGATCCATCAAACTTGTAAACGTGCTCCATCTTCCAGGCACTTTCCTTACTTTTGACTTGGTAACTATGACAGTGTGCATTATATATTAGCATCCAACAGTAATGCTATAACACAACATGCATGACCACTATTTGTCATTGTTCCAATAAACCATGAAGCAGATCCATCAAACTTGTGAACGTGCTCCATCTTCCAGACACTTTCCTTACTTTAAACTTGGTAACTATGACAGTGTGCATTATATATTAGCATCCAACAGTAAAGCTATAACACAACATGCCTGTCCACTATTTGTCATTGTTCCAATAAACCATGAAGCAGATCCATCAAACTTGTGAACGTGCTCCATCTTCCAGACACTTTCCTTACTTTAAACTTGGTAACTATGACAGTGTGCATTATATATTAGCATCCAACAGTAATGCTATAACACAACATGCCTGTCCACTATTTGTCATTGTTCCAATAAACTATGAAACAGATCCATCAAACTTGTGAACGTGCTCCATCTTCCAGACACTTTCCTTACTTTAAACTTGGTAACTATGACAGTGTGCATTATATATTAGCATCCAACAGTGATGCTATAACACAACATGCCTGTCCACTATTTGTCATGTTCCAATAAACTATGAAACAGATCCATCAAACTTGTAAACGTGCTCCATCTTCCAGGCACTTTCCTTACTTTTGACTTGGTAACTATGACAGTGTGCATTATATATTTGCATCCAACAGTAATACTATAACACAACATGCCTGTCCACTATTTGTCATGTTCCAATAAACTATGAAACAGATCCATCAAACTTGTAAACGTGCTCCATCTTCCAGGCACTTTCCTTACTTTTGACTTGGTAACTATGACAGTGTGCATTATATATTAGCATCCAACAGTAATGCTATAACACAACATGCATGTCTACTATTTGTCATGTTCCAATAAACTATGAAACAGATCCATCAAACTTGTAAACGTGCTCCATCTTCCAGGCACTTTCCTTACTTTTGACTTGGTAACTATGACAGTGTGCATTATATATTAGCATCCAACAGTAATGCTATAACACAACATGCATGTCTACTATTTGTCATGTTCCAATAAACTATGAAACAGATCCATCAAACTTGTAAACGTGCTCCATCTTCCAGGCACTTTCCTTACTTTTGACTTGGTAACTATGTCAATGTGCATTATATATTAGCATCCAACAGTAACACTATAACACAACATGCCTGTCCACTATTTGTCATGTTCCAATAAACTATGAAACAGATCCATCAAACTTGTAAACGTGCTCCATCTTCCAGACACTTTCCTTACTTTTGACTTGGTAACTATGTCAATGTGCATTACAGATTAGCATCCAACAGTAATGCTATAACACAACATGCCTGTCAACTATTTGTCATTGTTCCAATAAACCATGAAGCAGATCCATCAAACTTGTGGACGTGCTCCATCTTCCAGACACTTTCCTTACTTTAAACTTGGTAACTATGTCAATGTGCATTATATATTAGCATCCAACGGCAAAGCTATAACACAACATGCCTGTCCAATATTCGTCATTGTTCCAATAAACCATGAAGGATATCCATCGAACTTGTGGACGTGCTCCATCTTCCAGACACTTTCCTTACTTTAAACTTGGTAACTATGTCAATGTGCATTATATATTAGCATCCAACAGTAAAGCTATAACACGACATGCCTGTCAACTATTTGTCATTGTTCCAATAAACCATGAAGCAAATCCATCAAACTTGTAAACATGCTCCATCTTCCAGACACTTTCCTTACTTTAAACTTGGTAACTATGACAGTGTGCATTATATATTAGCATTCAACAGTAATGTTATAACACAACATGCCTGTCCACTATTTGTCATTGTTCCAATAAACTATGAAGCAGATCCATCAAACTTGTGGACGTGCTCCATCTTCCAGACACTTTCCCTACTTTGAACTTGGGAACGTTGACAAAGTGCATTATATATGCACAGGACTGAGGAACTAATATTGTGCTTGTAGTTGTAAAATGGTATACATTTTAAACTCGATAAAATAGATATTCAAACTATTTGCAAAAAAAATTAAAATTAATTTTTATTTTCAAAATGGCGTCTATTATATTGTTTATAACCTAAATTACAAAACAAATGGCTGATTATTTTACATTTCAAATTTTATATCAAGTAGTTTAAAAAATCTAAATTGAAAACACACAACAAACAAAAATGGCAGTACCTTTCATTTTGACATATTCAAACATTTTCCTACATTTTTGGTAGGTACTTATATGGCACTCTGTATTTAGACAGTATATTTACTACGCTCAATATATATCTGATGATTTTCATAAATCCACGACCTTTTCAGGAAATAGTTTAAAGGTGTTAAACAAACACATTGATTGGTATTTGACACTGATATAATTTTGTTTTGTTCTCTGGCAGAATGACGTTAAATGTGCAAGTAGGTTCAGAGTTTATACAAAGTGAGTTATGCATAAACAAGTCCAGTGGCGGGGGTTGGGACACAGCTGCTCTTTATGGCCACAAACAACCTGCTATCTCTCGCCTTATTTGCATCATATGTTTTTTGCAAAGCAAAAAATATTCCCTTAAAGTTTTCCGACCTCGTAAAAGCTGATCATAGGTTTACTTTATGGTTTTTTTTATTTCGAAATAGGCACTTCTTTTCTGACTATTCCCTTGTTATAGCGTCACAGTATATTAAAGGACTTTTTTTATTTGTAATTGTAGTTTTTCCATCATACAATATAAAAGATTTTTTAATGTAAAAAGATTTATTCGAACCAAGTTTAAAGGTATACGAATTTGCTGATTAGATCAGAATGAAGAAGTAATTGTTATTTTGAGAGTTGATTTAACTATATAATGTATCTTCTATTTTATGTTAATTTTATTTAGAATGATTATATAACTGGTTGTATGCATATTGTTAAGTATCGAAACAAAAAATTTATACTTGTTTACTGGAATCGACATTGTAGAATTTTAATACATTATAAGTGTGGTCCTTCGAAACAAACTAGCCATACAATAAGTGTATCTCTATAATCTATAGACCGTATATTTTAATCATAAAAACCCTGAAGAGGAAACGTATTTACGATTAATTTATTGAGTTATAATTCAAAAATGTTCCATAATTAAAGGAACTGTACATCATCCACATCCCGTAGTAATAACATTGTTGCCATGATTATTTACGAAAGTACCGAAATAGCGTTTTCATCAATAATTACCATTTCCGCACAAATTTAAGGACCACAACAAACACAATAATATGCCAAATGATATTTAATTAGAACTCTCTTCCACTTAGTTCCTTGGGTATATCTTTAAAAAATTATTTTATCAAAAGACCACATAGTAAGTGTTTGTTTTGTTGTGAACTGATGTTCTTGAAATGATTATTTGATAGAAAAAATGTAGATTAAATTAGAAACACTGTAATGTGAACAAAAGAATGTGTATTATTATTGAAAACTGTTTACAAAAATTAATAATGATTAATAACATGTGTTAATAACAAAAGTACAAGAGAAAAATGTGTATACAGACCAAGGGATAAAATTAAATGATTTTAACATAACTCCCCCGCAAAAAAGTGATTTAGTGGGAACTTTTTAACAACTTGTTGATTGGTCCAACAAAACTTGTTCCATTGTCATCTAAAAATAGATTTAAACTTGAAAGTTTACTGTTGGGTTTCACACATTTCTTCTTCTGCAAACATAATATTTCTTCAGCAAAATGAATTTTTTGAATTTGTTTGACAATACATAGAAGAGCATTGACTAATTCATTTGGGGTAATTGGTCCATTTTGTAAAGGCTGTTTGAGATTGTTTATACATCTTTGGCAATAAGCAGTAACTCTGATGGCTTTGGTGTATGAACTAAATTTTAAATACCACTCATCAGAACTCTCTTCCATAAGTAAAGCACATTTGACGGATCTTCTTTCAGGTACATATGGATTTTCATTATGAATAGGTTCACTCATTTTCATGTTCTTATCCAACAGACATGAAGGTCCAAACCACCACAAATCCTGATTGATAAAATTGTTTCCTAAGACACCTGTAGATGCTAGGTCAGCAGGATTATCTTCTGAACAAATGTGATTCCAATCTGATGTGTTGGTGAGGGATTGAATTTGTGACACTCTGCTGCTTACAAATGTTTTCCATGTGTTTGGGGGTTTTGAAATCCATGCCAGCACAACTGTAGAGTCAGTAAATAAATAAGTGTTTGAGGTAGGTAAAATTGGTTTTACTTTGTCAACTAGTTGAGCTAATAGCACTGCGCCACATAACTCCAGCCTGGGGATTGAAACTTTCTTAAGTGGACATACTCTTGACTTAGCACAGATCAATTGAACTTGTACATTTGATGTTGAAACACTTCTGAGGTATAAGACTGCAGCGTATGCCTTTTCTGAAGCATCGCAAAAACCAAATAATTCATAGATAACTTCAGATCCAAATAAAACTAATGGTCTGGGTGTCTGAAGATTCTTGAGGTGTGACAAATTGTTACAATATTGAACAAATTCATTAGATAATTCATCAGAAACTGTCTCATCCCAACCATTATTGCATAACCAGGTTTTTTGCATGATGAGTTTTGCTTTGGTTATTACTGGACACAATAGACCTAATGGATCGAATAGACGGGCAATTTCAGATAAAATTTTACGTTTAGTTATTTTGCTTGGTAAGTCAGGTAAATTAATTGAATACTGATAAGTATCACTTTCGGGATTCCACAGAAGTCCTAATAGTTTGACTGAAGAGTCTTCTGATTGAAATTGAAAAATGGTTTGACTTGGTGTTATTTCATCTAGAACTTCTTTGGCGTTAGATGACCACTTGCGCAATGGAAACCCTGCTTGATTTAGTGTTTGAACTAGTTCATTTTTTATGGATAAAGCTTGATCTACAGTATTGGCTCCACTTACAAGATCGTCAACATAAAAGTATTCTTTCAATATCCTAGCCAATTCAGGAGAATAATCCTTAATGTGGTCAGATAGTTGATGTAAACAACGTATGGATAAGAATGGTGCGCATGATGTTCCATAAGTAACTGTGTTAAGGTCATAAGACTTAATCGGTTCTTCTGGTGATGATCTCTAAAGTATTCTTTGATAGCATTGATCAGATTTGCTCACTAAAATTTGCCTGTAAAACTTCTCAATGTCTGCCGTAAATACAATTTTATGCAATCGAAATCTAATTAGCAAATTCATTATGTCAGTTTGAAGTTTTGGACCAGTATACAGATGATCATTCAATGATGTACCTGATGTTGTTTTGCATGATGCATCAAAAACAACTCTGGTTTTAGTTGTTGAACTCGAATCTCTATATACTGCATGATGAGGTAGATAGTAGTGTTTGTTACTGTCAATGGATGATAATTCGCTGGGTGTTTGATGCATGTGACCTAAATCAATGTATTCTTTCATGAAAGACTGATAACTTTCACGTCTGTCAGAAGTGAGTGTCGATTCTAGTCTTTTAAATCTGCTTAATGCTGTTGAATAAGAATCACCAAGCTCAGTAATTGATGGTTTAAAAGGAAGACAAACACAAAATCTTCCGGATTCATCTCGAGAATGTGTGGTCAGAAAATGATTTTCACAATTGTCATTATCTTGCAATTGAGAAGTAGGTTCATGATTGACCTCTTCTATCTTCCAAAAACGCTCTACTGCAGTGTTTATGTCATTGCTTTGAATGGATATTCTGAATGAATGAATACCTTCAGATGATGGATCTGATAATCTTCCTGACAACAAGTAACCTTTCTTTTAAGAGTTCAATCGCAACTAAGTAGTTGGACTGAGTCAGGGGCAAAGTTGAAAGGAGATTTAAAGGTTCCCCTTTCAAACATGACTTGAGGTAGAAAAACCTTTGCACATCTGATAAACATTGATTTGCATGAATCGTTGATTGGAATAGGTCGTAAAATGAAACCCAATTTTCATATTTTCCATCAAATGGTTGTAAATTGAATTTAGGAAGTTTTAAAAAATTTGATTCTTGTGACACATCGCCAATTGAACTACCAGAACTTGAATGATTCAAATCAGGCCTTGAAAGATTCTTATTTGTATCCAAAATTTCCTTGAAAGCTACTTTTACCATGTAGTAATTTTCTTCAAATTCATCAAAACTGTTGTCAGTTTCATCTAAAGTGATTGCAACTATTTTGCTATGAATGTCTGTGAATTCACTGTACAACTGTTCTAACTTTTCATTTCTGATTTCAATATCTAATAAATTACCTGTATTGATGTCAAAATTGTTCACAAAGGTCTTCATTTTTGAGAGAGAGCCTTTGATTGAAGCTCTCTTGTTTTGTAGAAGCCTAAGTTCTGCCATGATTGTTTGAAATAAAAATTAAAACTTACTGTGATGATTCAATGAACTGTAGAAAAATAAATCCATTGGCTCGAAGGACCATGTTTGTTTTGTTGTGAACTGATGTTCTTGAAATGATTATTTGATAGAAAAAATGTAGATTAAATTAGAAACACTGTAATGTGAACAAAAGAATGTGTATTATTATTGAAAACTGTTTACAAAAATTAATAATGATTAATAACATGTGTTAATAACAAAAGTACAAGAGAAAAATGTGTATACAGACCAAGGGATAAAATTAAATGATTTTAACAGTAAGTTACAACATGTCAGCGTCATAAAAGAATGTTAATGCTGACATGCAGGAACTGTACAACAAGTAGAGGAAGATCTTCATCGAAAAATACAAGAATTGAGAAGCATGCTTTTATCACCACCCCTAAACTAGAACCAATGATAATTGTGTGGATAAATGATGTGTTAGTATTTCAATACTCGAATAAAATACTATTCCAGCATTCAGTCGTCAAACACTGAGTGATTGTACTGATTAGTTTGCAATCTTGCGCTCAGCAGGACGAGTGCATGCGTTGAGCCGCCACCTGCTCATGAACATTGCGCATGCGCCGTGTAACGGACCTCACACCGCCCACTATCTGGGTCAAGGTCAAGGTCACGGGTATCGCCGAGGTCATCTGGCGATCCTAGCGAGTTTACGGCACGGGACATGTAATAAACGCGCGGTTAGTTTTTTTTATAAAAAATTTAAATTTGTACAACTGTTTGTGAGATTTATTAATTATTTTCTAAGGATCAAAGAGATAAATTTCAGGTTGGTAGTCTTGGTACTTTTCCTAAACCAAATCCCGCCGATCAGTGTGAAGAAGGCTGTAACAGTGCCTTGTGTGGTAATAAATAATTATGAATTCAAGGGAAATGAAATAAAACATTTTTCAAATCTTGGATTTGTTTGAATTTTTGCATTATTCTAGTTAATCGAAATGTCAAAACAGTTATTGTAAAAGTGCAGATTTTAGCACTTTTCATCACCACGGAGTCCAAAATAATATTTATTTCCAAAGTTAGAGCCTACACCTAGAAACTTTTTACATCCACGGGGCAAAATCAAGAGTTTTTTAAAATCATGAATTGGCTTAAATGTGTCTGAAAGGTTCATTAAGTGGCGGGTAAAATCAGCCAGTAATGTTTTTCTGCGCCCACTCCAACAAGCATGCGCGCAAAAAGCAAATACATTTTTCCATAATATACTATAAATAATATTGTAAGATTATTTCTGTTGTATCTTATTTTAAGATCGATAATTGAAAATATCAAAAAATCGAAAGATTGTAATTGAGATTTCTATGTCAAACCCTAACGTCCTGCTCCGCGCTATGGGTTCACGGTAGAAACGCTTGGCCCGTTATTATTATTATTGTTGCCGGCCAAAGTGAAAGCTCGGTAGCGTTTACTATGATCTGTCACATAAAAACTCACTGATAGGTTCTCAATAGCACGACAGTTGTGAAGAAACTAGGTAAACACTTCTGGGCATTGAACACTGTTGAAATATGGCGTCAATGCAATTCACAAGCCTACTTACATTGTAGGCGCTAAGTCACAAAAGCTGTCTAACAACCTATTTTTACGGAACAGAGAGTGAAATATGTCCCCCCTCAATTGCATGGTATGGTATCATTCGAAAAAGTACATTACGTGTGTAACTCTTTTTGAGTCACTTTTGCATGGTCGACATTTCTAAGTACAGTATTCGTAGGGGTTTGTTTTGGTAGTGAAAATATTTACCAGTCTTTCTTAACAGGAAAGAATCTTACTTGTTTTAAATAAAAGAGTAGGAAGCATCGTATTTTACATATAGTAAAAAGAATATTTTGAAATCGTGACCCATCCATCGATCCACCTCTGTTAAAAATCCCTTTTTCCTCCCATTAAAATCATTATCTTCCAATCTTAGAAGCAGTGGCTTGGCATAGATAACAGATAACACAAAATTGTTCACGATAATCATTACAAAAATACCTGTCCCCTAGAACGCCACTAATATACTGTAATCGAGCCAAGAGAAGTAAAGGTTTTTTTTACAGAAAACAGCACGGGGGACAAAGGAGTCGAAACAAATAAGGTTTTCTAAGTTGAAAAACAACATGGATAAAAGTGCTACCAAACTTGTATAGAGCCTAATTTAAACTCTCATTAATACCCTTTTAATTTTTTTTGTTGCGCGTGTCATTTAGTAAAGTCTTTATTGAAGGCGAAGCCTTCATGATAGTTTACAGAAAAGCCTCCTGGATGGTTTTCATCAAAGCCTTCATGATAGTTTACAGCAAAGCCTTCACGATAGTTTACTTTACAGCAAAGCCTTAATGATAGTTTACAGCAAAGCCTTCACGATAGTTTACTTTACAGCAAAGCCTTCATGATAGTTTACAGCAAAGCCTTCATGGGAGTTGATAATATTCCCCACCAGCTGTGACACGTGTTACTTCTGGAGGCAGCGTTATTACCAAACGGTGTTTTGATGCGTAGCGGAACGGAATCATCCCATCTCCATAGTGACTCGAAGCTTCCGCGTCCCCGGTTGAGAGGACGACGTCTGTCATCATCATATCATCATTATCATCATCATCATCATCATCATCGTCGTCCTGTAGTGGCAAAGTGGTCATCGCCTGGACGAAACTTCTCTTTGTCAGCAAACTGATTACTATTATTTACATGATATCTTAATCAGCATTTGTGCGTTGGTGCAGTCCAAGATTAGTCTTGAAATGATGATGGTCGAAATAGATTGCCATTGTAACAATGTTATTATATTCTATGGATAATCACAATCATGTAAATGTTTACAGTACAAGTATAACCATATTAAATCTCGTTGGAATACGTATTTCAATACTGTATTTAGTAAGGGCAGCGAGCTGGTCTAGTGGTAGTATAGAAATGCATTACGCTCCTCGAAGTCTATTTTTACCGTTAACTATATAAGTTATACTATATGGTATAATCAATGTATTGAACATGTATGTACGAGACTCTTCCCACTAGCTCCAACAATGACTCTCGCAGAAATGCAACTCATAACAATCTCAAAAGGGCACCGGCGTATGTAAAATTACGTGAATAGTAGGAGGAATTGGTGTTTGGAGTTTGTTTTATTCAATAGTAGAATCGGTGATTGGTATTTTTGTTCGGTAGTAAGAAAGCCAATATCATCAAGACTATTGTATTTCCACTGTAGATTTTAAACTTTTTCACCCTGTCTAGTTTTGCTCAAAAATCACTCCATCACTCAAACACTCAGGAAACTTCTGGATTATGTTTCAAAATCTATTTTGGTGGATAAACAGTTTTTCTTTCTATACAATTTGCTGCACATTCATGAGCGTGCTATGGTGGAACATTTTACACCAAGCTTTTCCAATTTGAAAAATATTCATTCCATTTGGAAAACAATGTTACACTATTTTAGTGAGTTGCTCCTTCTTCAACCTTGTTTCTATTGGTCTAAACCTTGGTAGTTAAAAGAAAATTGTTATACACTGTATTTATCTTCTTCCCATTTGTCTTTTAAAACACATTCGATAACTTGCCCTAGCCACAATGTACATAATGTCGATATTTTATTTGTTCACAGGTTTACAGGCTGATTTTACGTTTCTGAATACATTCATACATAGGACATTTTTCAATATTGACATTTCGAGCAATTGTAAATGTATAAATTGCTAAGAAATATATTAACTTGTGTAAATAGTTCACTATCTCAATTCATAAGATATTTACTTCTAAAATATCAGTCATACAAAATATTAACCAATGTCAGGCTCGTCCAGTAAAACTTTTCTCATTCACATAAAAGCCTAGCTTCTCTTGACGTGTTATAAAATTCGGTTGTGTTGTCATAAGCTTGTCTAAAATAAAGTATACCTAATATAAAATTGTTATTCTTAATTAATGTATTACCTAATTTAATGTAAAATATTAATCAATACTCTATACATAAAGATTACCTTTAACAAAATGTGAATATGTATTGGGAAAATAAATGCAAATATTTCCTTTCAAATGGTTTATTGAACCAACGCAAACACGTGAGTAAAATTTAAAAAAATGTGTTAAACAAGTGATGCAGCTCATGTTTTATGGCTGAAAGGAATGTTGAAAGCTATACAATCAGTAAATAAAGCCAAAATACCACAAACAGCCCAAGGTCGTATACAGTCCACCCAATTTCCATGACAATATCCACTTTAAAACGCTCCACCAGAATGGTGCTGTAAATTTTCTGAGTCTGAGTTTGCATTTGTGGTGTGTAATTGTTATTTTTTGCAGGCTTTGAAGTTATAGACTTGTTAAAGCTTAATTGTTATTTCGTAATTCAATATGAAACTGAATTTGTTTTAAATAAACACGGTTTTACTATTGACTTTAAATAGTAATAGTGGATTCATCATTGAATCTGAAGCCCGTTTCACGTGAATTTCATGTTGGTTAGGTTTGATTGCACCATTATCACCACCATTTGAGAACCAATTATTATTAAACCTACTAGGAATTATTATTATTATTAGGAATTCAGGATTTATTATTAACTAGCAGCAGAGCCCGTTGTGGTTAAATACAACGGCATCTAGGAAAATAACAGTTATGGAATCCATTCACCACTTTACTCACTAATATTACAAAGGGAATAAAATTCCCTTCAAATTAATACCATGTTTCTTGAAAATACTCAATAAAGGCAAATGAAAGTTGGCTACAAACATAAACTTTAAAAAAATAAGTTTTTAATGTAGGTATTTTAGTTTTAGCGAATTTCCCTATAGGGAAGTAGCTATTACCGTAGGTGGCACGGTAAGACCTAGACCCGGGACCGATTTACTTTTTCATTTTGATGTCCCCAGAGGCCAAAAACACTATTCGTTCAAATTTTTATATATGTATATATATATATATATATATATATAGACTTATATATATATATATACGTCCGTGAACGCAATAACTTGAGTAATTTTTGTCCGATTTTGATGAAATTTGGTTTAAAGATGTAAAGCGGGATAAACTTGAATGAGTTCGCGAACCAGCACGATCGGACCATGGGAACGGGGCATTACGGGGGGTTTTATGGGGTAAAAATTGGTTTTTCTCACTTTTGACCCTCAAAACACAAAATTTCCCAATTTCTCTTTAGACCTTTTTAAAGAGCTTAAAAAAACAAATAATTTAGTATATAAAAGTATTTTTGTTCGATTATTAGTAATGGAGAACATTAAAAAAATTGTAAATTTAAAATTCCCATGTTATTCTTATGGAGAATATTGTCAAATGTTGTAGTTTGCTTGTTTATGAATATATTTTGATCAAACTTGGCAAATTTATTTATTTTGTACTAAGCTATCAATATTTTACTCAAAAACACACTTTATTAGTTTCCTTGTAGCAGCAAACCTAGGTACTCGCTAAACCTAATGTTATTAAAATATATTTAACTGAAAATCAATTCAGACAAATGGAAATTCGCTTAGTCGGCAGGTTTGCTGCAGCGGGAGTATTTTGTATCTTTTCACCGCAAATATTTAATAAAATAACACCTTCATAATTATTTGGCTACACAAATTAGGCTTTCCAACGACCCATTGGTCAACAAAATCGTCCCAGTATAAGTCTAGATTTATTTGTACAAAGTTTAACAAAAATATCTCTAATTCAGCAATTTCTAACAACTATAAATTTGGAATCGCTTAGCATATTTTGTCAATAACTTTTAAACCGTCGACAAATCGGGATGTGATATTTTGAAAGAGAACGTAATTTCCTACAAATTACTACTATGTATTTCTTGAAAATACTTAATAAAGTCAGCCAAAAGTTGGCGACAAATTAAAACTTGAAAACATAAACTTGAAAAAGCAGTTTTTAATGTATTAATGTTATTTTTACTTGTTCACCACAAATATTGAATAAATTCACACTTATATAATTATTTGCAAATCTACATGAGTTAGGCTTTCCAATGACCCACTAGTTAACAAAATCGGTCCAGTAGCAGAGTAGATTTAGTTGTACAAAGTTTAACGTAAATCTCACTAACTCAATATTTTCTCACTACTATAAATTTGGAGGTTGCTTAGCTTTTTTGCAAATAACTTTTTAATGGTGAGAAAATTGACCAAAGTGGAAGGTAATACTCTGAGAGAGGATGAAATTTTTTAACAATTGATACGATGTATTTCTTGAAAATACTCAAAAAGGCAGCCAAAAGTTGCACCCAAATAAAATTGTGAAAATCCCCGTTTTCAATTATATTTCTTATAGAAAACATGTAGGCCTATTTTTAAAGTTTTAAAAATGTTATAAATTGAAGAGTCATAAAGTTTTCATCATAAATCATAACAAAAACAAAGTTTCATAATTATTTGCAAATGTACACGAATTAAGCTTTCCAATGACCCATTAACGATATTAATAAAATCGGCCCAGTAGAACTCTAGATTTTATTGTACAACAATTTTTAAAACTGAATTATATATAAGTAGTCAATAAAAGGTTAAATTACCTGTGTCCGCCGGTCGATCCTAATGTATCCTATTACAGGAGATGCGTTTCGGTGAAATTAAATCGCCATCATCAGTCCTAATATAAGGTCTTGAACTTCACCATTTGCGTCTTGGAAGTTTTGGAGACACATACACGAACGTTATGACAACCACTATCTCAGGAAAATTCGTATTTCACTATACACAACACATTTGAACATTTTAAAACTTAACATGGGGTTGCCAAGTAACTATGTTGGTTCAACAAAATAACAAGGCCAAAGTACACAAAAGACTTGTAACATGGGTTCATAACAAGCCATCCACAGTATACTAGCAAATTACAATATACAGTACAAAGGAAAAAACATCAGTTGTAACTATTGAGCAAAGATTACAATGAAGATCATTCGATATAGGGGGAATAGAGCAAATGTCGTAGAGTGTTTCGTGTTGGTGATGTTTGAGTGCACTGCGTCAACTCAATGTTTTACTCTTATTTAAGTGTAGATTTTACCATTTTCATGCACTCTTTTTCATAGTTTACATAATTTGAGCATTTGAATTAGTATATTTAAGTTAATTGTATTACAATTAACTATAATACCAATTCTACCAATATACGCTTGAATCGGACTTAGGTATCTGTCTTCAGCTCATCATACGAGAGTATTTAAGAGAGTATGCTCATGCTGAAGTTTTACTTTTACTTAAAGAAAGATTTAGTTTAGTACCGAAAACTATACCGAGCAATAGCTTTGTCCCCCGGTACTGTACTAACTATAATCATAGATAAAACGTTGGTTAGTCTATGCTATAATTCAATTAATTTCTACAAGGATATTTTAATAAGTATTATAAATGAAATAATTTCTCGCAGTGGTTTTTTACTACCGACGATCGGTTACTCATTCGTTCAATATGCACAAATATTTAATACAATCTATAATAGGCCTAAAATAAGCATCATTCCCGTCTTAATGGAATGATAAATCAGTCTGTTCTCTGTTGAAATAATCTGTTAAACTATCGGCCTATTTTGTAAATAGCTTTGGGACCCCAATCTCACAATTTAGTGTTTTTGAAATCCAAAGACAATTCTGTTACAAACACGCATACGTGTAGGAGCTCAAAACTGTTGTGAGTCTCCCGTTTCTACCAAGGCGCCTTCCAGTTATTATTGCCTCAAAATTGGGTAATAAGCACTACTGCATAGCCCCTAGCCCGGAGTGAACCGCTAGTTTTTGGTTCAGTTCCGGGTTAGTTTAAACTCTGTACGATTAACTCGTCACGTGACTCCACACTTTTATTATAATCGAGTTTTACGTTATTTCGTGCGTATCTGTTCAGCGAATAGGGGCGCTAGTAGTTGAGCGCGGGCCTTCTGTCTTTAAGTTTTAGGTTCAAATCATACCAATCACTATTTTAGCTATGTGATAGTGTTTTGATTCAATGGTTAAAATAAATATGACACCTATAGGCGTGGGAAACTTTCTCTGTACCAGACAGTTGTCCTCCAAAATACACACGAAATTATTCTGTTTGGAGTAGGGATGTGTCGATTTTCAATACCGATTCTTGGACGTCTGTATCAGTATCGAGGATCAATCGTAAAAAATCGGAGTTACGATGAAAAGATTTACGCTTTCGCCGCAATCACGGTCGTCGACTCATCGTTAATGTTTGCAAGATCGCAGGGGATATTCAATATTTTTCAATGATCGCGGAATACATTCATGATGATTCCGTACCCGAAGTAATTCAGGACATTACCTCGAGCTCATTGATTTATAATGTCATACTGAAAGTAACTAAAGGAAACATCTTATAAACATATATTTAGCCTACCATATTAAACCACACAACAGACACACTTACCCAATTGTTGAACGAAGCTGTATAGACCAGCTGTTTAGGTTTACGTTAGATAGCACCAAGTCGCTCATATATTCCCCAAGTACCGCGATTTGCCTAGAGAGCAACGGTAGCTATGCCATGCTGCGGCACTAATTGTCAGTCCAGTGTGAACTATATGATCAGCTGACGTAGTGGCTGTAGTAACGGTAGTGCGAGGTGAATCTCCGGCTATCTACGTTGTACGGGCAGCGCACGCACTACGCGCCTAGCCGAGTATGTAAATGAGCTTGGAACAACACAGGCGTTGAGAGAAGCGACGGAATTATATTGTTGAATTTTTTAAGTTAATTTGAAATAGTACAACAGAACAAAGAGTTGGCTTCTTTATTCTGGGTTGGTGTTTAAAAGACCGCACATCGTGTCTTATTATAATTGAATGTAAAATATTCTGTCCTAGTGTGCAAAAATGTGTATCCTGAAAATAGTATTCTTGCATACATGTCTTTCATTCCTAGATGTAAACTATGAATACTTCCAGTTCAAAAACAATGGTGTAGTTTGCACTGATAAGAAAGCATTCCATTTTACTCATGCAGTTTTCACACAACCTCGAATTGTTCCGATTGCTACATTGAAGGCTACCAACCCCATGTTCGTCTTCCAATGTATCTATATCTGCTGATGATTTAACACCATCAGGTTCCTGCAATCTGGTGAATTTCCCGCCACATCGATCTCCTCATCCTTGATCTAAGTGTTTCCCGCACATGTGTCACAATGACCGGCCTAGATACGACAATGCGGATGTAAATCCGTGCAAGAATATCCGTCATATCCGTCACCGATCTGTCTAGGACACCGGGGACTCGAGGACTGAAGGACACAATAGATAATATGAGACACATTTGGGACTCTAATAAACATTAATTACCCAAGGACAGCTAGGAGTTAAGAAGGTATAAAAGGGACTCATTACAGATTACGTACCTTTAGTACACCTGGTAAGACTCTAGGACAGATAGACAGACAGACAGACAGACAGAAAATCTTTATTCAAAATCTTAGAGATTTGAAAGGCGGCAATACAATATTAATACAAAAATGAGATGAATTATTGTCAAATACAATCAAAATTAGGCCAGTCCAAAAATTATTACAGTCCAGGACACATTACGTATATATTTATAGGCATGCACTGTGGTTGCGATACTCCCTGGTGTGGATTAACGTCCGCACGGGTGAGTACTACGACTATCCGCAGTACTATCCTGATAATTAGACCAATTCGTAATTACCAAGGCAAAAATGTGGTTCGGATTCCACTATAAACTGTAGGTCCCTTAGTTGCCATTAGCTATATGGGCTATTAATTAACAGCTGTGTCTAAGGAATCAGAAATCAGAAATCAGAAATCCTTTATTGTCATTAAGCAAAACAATCTTGCAATAGACATAGTCACATATTATGGTAAAATAGGGTTACACAGTAACCCAGTCAGACTAGATTAATAAGCTAATATCACAGACAATAACAGGTAAAAATTTAAAAGTTTAAAAGTAAAAAGAAGGCTGTAGGCTGGGTGGAGAATATACTAGATAAACTATTAAACATCAAAACTTAACAACTTTTACATCAAAAAACTCTTTAATCACATAAAAAGGATGTTCAACAAGCCAGTTGTATAGCCTATCTTTAAAAACCAACTCAGGCAACGCTCTTGACTCAGAGTGCAATACATTGAATAACTTTAAGCTCATGATTGAATGGTTACTGGCACATTTACTTAGTCTATGGGACGGAATTTCAAGTAGAGAGTTAGATCTAGTGTAATGAGAATGGAAATCTTTTCTAACAGCCAAGTCTCCTAATTTTAATTTAACATCAAGTAAACACACATATATGTACAGGTTAATGACAGTCAATATCCTAGTTTTTATAAACAAAGGTCTACAATGGGCTTTGAGAGCTGATTTGGTTACTATTCTAAGTGCCTTTTTCTGAAGTAACAAAACATCACTTATATTACTACCGTTACCCCAGAGAATCAGACCATAGCTTAACACTGACTGAAAAAATGCAAAATAGGCTACTCGGATATATTTCTCAGAAACAACAGTTTTTAACCTATTCACTAAATAAATAACTCTTGACAGTTTTGAACATACTAAATCAATGTGAGCTGACCAAGAAAGGCTGCTGTCAATCAACACACCCAGGACTTTTATGGGCCTAACCTCTTTACAAATTACACCTGAGCCCAAATCTTTGTTTTTAGTATGGCAAACTAGGTGTTGTGTCTTGTCTACATTAAGAAGGAGTTTATTGGCACTAAACCAATCCCCAGCTTGTTTCATTGTATGTTCTACAGATAACTTTAACCTATTGAGATCAGGGTGAACAGTTAGGAACGTTGTATCATCTGCAAACATTGTGGTTTGAGAACCCTCAATACTAAGTGGCAAATCATTGACAGAAATCAAAAAGAGTAGGGGACCAAGTACCGAGCCTTGGGGAACCCCAGTTTTCACTTCAACGCACCTGGAATGCACACCCTTTGCATCAACAAACTGTGAACGACCACTTAAATAAGACTTAAAAAATTGGAGAGGACAACCACGGATGCCATAGTGCTCCAATTTACACAGCAAGAGACCATGATCGACACAATCAAAAGCCTTGCTCAAATCACACGCAGTCACCTGAGCAAGACTCCTTCCCTCAAAAGCTTCCAAAATCCCAGAAACAAAGCAATCAATGGCATCCGTAGTTGACCTTCCACTCAGAAAACCAAACTGACATGCAGAAAAAAGCTTAAATCTATCAAAGTGTGTACATACCTGGTGCTTTACAATTCGTTCAATTAATTTACCTAAAATAGGCACTAATGACACTGGTCGATAATTCTTGACATTACTTTTGCAACCCTTTTTGTGAATAGGAACAACTCGTGCTATTTTCAGCACTTCTGGGAAAACTCCCTCCCTAAAAATCGCATTGATACACAACACCAAAGGAAGCAATATTGCACTCAGAATATACCGGATTATGTAACCCGAGAGGCCGAACACATCTTTACTTTTTGAAGCTTTCATGGCCCGCACTTCACTTATAACCTCCTCACTGGACACATATTTCCATTCAAGGTGAGCTTCACAACGACCGGACCTACGAAGCAGTTCCTCTGAAGAAACATCAGGCTGATCGATGGTACTTCTGGCTTCCTCTACTGAGCTGATGAAGAAGTTGTTAAACTCCTCAGGGGAGATCCCCACCTCGACATCCGGAACATTGTTGGTTGTGCTCTTCTTGATGATGTTCCAAGCTGTTCGGCTTTTGTTGGAAGCGGACTCGATGGATCTGTCGTTTGCATCTAGTTTTGCCTGGTTGACTGCCGATTTGTAGATCTTCCGACTGCAATTGTATGCCTTAAGTGCCACCTCGCTAGGAGAAGCTTGAAGTATTGTACGATAGGCCATAGTCCTTTCTTTCATTTTTTTTCAAATCCTGTGTGTACCAAGATTTTCCTGCACCACTCGAAGTTTTGTTCTTCTTTCTTACGATTTTCTCCGGGCAACTTATGTAAAAAACATCCAGAAGAGTGTAGAAAAAAACATTAAATAAGTCCTCAGCAGGTAAATTACCAAAGTTTAACAGAGGCAGCCAGTCAATTTGTAGTAAATTGGATTTAAATTCTTGTAAACGCTTCAAAGAGACGTCTCTATTGACAACTGTAGGTATTTCTGGTCGAGTAGAAGATTGGACCAACTCCACTGTAAGCTCCAGCCCATCATGGTCAGACATATCAGGGTAGACCACTTTAGAAGAATATAACTCTTCCGAGATGTTGGTAAAGATGTTGTCGAGACAGGCGTTGAACCTAGTTGGCGCTCTGTTAATGTAATGACAGTTAAATTGTTCCAGAGTGTAGACAAGCTGCTTCACGCTTTGTAGTTTATTATTTACATCAAATTTGGCATTGAAGTCACCACCAATTATTATATTACACTTGAAACGATCTAAGAATATTAATAACAGTTCCAAATTAGTGAGAAAGATGTTGCTGTCTCCAGAAGGTGAATGGTAGACCGATACTATAGCCAAATTAAAAGCCTTGATAAATACACCAGAACATTCAAAATTCTTTTCAACACAGAGCCAATCCAGTTTTAAATTCTCAAAACTTATCAGGCTGGATACAAAGATACCAGTACCACCCCTAATGAAATTCTTCCGACAAAAAAACGCTGCACTTCTGAAGCCGTCTAGGTTAAGGAACTCCACTTCTTCTTCAACGAGCCAATGTTCATTTAAGCAGATAATACTATACTCGTTTTCAGTACTTTCTATTTCTAACATATTTAGCTTGCCTTGTAATCCTTGAACATTTAAGAATAAACATTTAAGTACACAGGATCCTTTACGCTGTATGCCTACGACATTTGACTTACAATGTAGTGATGTTGAGGTAGATAGGCCTAGGCCTAGTTCCATATGGACTTTAGGAGGTGTTAGTTCTTTTTGCGTTGCGGTCTCGCATTCCATAAAAAACTCTTCCTATCATTGTGGAACGGTCTAGGTTTAGGTCTAGGTGATGTGTACTCACACACAAGTACACCTTCAGGCCACAGTTCCGGCTTTATAATGTTGTCTACGTCTTCCGGGTTGACTCCTACCTTATAGGACTTGTAGCCAGGGAATTTAGTCCTAACTTCTTCACAAATCACGTGAATGTCGGCCTTAGTCACTATAACAAGACTACAAGATCGCGCCACTCATCCTACACTCATCACCTTAAAATACCTACTTTGTATGGTCGCAATTTCATAGAACAGTATTAACAGTACCTTTAGGCTAACCGGGTGAGACTCTAGGGCACTAATGGCTCTTAATAAATTATTGAATGGTTACATGTTCATACAGCAAGTCTAATGAACCAAATTATTCTTTTCCTCTTCTTCCCGTTAGCTAGTTTGCTATTAGGAGTTCTTGTGCATTCTTATATATTCTAAGACAGTTTAGTCTCTCGGACAGCGGACGTCACCAGTTCGGGTGTTGGAGGCCAATCTGTGGTCGAGAGGACATTGTGCGGTTTTCCGCAAGATTAGCGCTCCAGGGCAGTAGGCGCGACACGTCTTTTCCGAAACAGCGAGTCTGTGATCGCTAGGCCTATCCTATTGTTGTCACCCAGGAGAAAGTTATTGGGAAATGGGCTATTGTTTCGAGGGCCGTTTTTTATTTTGGAAAGTCGTTGGCAGAGAATTTTTTTCAAAGACAGTGTTTTTTTGTTTTTCTGGAAGCGTGGACTTGACCAGTATCTCGATTAATCATTACCCGATTTTTCTCTTTGGCCAAAATCTGTTTTCACCCATTGTCTTTTAGTTGACTGGGACTGGCTGGGTAGCTGAGTGGTTATAGTGCTCGCCTTACAATCTAAAGTTGCCGGTTCGATTCTGGAGAAAGGTCAGTAGCTTTTGAAGGTTTGAAACTGGACCCAGCTATTCCTAATCAAAGGGCTTTGAATAAAAATGATCCTGGCAAGAGAAACAACTGATCTTACAGTAACAATGCTACACGGATCATCACACTTCATTCTGCAATCATCCTTCACTCGTATTGGGTTAAAATAGGCACCTAGGTTGCATGCACTCTTAATTAATTGGGCATATCTTATATCTTATAACAGTGGGCATACAATTTAGCTGTAACGATAAAAAACATGATAACATTGACTCAGAAACGAGCTATACAACAGCAAAACTCAAGTGGTTCAGTGTGTCTAGTCAGGACTAGATTTAAGGACGATCGAGCTTTTTGATCATCCAAAACTAAACCCAGCTTGGCCATTGGGCTTATTTATGGTCCTGCCTGATGAAACAGCTGATCCTAATCATCTTTCCTATTGAACACACATCCTTCATTCACCGTCTTCTTACAATACATATCTTGCTGTGTCGGCGACCTAGAAATATAAATCTTTTGATTCCCAATTGTACGCATTATTCATATGCATCGTTTTGTACAGTTAATGTTCTATTCCACATTATCTGATATACTTTTCTCTGTCCACAGCTGTTTGTACTTCTACTCTGCTATGCCTTCAGTCATGCATTACACACAGAACCTGAAGACACGCCTGAAGGTTACTACGCCTTCGTAGAGTCTCCCAACATCGTACCTCCACAGGTGCGACCACCACCATACCTGAGGTCCAGCAAACCCTGCGCTGGTATGTACCAACAAATAAGTCTCGTATAGTACAGTTTGTATCCTTTGTTTAAAACAAGTATAAGCTTTTTCTTAAATCATGAATTGGGCTCATGTCATATGAGCGCTATTGGAAGAATCCAAGACGATGGGGAGCCCTGGAGCCCAGCCCGTGTTTTTTTCACGTTTGTCGACAGGACAGTTTCATGTACCAGGAACACAGGAATGATGAAGAGATATTCTTTTGATACTGTCGAATATCAGGATTCTTTTGACGCTCCTTAGTGCCGCATGTGACAAAATGAAAGACAGACACAGTGATGACGATCACTCCAAAATCGAAACAATCAAAATCAAAAAGTGTCTTTTACAACCCTTGCTCGTTTTTGTGGAGCTTGAGCTCAGGTCGAAAAGATTTCACTTTACACCCTAGTGTATAGGCTACTATCATGATATGTTTATACAATACCAACACACCAGGGTGTCATGTTCATAAGACTTCATTAATCAATTCATCAATCTATCAACTTTTTGTTTTTTTATTTCTATTGGGAAGTTTTTAGTATTTTACCTCCTACAAATGGTAGGTTTTTTGCAATAACTCAAGTCGATGATGGAGTAGCATGATACTGGTTTTTACCATGGTATTGATAGTTTAAGTTATCGAGGTGTTAGGAAAATGTTAATTTTTTTATGGTATTCAGAACATATTGGCCATATACAATAGAATATTTAGATCTTTTATCTCTTGCAGCTTAATCCAAATGTATCAAAAAAGAATTTACATTTTTAATCTGATTGATTGCTTCTGTTATTTTTTTCCCTGACAAGATTTTCTTTTATTGCCAAGCCATACAAGCAGAATCTAAACAAAATATGGAAATGGATGTTGCTGATGGTTTAAAAAGTGTTTTTGATACGTAAGGTGGCTTCTTTGGCAAAACTTTAGTACATTATTGCCTTAACGGCAGTAATTAAAAGTCTAAATATTACTGTAGAGTTAAGGTACAACTTTATTTTTTACAGGTTTGATGGATTTAAGTGCAAAGAAATCATTAAGAAACCTCTGTGGCGATCTAAACAAAGGTTTCATCCCGAGGAACCCAATGAAACAGAATATCCTTGGTTCTCCATACCCATTGTGAGTGTTGCACAGGTATTTAGTCGAATTGCATTATTATCTTGCACAACAGTAAATATAAGGCAATGTTTGATCATGTATGATAGCTGAGCATTGTAATGTTTACAATACCACAGAACAAAGATCCTAATCTAAAAACCTGATGTTTTGATGGGTTTTTGGATTTGATCTTGAGAAACAAATAATATTTGCAACTGCACATCGATTATTGTTCATAGGGGTTTCTATTGGTTATCCTGGACAAAGAGTCAGTTGATTTCCACAATATTCCTGGTTTCATGAACAAATAATGATGTAGTTTACCTCATCTTTACCATAGGTTCTTTGTGTGTTCTAAAGCTTGTACTTTTTGCCACTTATGTGGCATCATCAGGAGCAAAGTATTATATAGAAGATCTCCGGTTTGATCCTGAGAAAGTTAGTAGCTTTTTGATGGTTTGAAACTGGGCGAAGCTGTCCCTGATCATTGGACTTCTAACGAATGATCCTGACTAATGAAACAGCTGATCTTACTCAGTAACAAAGCTACACAGATCATCTCACTCCATAAAGATCATCCTTCACTCGTATTTGGGTTAAAATACAAACAGATGGCGTCACCATCTCAATTGATGATGATTATGAGAAACAATAGGGAAGTGGTCAGAGAAAGCACACTCCACGTCGTAAGTCCCATCAACTGTCTAGTTCCAAATCATATTATTTGCTATCAGATTAAAACTTTTATTTGTCAAATAAGGTGTTCATTAGAGATATGTTTTCTGTATTATGTACAATTCCAGTGACCTGCTGAAGAATAAAACGTTAGAGTTCTTCAGTAAGTCTCTGCCCATCCTTCAGGCTGATGAAAGTCTTCCAAAGGTTACCAAGTACCAGCAACATTATGACAACGACCTCTACAGTTAGTAAGTAACTGTTATACTTTGTGCATACACCTACTTATGACCAGTAATCCTCGCATTGAGTAATTAGTTTACACTGTGAAAGAACATCTAGTCTTCTGTTAAAGACAGCAGTTTTTAATCTCAATAAAGTGTACAACATTGTACCCATCCACAGAATACACAGAAACTCGACACATTAACAGATTCAGTTTAACCAGGATCTAGTGCAAGTGGAGTCTATCTGTAAACTTCTTTACACATCTCGGCTATAAAATCTTTGAGATAGGAAGATTTTTTTTATTTCAAAGACAAATAATGCCAGAATATTGTAATTCATGTTTTTTAAGACTCAAATTAATTCTGAAGCTGAAGAAGCCAAATGTAAAAAAACATTGTTTCTGAAAGGAATACATCCATCACTATTATTTGATTTCATGTTAACCTGCAATATTCTAGTGCCTGTTTTAGCATGATGATCTGACAATGGCTATTGCAAATATAGTATTTTTGCCGAGTGACAAATAAATGTTTTATTGCATTTAAAAAAAACCTTCAAAAATGATTATACAAAAATATTTCTATTTACTGTAAGTAGATTTCAACAAATATTTTCCTTTCAGTTCTTCAGGAAAACAGAGGACGAAGAGAGAGGATAAGCAGGATGAACAGAAGAACAAAGAGGATAACAAACAAGATGACACACAAGACAAAAGACAGCAAAGGCAAGATCACTTGCAACAAACATTGGATGTCTTGAGGAGTGTTCTGACTGGAAACTACCATGAAGAAATGATCAACACAACGAGAAGAATTGCGAGGAAATTCTGCGAACGAGGGGGCGGGGTGTAAGTGTAATCTACTAAGTAAAACATTCAAACTCAAATTTTATAAGGAGAGTGTCTTCTTTGTATGTAATGAAAAATTGGCTGAGAATTTCTTTGGTTTGATATTTAGTATATGAGTATACTCGTATTTATATTTAACTATTTTGTTTAACGTGAATATGATTTATGTCAGAAGGAATTAAATTCAGATAGTGCACTTTATCTGTTCACAAATCACGTTTATTAAGTGTTCAGTATGAATTCATTCACATAGAACACACAACATGCAAAATGAATAAAACACTTGACATCTTCAAAATTACATAAAATTAATAAGTCCTGGGCTTCAACGATCATACGATTCAAAAATAATTATTAAAACTATTTTAGCAACTTTTTTCTTGTAAGCTGATTCTCCTTCTAAAACTATAGGTAATTTTTTCTCTATCAACTATCCTTCATTTCAAGATAAAAACCTAATTCCAAAGAGCCTAATCCTCTGAACGCCTATGAAAAATTAAAATTGTATAATGTTTCCAGACTATGTATGCTTTACCGAGCCATCCAGGGTGAGCCGCTGTACGGACGGGAACCTCAGCGAAGAGAAGACGACGTTCCACAAAGACGAGATGACATCGGCAACTCTCTCCCTGTGGACGGACCACCCACACCCTGTCCTGCCAAGGTGCTAATTTACAACAAAATAAATTATTTACTAATAGTAGTAATTTTCACAATAAAGAGTAAAAGTGGTAGTTATGTGTTGTGAAGTTGTTATGGGCATTAGAGTTAAGTAATGGGTTAACGTAGGTTGCTAAAATAGGGTATAATACTTTAGCACTGTCTACATAGCACAGAATGCTCCTCAGTTATCCTATTTGAGTTCCACATAGCCCCTTCAATCCTGGGATTAGTAGGTTGTCCTAGAAATACACTGCAACACTCCACGGTATAAAGGATATCAGCAAGATCCCCCGTGGGATTGTGTGATACGTCAAGACTATCCACAACATCCTACATTATTTTGTGGATGTTATTTTGAGGATGTTATAGCTGTAGCCTATAGTATTGTATGTAAGTGAAAATGGTCTATGTTATTCTTGCATCAAATATATCAGCCATTGGAGTTAAGAAAAATGTAAAGGATTAAGTAGAGTCAGCGTAGATGGTAAAGGATGCTATAATTGACAAAATGTTGACTAACATCTATCGCTAGGTGGAGTATGCAACGCCAGTGTTTGCTCGTAACTACCAAGGCGTCTGGCGCTACGTGGTCCAGATACCTTACGAGGGATACTTCACACAGACTGTGGAGATCACTAAGTGTCTGTGAGTTTGTTTCTTTGATATACTTTTTTGTTCGTCTTTTAACTTTAAAATAAGTGTTGTTAAATGAGAAGAGAGTAATTCAAAAAAAATGTTCATTTCAAAGTTAAATGATCTCTTAATGGAGAATAAGTGAACTAATGTAGTTTGCTTGTTTATCAATATATTTTTTTATTAAATCTGGGAAAATTGTTTACTTCATGGTAAGCTATTAACATTTAATTAAAAACACAATTCATCACCTTCTCTGTAGCAGAAAACCTAAGCACTCTTTAAATTGAATTTCATTTCATTGGGGGTAGATATATAAAAATTATAAGGAAATCTTTTATTGAAAATTCAATTAATTAAATGGAAATTTGCAGGTTTGCTGTGGCAGGGGTATTTTACTTATTCTTCTAAAGATTTTCCTTTCATATCTTACAGTGTGCAGTTTTAAAACATAACTGAGTGACTATTGTCAAAAGAATGCCACAGCCAAATAAATTTCGGGATTTTGAACACTAAGCTTAAAATCTTTTGAGTTTCTTATCTCTTTGCAAAATGACTCAACAAAAAAATGGTCTCAAAAAAAGCAAAATGGAAACAACTTAATAAATTAAGGTTACGTCCAGAAATTGTGCATCCATTTTTAAAATGGCCAAACAAAAGTTGACATCCAAAATGTTGTTTTTGCATGTAATGCCTAATTTAACATGTCAAATCACAGACCTTCAACCATTCAATGTGAAATTTTCCCGCACCCACCTACCCTACAGTCCAGAAATTACTTTTTTTGAGTGACCTTTTGAATAGTGCACTAAAATGAAGATTTGGTTAGCAGAACAGAGCCTCGATTAAAACAAAGACCTCTAATTGATTGTCACCGGGTGGATACTACTTGCAGGCAGTAGAGTTCTACAAAGGAATTTCAAAGCTCAATTTCATTAATGTCTCAATTTATTTCGCAGATATGTGAAAAGTAGTATTTAAATTGCTCTTAAAATATATATAGGCCTAATACAAATTTTTCTCTCATAAACTTTTAATCCTAAACGTTCTTTACCTCCTGAATAGTTCTGTTATACTCATTGTCTTCTGGGTTGGACTGTGTCGTTGAGCAGTTTTCAATTGCCAAAGTTTCGTAAATGTATCTGTTCCGTCTCAGAGGGTTAAAATAGTGATAGTAAACACAAACTACTCTTTAAGTCTGGGTCCAACCATAGACAAATAGAATAGATTTAGATTGTCAAAGGAAAGTTCTGTGATGTGCCGTTCGGTGTTCGATTCGCTGCCGTCGTCGGCTCCTCGCCGTATGCTACCAGCCGATGCTGCAGCAGTGTGCGCCATAACTACACGGCAATTTATCAGAATTTATTCTAACCGCAGTGCAGCTGACGGTCTAGAATTCATTTATTCTATTTGTCTATGGTCCAACCTAGAAGCTAGTATACATCTTGTGGAAGTCTATATTCTTCAATGATGTACAGTGCGTTACAACGAATTCCTTTGCAGGCAAAGCAAGTGCTACTACATAGACGGAGGCTGCCTCTCATCACCAAGGTGGTTAAGTCTACTAGTAGCCGAGATCTACTACCCAGACGCCTACATGCCCCCGGACTCTCGCCCCGCAGTGCCCCGTCCCCCCATAGTGGGGGGAGAGCCCCCTGCCCCCCACAGTCATCCTCACTACCGCACTTTCTCTGACAGAGCCGGGGTACCAGCTGACAAGAATGGTGCTGCTAAACCTCACTGTGACGGGGTTGACGACTTAGGCTGCTTCCAGGTAAAGTAGATCCTCGCTGTAGATAGAACTTGACGTTGAATTGACATGTTGAGGTTGTATGCAGTTAGTAAATGAATGTTCAAGTTTGAGTTGTCAGTAGGGAGAGAGCTGGTCTAGTGGTAGATCTCGGGGTTTCGGAGCCCGAGGTTCCGGGTTCAAAGTCCGCCAACCACCAATGGATTTTATCTGTGTGATAATGCTGCGACCCTCTAGGACTTTTAGTACTGAAGTAATGTGTAAAACAGTTCTGGGCTAGAACATAGTGTCCTAGGATGTGAAGGTGGGACAGTAAAAAAAGTTTGAGTTGTCAGTAGATTAGATATATTTTTATGGGCTCTGAGCCAAGGATTTTGATTTTGAAGTAGGTATATAAAATAAAAATAAAACATTAAGGCTATGCATGGAAAAATTAAAATAAAAACATATCAAGGGTGACATCCTATGGGACTACAAAACTACAATAAGTCAGTTTTGACATTTTATTAAATATTTTAATTCATTTGCGGATGACACGGCGATTTTATCTGTCCACGACAATCCAGCTCAAGCTACAGCAAATTTACAGCTAAACTTGGATGAAATTTCTCATTGGTTTAAAACATGGAGGTTCAAAATTAATGAAAATAAATCAGCACACATTACTTTTACCTTAAATCAGGCTACATGTCCTCCAGTATCCATGAACAATATTCACCTCCCTCAAGTAACGGAAATAAAATACTTGGGCATGCACTTAGATGCAAAGCTTAATTGGAAGGCACATATCTGGACTAAAAGGCAACATCTAAATTTAAAAACAACTAAACTTAATTGGCTTCTTGGATCTAAATCAAAACTCTAAAAATAAATTTTTACTGTACAAAACAGTTTTAAAACCAATTTGGACTTATGGTATTCAGCTTTGGGGATCAGCAAGTACCTCAAACATTGAAATTATTCAACGTTACCAATCAAAATTATTACGTAAAATTGTCAATGCTCCTTGTGGTTTGTTACCAACAGAACACTTCACAATGATCTTCAAATTCGAACAGTAAAAGAAGAAATTACAAAATATAGTGAAAAATACATTATAAAATTGGAAAATCATTCAAATCATCTTGCACTTAATTTATTGGACAATCACAACACCATTTACAGACTGAAGCGACATACGATATTGGACCTACCATTCAGATTCGGCTAAGTGTTATCAAAATTCTCTTTGTTTGCTAGTGTTGACGTTGGTCAATCACTAGCTCATGTTCTTCAAGTTATTTTTGTATTACTATTTATATCATTTGCTTATTGTTCAACTTGAACAGATTGTAAATTAAATAAAGTTAAAAAAAAAAACCTTTTATACACAATAGTTGAAGTATCAGGGATGTAAATAGATAAATTTATTCTGTATCCAGGCAACAGAATCATACCCTCTCAAAAATTGTTTGTTGAAACATTGATTTTTTGAAGGGTTTAGCTTGTACTGTGGCAGCAGTGACGGTTTGGTGGTTAACTTATCAAAGACCTAATCCTCCCCCACCACCAAGTCCCAACACGGAGAGGGAATTGAGATAGTGGGTCCCTATCTGGACTGGGTAAGTGAAAGGCCCATTCCAGATAGGTCAAGGCAGGAAAAAGGACAAGAAAGGTGCCCTGACAAGAGATGAAATGGATAAAGACACAATACCCGAACGTAAACAAAGACAAAATACCCAGAGATGGACAAAGATGCATTACCCGATGGTGGACAGAGAACAATACCCAGACACATGTGATACACACACCTGGAAGAGGCTGCCATAACCTGCAAATTAACAAAGAGCTCTGGCTACTAAGACAACCTGACCTGACAAAGCAAGTTTGACTTCGTCGGGAGCAGGAATTTACCAACTTCACGGCAACCAATGTTTCCGTTCTGAATGGATTCCTGCAACACACTGCCTGGACTGCGTTGCTGAAATGTCTAGCTGGTAGTTGTCACTGTACAATGTGGTTTCCTATTCCCGTTTTGATTTAAACTAGTATTTTACGGTCCTTATAGCTTATGGGAGAAAGTATGTGTCAGCTGATACCTGTATATTTAAATTTTGTTCTAGGTACGTCTCTACTATGACTGGTTTCTGGTACCCGGAAGCTGCAAATGTTGGAGGCCAGATTATTTCTCCCGTTATGTAAGACGGAAGACTCCCTCTACGGAACTTTAAGTTGCTGGGGACTATCTGAACAGCTGGTGCTAAATATACTAACTTGTATTTTTTAAGTTCTGAGACGTCAGGTTTCATGTTTTAAACAGCTAAACTGAGGAACCGTGGTTTCCTACTTTACTGTATTTAGTCAACATGCAGCCACCACAAAATAATTCATTGTTCAATCTTGTTATTTATAATGAATACCCATTTAAAACTAAACATATTATAGCCTACCAAAACACTTTTTCATAATGAATTGTCACGAACAAGTATTATATTTCTGTGGGGGATTGCCTAGAACCTGCTAGAACACATCACTTGTACCGACTGTAGAAGGTTTTATGTATAATAAAAGGTTTATGCGGTACAGAAACTGAACATGGAAAGAATTTGTCAGGAAATGTTATAGAAAGCTTCTAATAGATCGTTGGAACTTTGACGACAGTTTTTGAGAACAACAATTTCTTGTATTAAATCACTTTTATAAATTATTCTCTTTAACAATGAAATTCACATTATGCTCTCCCTTGTGAATTTCTCATGTTTTGAGCAACATTATGTTTTCATGGTGAAAGGAGTAAACAAAATGGAATGATATGGAGGTGGACCATAAAAAATATATTAGATTAAAACTGTATTTTACAGTTTTATTTCAAATATGCCGTTTTTTTAACATATACACCCAAAACACCATTTGAGTACTGTTTTAAAACTCCACCCTGTAAATACTTAATGTTTTAATTTTTTTTTACTATTTGTTAAACAGGGTTTATTTTTATTTATGTTAATTGTTTCACTGTATAACCTGTGTACATAAGAGTTATTATTTATTTGTTTGCTTAGCTTAGCGATAAGAATGTATAATTTGAAATATGCTCTCCATTTACAATATTTGTACTGTTCAATACCCTCAGTTGTACCTGGTTATAAATCTGTTGAAAAGGTCCAAGAGGTGCCAAGAGAAAAGTATAAAGCTTTTAAATAATCTAAAACATAACAATACACAACCTCCTCCTATGTTGTATGCTGTATATGAGGGAAATGGTGTGCTAAAACCTAAATCTTGGCCCCAGAACAATACAAATATTTTGACTGATGCATTTAATTGTCATCTAGTTTATAAGTGTATGTATATATTCACAATATATAACATTATGTGTTCATATTTGTAATTTTGATATTATTGATTGTTCAAGATTGTTATACACATAAGACAAACTATGTGATATAGGTTTTGATAGTATTACTATATTTATTTCTAGATACGCTTTGTTCCAGTAGCTTTTTACTTTCTTAAGATATTGATATTGTTGAAACATAGTGATAGTTTACTTAACATACCGACTTTGTGGATAGTGATCCAGTGTTCAACCACAATTCACTTATTTTTACGATTTGTAAATAAAGTTTTTACCTGATTTGTATTCTTCAAATTGATTGGTTATTTTTGCATCCACCTACTCTCTGTTTACATTCTTGACCTTAAATATTTACACATTTAAGCACTTATGTTTAAAAAATTCTTTATAAAATATTTGACGATGCTTTCTGTAACTCTAGGACGGACACCACCAAATAACAATCATAGCCAGAGTAATGCTATCACATATTTTTTATTAACAAACCAAAAACTGGTGAAACAGCAGACCAATTACCTAATCTCAAACCCTCACACTACAATAAAAGTAAAAATAAAAACCTGTGTTCTCATTTTCCATACTAATGTAAAAAGAAGCAAAACAGGTTCTGTGTGGACTCCATTTCTACCTCAGCTGAACACCATGAATTTAAAGCAAGCTTAATATGGATTGCACGCATATGGGGATCGACATTAACACCATGCAAAATACCACAAAGTGTCAGAGCAATGTTTTACTCAACTAAGCTACAATGCTACCTTTAGCCTGCTGGGACTGAATATGACACTAGCACTAGCACTCACAGGAGAGATTTAACACTTGAGCCGTAACTAGCATAACCACTATCTCATCGCAAAATGCCAAAATGATCAAAACTTGTTACATGCTACTACAAGTTTTAAAGGGTTAAACAATTAAAATGTTTCCCTCAACTAGATGTAAAGGTGTGGAATAAAAAAGTGGAAAGTGATCAACGCTTAGCGTAATTAATTATTGTGGTAAAGATGTTTCAAAAAAACTTCCTACTTTTTTGTGTCCCTGACTCGCCTGACATTTACAAAAACTAAGTGTAAAAAACTACTTAAGCCTATAATGTGTGGAAACGGGATAAATAACTGTGAACAAGAATTTATTAATTAATATTTCATTGAAATTATCAAAACATAAATACAGTAATAGAAACCTCTTTAAGCAGCATTCGATGCTTCCAGAGCAAGTGTCTTGGCGGTTATGTTGGGCAAGTCCATGATTCCATCTTTGTTGATCAGCTGGACCTTAAAGTTAGGTAAGTTGATGACCAAACGCTTCTGGATCTCGATTACACATTTCTTCATAAGGTCGTATCCTTCTTCGGGAGTTAAGTCTACAAAAAGCATTATCACCATGATAGAATTAGTGAAAGGAAGATTAAAATTTTATATTCACCATACCAAAACTTGTGCTTCTTAAAACAGCCTGCTCTATGACAAATTTAAATTTAAAATTTTCTTCATTTTCAGACCTCACTTTTCTGTCTACCTATTAAAAGTTATTACTTTCAAAGATTAAATAAATGAAAACAGTAAAATATCAATGGGAGGAGACAAAGAATGGTGGCTAAAATAACTAGTCAATCAAGAGAATCAAAATGATGTGAAGTAGTTATATAGTAGTATGAAAAATAAAACATGAGTAGGCATACAAAATGATAGCTAATTCCTTCTTGGAACCAGATTTATGAATGTATTGTTGTCAATTTAATAGGCCTACATGTTTTTGTTGAACCATTATGATTATATCTAAATTACACTTGATTGACTTTAAGGTTTGTTTCCATTTAATTTTCTGACAAATCGAATCACATGATATAGTCTTTATTTATGTTCAGAGTAATCCTGACACAACACAGTGTTAGCTATTACTGAAGTTGACAATTGGGTAGAAACAAGTCTGGGGCTTAAAACAATTTAATCGGGCTAACTAAGAAAAGGTCAGGTCAAATAAATTCTAAATGGAGTTAAATCCTCACTAACCCAAATTGCAATTATGCACACAGGCATTTGGCAACAATTAAACAAAATCCAACCAGCTAGGTTAGGAATCATGCGTTTCTGTAAATTACGCAGTTGTGTTGCCAGTTAACAGTGCTTCAGTAGTTATTTGTTGTTAAAATCAGAATACACTGTTCAAGCATTATCTGTAAAAAGCTGTCATTATATTCAACGGATACACTTAAGGTCCTGAAATAACATTGCCTTTTTCATAAGTTAATTTTATTTAATCCGGTATATAATCTATCAGAACAACTTGGGTCTCCAGTTAGCCTGTAACAGTGCGTTTGCTGTAGTTGGTAAATAATTACAAAGTAGTAGGCTATAAATAAGTGTAAATGCATGCGTTTATGCAATCTAGGATGTTGCAGAAGGGCAACTTGTTTCAAATTAAATCAAAAGTCATCAACAGGCAGTACTAGATGGATCATTGCATCATTTGTAAGACGTTAACATTAATAATAAATAGAACATGTACACGAACATAAAAACACCAACATTGAAGTAACAATAAAAAGGAAATAATGCAGATGATAGATGGGACACAACAATATCTATACTGAACTTCAAACCAATACCGTTGTGTTGTTTATCAACAGTGTTATTTCCCTTTTATAGTTAGCTTATGCCTGTGTTTATGTCCGTGGGAATGTAGGCTACAAATGTTCTATTTATTACTACTATTGACCACCTTCAAATAAAGCGACATGGCAATAGCATGGCCTGATGATGACTCCGATGTGAGTGGAAACTAGTTGCCCTAATTGAACCCGCAATGTCCTAGATCACAATGAATGCAGGTATCTACACAAATTTATATAGTGTTTGGATGCAATCTGACGGCTGAAATTCAGTAAAAAGAAATTACAAGTTTGTAATACTCTGTTCAGTACCTATCGTTCTCTACTTCCCATCAGTTTCCTACCTATAACTACTTATTTACTACCTATAACAGTTATTACCTATAGTTTCCACTCAGTCTATTGTAATTTTATGTTGCTGAATGACAATAAAGATTATTATTATGTTTCAAGCGCTTATTGATTCTTGTGTGAGCATGTACTTTTACCAATAGCTTTGCATTTTTGTATGTATGGTATTTATTGTACAATGGTTTTTGCAGTAAATAAACAAATTGAATTGAATATAATGGCTAAAATGTAGGTTATTAAATTCAAAGTTTTCTACACAGTTTTTTACCTCCATCTTTGTAGTATCTGTCAATGACACTGAGAGACACATATCCTCCGTAGCCAAAGGCGTAGTACTTGACCTTGACAAGGGAAGCTAAGTAGTCGACAAAATGCAGGGAAGCTCCTGCTTCTTTGTCATAACCTCCGAGGAGCATGTTCACAGCATACGGTGTCTGAAACCCAACAATGCTAATGAGCTGTGTTCCGCTAGATAGTAGTTGGAATGTTTTACATGCTTGGAAGACATCAAAATTTGTCTTTCTATGTAGGCCTATTTAATTTAGGTTTAGTCTAATCCAATAAATAGTTAAGTAAAGGTACAAACCTGAACCAAGTTTTATTTTATTAGTCCAAATTACAAAGCACTACCAATAACAAATTTTGTAACACTTGAGCCAATTGGGTAGTGATATAGATTATTATTTTAACAGCATAAACACAATGTTTTCTATTAAGGTGCAAGACTTGAAGATAACTAATTAAAGACTAGGTCTACCATAAATAGTGAATGTTTGTTATGTATCAAATATAGCCTACTGTACACTGTAATTGTTTAACACGTGTTCAGGTGCGGCATACCTTCAAACAGGCGCTCGCCAATGGCGGCGAGGCCCGGGCAAAGCCCCGCCGCGCAACTGAATCAGTGAACGCAATTGGCATTCAAATATTTCAGATTGACGAATAAAAAAAAGAGCAGCGGTGATTGTGCTGCGTTAGCCCAAGAGTGGACGTAGTTCACTGAAACACCCAAAAGTAGCAGCACTGCCTGGATCCGTAGCCAGTTGTCTTTGTAAAGTGGCTCGAAAAGAGAAAATGGCCGGAACCGGAACAAAAGCATTGCCAGATGGGATTTTACGAGAAATTTTAGTACCAACCTACACCAGACTAAAGCTTATATTCTAAGCTACAGGCTGGCAACGATTATAACATTCCCCGCCAATGGCTGAGCTCACATTGAAGCAAGGTTGTTGGCATTGAAGAAGGACGACATTTCCCGCCCCTAGCGTCAATTCCCGCCCCTAGCACTGAACGTGTTAACTAAGCATAGGCCTACACACAAGATAAGAAACACCACTACCACTCACAGTACATCCAAACAACTTAGCTAACTCACCCTACTGCGGAGGTATTCTGCCAGAGCTTTCCTAGTGTAATGGGCTGCTGCAGCAGGATCGAGCCCGTACCCGTTTCTCATTTTGTACAATTGGATGTTCTTGGCAATGTACTCTGCAAACTGGGTTTTGTCCCCAGACTCACCCACAGCCGCCATCACTAGATGTTCTGACAGCTTATGAAGTTTGATTTCATCTACAAAATAAAATATAAGAATCATTACGGGAACTGAGATACCAACCTCAGGCAGGCATAAGTTAGCATTAGGCTACACTAAAACAATGAAAAAGTTTTTAAAAAACTAGGTTAGTGAGGCATCTTATGGTACTTTCGTATTATATGGAACACACTTATTTTAAGCCGCGTTTACACCAAAGTTGATAACCAAAAGTTTACAACCAAAAGTGTATAACTAAATGTTGCTCCTCACTAATTTAGAGCAAAACTAGTGGAAAGCTTGTTGCCAAAGAATAGGCGGGAAATGATCAGTACAGTTACACAGTACCGGTACTGTAGTGTCAAGGATGTTGTTGGACGAAGAAGACGAAATCCATGCCGCGGCTGCTTGTGACATTATAGCCAGCCACTATACAAGAAGTCCGCGAAGATATTGGGTGAGACCCTCGTTGATGGCTAGGAATAGTTACAGTGGCAGTGACATGCTGGCTGATCTCCGAGAAGATGACGTCGATCCGTTGAGGGTGAGCTGAGGTGCAACGGAGCGTAAAAAACTTCCTGAGAATGACAAGTATTGATTTTGAATATTTAATTTATATGATCGGACATAAAGTCAAGAAAGAAGAGTAGCTTCAGCCTGACGTCACATCCTGGGTGCGTGGAGGGGGGGGGGAATAGTTCTCCACTAGTTTTCCACAAGTTGCTTGTGCAAAGCGCTAGTCTTCCACTGTTTGTAGTAAACTTTCTTTGATCTTTACCGAATCTCCACGGGAAACCAAAATTTAGTGGAAAACTTGTCTCTCCACTAGTTGACAATAGAAAAAGTCGCTGCATTTTGTAGAAAAAGCAACAAGTTTCCGCAACTAGTGGAAAACCTGGTGGTCAACTTTGGTGTAAACGCGGCTTTAGAAAGATTTTTTGTACCAGAGACAAAAAATAAAATAGGCCCCTAATCGGAAAGCAAGTTGGTACTTACAGGGGGAACATTCATGATTATCGATGATTTATTTCAATAGGCCTATGTTATCGATATTTCATTTTTTGAACCGATGTATCGATTTTGACAAATTGAAACATATGCTATTAGCTGAAAACTATGGTAAATATTGTTCAGTATCAACAAACGATTCAATAATTTCGGTGAAAAATTAATTATGAAATAAAACTGTTCCAAACTAACCTTACCTAGAACCAAACTTGCTAGGTAACATTTCTTTCCCTACACGCCCATTCTGTTACTAAACAGAATTATGATATGTTTCAGCAAGTTTGGTTAGGTTAGGTTAGTTTAGAACAGTTCAATATAAGTTAATCTGAAATTTCATAATCAATAGGTAACTTATATTTAATTTTTGCTTAAGTAAGATGAGAGCTCAATTTGTAATTTAGATACGTTTTTGCTATAGTCTGCAACAGGCCCATACCTTTTAGGCTACAATATAAAGTGTTGATTCTTAATATTTTAAAAACAATTAAATACCTAGGTCTTTTTATTAAATTAAAGAATTTTTACCTATCCCGCCAAGTGTTAAACCCCTATCCCAAGCGTGGTAGTAAAGTTTCAAAAACTCATTGGTGAAGTAATGAAACCCAATTAAGTTAAATAACATTGAGTGCTCAACTTAAAAAAAAAATATACCTCTATCGAGCCAACGACGTTCAACGCTAGAAATCAGCTCTGCGCTTGAATTTTATTGTTATGCTTTAAATAATATTCCTAACCTAGCTTTTGATAGTACAAGAACTTTACTGTTAGAAGATGAGTGAAAAGGATAATGAAAAATATAGTACGCAACCCTCTGTAGGGACTGTCAGGTCAGGTAAAATCTTGTAGGTTACACATTAGGCAAGAGCGTGTTTACATCACTTAGGTGAATTATGCAACTCGCTCCGCTCGTAGCACAACATTCACCTGTGTGATGTAAAAATGTTTAAACACTTGTAAGGTAAATAGCTATTTATTAAATAAAAAACCTATTTTTTATTAAAGAAAACATGTTCACTACTTGAACCGTACCGATTGCCGATATATCAATTTTTGTTTATTAGTAACTTATCGATATAGGTATTTAAAAAAATAAACTAAGTTATCGATAGGGCCTAAACTTATATCGAGAAAAAAATCATTTATACGGTAATAATGAGTGTTCCCTTTAATAGGAAAGTTTCCTCAGTTAGGCTTACATATTTTAATTGCCTTACTGTTACTGTCCAAATTTGATATGATTACGCCTAGGCCTAGCGGCCTTTGAATAAACTTACTCTGCCTCGCAGAAGGCAGTGATTACAGCGAGGGTTGAGTTAAATGTGTCGCCGCCGCTAGCTGTCACATGTATACCGCCAAGTAGGTATACAGCGCGCTGCGGCGGTTATGTTAGGTTGGGTTACTGTATGTTTGTAGAACGTTCCTCGTTTTAATGAATCAAACTAAGCCAGATGAGTCATCACTCAGGATGACCCAGATACAGAACAGGCGGTGACAGGTGATGCGCGAGCTCCGGTTAACGACCTGACCTTGGCCTGCTTTAAGATTCGGCTGGCGAAAGTATGACTCATCTAGCATCATTAGATTCATTACAAAACGAGGAAAGTCCTACAAACATAATATAATAATAATATAAGGGTACCGTACCTACACTTCCATATCTGTTGGCAAAAACAACTGAATGAGTTATTGATTGATCCCTATATAGATTATTCGATAACCCAATATTACTCATTCGGTTGTTTGTGCTGGAACAGATAAGGAATTGTACCCTAATATATGATAAACCAAAATAACATAACCACCACAGTGTGCTGTATAAGAGTGGCCTCCATAGGCTATAGGGCCTAATACGAAAGTACGTCCATCTTATACTACTTAGCTCGTAGCTAACTAGGCCTAGTATGCTAGCCTATAGCGATATGAAGTCAACTGCTATCCGAACTCGGCTTGCTACCTCTTGTGACTTTGGGTTTGACTTGTAAAATGCTTGTTTACACGAGTTGAAAGTTAAAACAAACTGAACTGGTACACTCCAGTCACAGTCAGTCAACAATCACTAGCCTACTAACTTAAGTTATTTATAACTTGAGGCAACACAACAAACCTTCTTTCATAACAACAATGCTATGAACTGTTGACATGTCTGCAGCTAATAAGACATAGTCCTTAAAAGCTATTCCTATAATACACTCCATGCCTGCTCTTCTTGGTTTCTCTAAATTTGAATATCACCGCTCCAACTTCTTCCTTGAATAAGTCAAGTTTAAACTCTAGAAGGTTAGTTTTACACAATAAAGAAGTTACGTATATACAAATTTAAATGAAAATTCACCAAAACTGTATTTAAATTAAGAAATTTAAGTAAGAAATGTTAGGTTTGGTCTTGGTCTTATGAATCGAGACAAGAAGACAACACAACCAGTGTTTCCATCCGCAAGAAAAAAATATCCCTGGGCCAACGTCAAAAAATCCCTAGTTATCCCTAGTCCGTGTTCTAATAATCCCTCCAATTATCCCTCTTCGTCAAATCTAGATAACCTATTATTTTTGCAGCAATGCCAATGGATATCATGAATAGCCACCTAAATTATGGTAACTGGTGATAGTATTCTTCAATATCCCATATTATTTATAAAGTAATACTACCTATATAAAAAACATTTTTGTACCATTAAAACCACGGCCATCTTTAACTCCAGGCAGGCCGCGGCCTGGTAGATTTGGCAACGTTGCAAGTACCGTAGTATTGTTTTAGCGCAAGACGTCCTATACATGGAAATAAAACATAATAGAATCAAAGCAATATAAATTGAAAATCTATTTCTGTACATTCAATGCACTGAGCTATAATTCTAACTGGAGGTAGCACTGAATGTCAAAGATGCGTGTCGCCAGCCGCCATGTTTGCGTGAGGTGTGAGTTATAAGAAGCCATATTATTGCTATGGCTATTATTATACTTGGCTTAAAATACCTACTTTGTATGGTCGCCATTTCAAAGAAAATTATTAAAGTATTAAAAGTATTCAAGTATGACAAAAATACTCACTGCTATTACCAACCTAGTTATAAGAAGCCATGTTATTGCTATGGTAAGAAAACTTACTGCTATACCAACCTAACAAAATCAGCGACTCGCTTTTGACAGACTTCTGCCATGGCAGTGCTACCTCCAGTTATAATTTTAGCTCAGTGATTCAATGTGGAGTCAACATTTTCATAGCCCAGTAACCAAGCTTTCGTATTCTTAAAAAAATACATAAATATCATTAGCTTAGCGTTCTCCAATCAAACACCTTTTATAACACTATACTTGAAACGTTGCCACTTCGAAGGCCGCGGCCTCCGGCCTGGAATTAAAGGTAGCCGTGATTAAAAACTGTCTATGTTGTACAAAACAAGATTAATTAATTAAAAAATGAAACAAATAGTTATTTTTAAAATTTTATAAACTAATAATTTTTATTTATAAGTATTTACAATTGTTTCAAAAATATTACTCAAGTGTCCAAATTTCAAACTTAATTGTCTTTTTCAAACATCGCCACCATGCCTTGGTGAAAAGGTTAAACCAAGTTACTTACTAACCAAAAAACATTACAGAAATCACCGGCAAACAAAAATCAAAACGAAAACAAACATTCGACATTGACACAGGGCACAGGACTACAAAGAAAGAAACAAATTACAACAGTAATCTAGATCCGCCATTCCATTCCACCGATCGACTCCAGCCCTTTGCTTGTTTCGTGCAGTGTTGGCTGTTTCTCTTCCCTTGTGTGTTCCGACTTTGAAACACTACGTCACTACCACTACCTACAACCATAGATAAAACATACTCCTTGAGGAGTATCTTCTATCTATGCTAGAATCGATTTGTTACCAAAACCTAGGGGAAAAAGTAGTATAATAAATGTGTTATCAATACCTTGCAAAATTAGCCAAAATAGGTCCTTAACGTTGTTGAAATACAGCCATCATAATGTATTATTTTATCAATATTTCAATTTTATAATGTCAAAGGCCTGAAATCCCTAGAAAATCTAAAAAACCTTCAATTTTGCTGATTATCCCTAGTTATCCCTCAATCCCTTTTCAATCCCTCGAAGGCCCTAAATATCCCTAGAAAGGGATTTTTATCCCTCAAATGGAAACACTGAACACAACAGAGACAAGACAACAAGCAAAAATCAGCCAGTAAGCGCAAGCCAAGAACAAGAAGAAGAAGAGTCAGAGTGACTTGTAAAATTTTGTTTTTTCCCTTCCTAGTTTTATATTTGGTAGGCTTGAACAACTGTCGTGAAACTACTTCAACCAGTTTTTAATCGTTGAGTTTCATCGTATGTTTTATCTATGGTTTCATTCTTGTAATCAGTATTACCACCACGGCCACCTTTTTGGCTTGATATGTATTTTACAAAATCATCTTTTTGTAAATCACGAGTTTTAACATGACTTAGCTTCGGGTCTGACCATGTTTTATCTATGGTCTGACTTAGGGGAGGTACGAATGAGGCATTTAGTTCAAAATTCCTCCGTGAACAGCGCTGTAGTAGAGAGCACTTTGGCAATGAAGGTTTACTAATCGCAAAAATAGTTCTGTTCATAAAATAAAATTATAAATGTCTCAAATTCAATTTTATTATTTTTTAATTATAAAATTAAACTATCATAACCTAACCGAACTAACCAAACTTGCTGATAAAGAAATTATATAACAAAAGTTTAGTAATCGGAAAAATAATTCTGTTTATTAAATAAAACTAGAATTTGCTCAATTAAAATTTTATAATGACTTAATAATAAAATTGAACTGTAATAACCGAACCAAACCAACCAAACTTGCTGATAATAACAAATCTTGGACAAAAAGTTAATGCTACCAGTAGGATTCGAACCCGGAACCTACAGTTCAGCCGTCTATCTGTGCGCGCGAGCCCTTCGCTACTATCCTTGCAGAAAACCTACGGTAGGGGCGACTGAGGGCATTGTTCGCTCATTTCCACCAACCCAATAGTAATTCACAACTAATTTTGCACTCGAACTTCATTCATATTCACCTTTAATATGCACTTTAGAAGGGCTTTGGTACCTCATAAAAATATTTTAATTTTACTAAAACTGTGCTGCCTTGTTATTCCATGTTTGTATAGCTAAAGGTCAAGTTAATAAGAATAACAAAAGAGTTTTTATAAATTATTTAATATGGTAAATATTACGGATTCACCATAACATGACCAATTTTAACACTGCTCTAGAATATATTTTCAAACATCATAGCGATTGGTGTGTTGTTAATAAACACAAACTTGTGCTGGGTTATTCCTTTTTTCAACATTTTAATAAGGTAATATCCTTATTGACATCGTTAAAACTAACAATTGAGAAAATATGTAATGTGAATAGTTTACCGTTTATTGTTGCTGTAAAAACCGCATAATATGTCCAATTGGAATGTAACAAAAACAGAAATGATTGCTATGTCACTGTTAATAATATAGGACCATGACCTCGTATTTCCTAAGTAAAATTTACATAATTCAAAATTGTACTAGGTCGTACACGGAAGCGTCACTAACAAAATTACACCTTCAGGCCAGTTTGGGCTGCCTCAACTTCCCGTTGCCGTTTTGGGGTAACCAATGTTTTTAGAAAAGAGCCCCCTCCCACCCTCCCGCCATGCAACCTGACCACCGGCCCGCGCGCACAGATAGACGGCTGAACTGGTTCAGCCGTCTATCTGTGCGCGCGAGCCCTTCGCTACTATCCTTGCAGAAAACCTACGGTAGGGGCGACTGAGGGCATTGTTCGCTCATTTCCACCAACCCAATAGTAATTCACAACTAATTTTGCACTCGAACTTCATTCATATTCACCTTTAATATGCACTTTAGAAGGGCTTTGGTACCTCATAAAAATATTTTAATTTTACTAAAACTGTGCTGCCTTGTTATTCCATGTTTGTATAGCTAAAGGTCAAGTTAATAAGAATAACAAAAGAGTTTTTATAAATTATTTAATATGGTAAATATTACGGATTCACCATAACATGACCAATTTTAACACTGCTCTAGAATATATTTTCAAACATCATAGCGATTGGTGTGTTGTTAATAAACACAAACTTGTGCTGGGTTATTCCTTTTTTCAACATTTTAATAAGGTAATATCCTTATTGACATCGTTAAAACTAACAATTGAGAAAATATGTAATGTGAATAGTTTACCGTTTATTGTTGCTGTAAAAACCGCATAATATGTCCAATTGGAATGTAACAAAAACAGAAATGATTGCTATGTCACTGTTAATAATATAGGACCATGACCTCGTATTTCCTAAGTAAAATTTACATAATTCAAAATTGTACTAGGTCGTACACGGAAGCGTCACTAACAAAATTACACCTTCAGGCCAGTTTGGGCTGCCTCAACTTCCCGTTGCCGTTTTGGGGTAACCAATGTTTTTAGAAAAGAGCCCCCTCCCACCATGCAACCTGACCACCGGCCCGCGCGCACAGATAGACGGCTGAACTGTACAGTATATCAGCCCGACACGCTAACCATTAGACCACCGAGGCCGATGGCTACCGATCGTTTTGTTACGGTAATGGCGTTCCCTCAGCTAATAAGAAGCCCACAGCTGTCATCGTAGCCTCTTCTTTACCTCCCCTGAGTAAATACCAGCTTAAAAACATGGGAATTATTTTATCGGGATTAAGAATTATAGCACCTCGTTCTTTTGCTTCTGTTTAATAGTTGTTACCTCAGGGTTGTATGGTTCCATACACATTCTCAATACATTGATATCTTGTGAGTGAACGAGATATTGACAAAATTGTCATCGGATATACAGGGTGGAACGAATTTAGTGTTAAAAAATAATATGTGTTAAACTACTTAGTATTGGTGACAAAAGATGGCACTAATTTAGATTGCCATACCCTCACAGCAGGCAATACTTTATAATACTTTCTTATTATGGCGACAATACAAAGTAAGCCAAGTATGAATGGAGATGAGTGTAGGGAATAACAGACAAATTAAGATTTTTTTTTTCAAAATATTTATTAAGGAACGCGGTAGCGTTCCGCCCCGCCAAGTCCCCCAGCGGTACACAGCTGCTGCAGTGTATATATACATGACGTGCCTAAATACGATTTTCATAAAATTTGATGACACTATCAAAACTTTCAACTAATTAATTTGTTTGTAATTTGCTTTGGTTAAAGCATAGCAAATCCCCTAATTCGATTCTGTGTTTGTGTGTGTATGTCTGTAACGCATTAATGTCCTTATTTCTCAGTGATTCTTGGAAATGACAAGAGCACCTTTGTTAATGAAAATTTCAACCCGAATAAAGTGTGCAGTAGTCAGTGTTGCCACCACGTTGTTGCAATTTTACCCTAAAGGCGGGCTAAAATTACCCTAAATCTACTTTGAGTTACCCTAAAAATTACCCTAAATGTTCAATATTTACGTTTAATGCTATAAAACATTGTTAAAATCATATAAATCTTACATAAGGTGGTTAATTATACTAAATGAAGTTCCAATATCAATCAATTTACGTAAAATTATACTCGCTTCTAAAAAACCACCCGAAAGAAGAACAAAATGTTGATATTGATCAGCTCTATCGACTATCGATAACGAAAAATATCGAATCAAGAACTATCGTATTTTTTTTACTGTATCGACCCATTACCGGTACTATTGTTTTTGGACAATCATATCTTTAAAATAGTACGGTACCACCAAAACCAAAGCTTTAATCTGTACATAGTAGTAATTTCTTGACACAATTTGTAAAATAATCCAGTTAAATTCAATTCAATCACATAATTAAATATCAAACCCAGTAATGAATAATATTTCATATTTTATTATGCCTATAACGTGTTATAGGATCGAATACATTCTAAAACAGATAATTCCCAACTATTGATAAGATCGATTAGGATAACTTATTATTACCGGTATGAAAAATTCATCATAGCAATCGATTTAAACCGGTTAAATCGAATATGATGGTTTGGCCGTAGTATGTAATGAACGTTTTTTTGCCAAATTTTGAAGTCTTTTTCATTTTTTAGTAAAATTTCCATTGTTACGCTAACTTTTAGTTTTACCCTAAAATTACCCTAAATCTACCATTACCCTATACTTTACCCTAAGACCAGTAAATTACCCTAAAAAAGGGTAATTACCCTAAAAGTGGCAACACTGGCAGTAGTGAGGTTGAGGTAGTATTTTAACTACTTTTAACCAGTGTGAAAAGTAACTTTCAATTACTGGCCTACCTCAGGGCTATGCCTCATAGATCTATAAAGCAATTCCTTTATCAGTAGATATAAAATATGGACTAACTTGATCGGGTGACATTGAATTGCGAAGCATTCGTTTTGGTTTGAATCTATCAGGTATTGTATTTGCGAAGGTTTATATGTATTCCTATACAGTAATAGTTTTGCCAGTTAAACTAAATATGTTTAATAATCTTTTTTTTTTCCTTGCATTTGGCTCAACTGATGCTCTAGCAAAATTTCAGCGTTTCATCGAAAATTTACTAAGTGATATCCCTTTTTTTGGGGTGAACATAGATGATATTATAATCAGTGGAAGAACCAAAGAAGAGCACCTGAGCAATGTCAGGACAATGTTGAAACGTCTTGAAGCTGCAGAGATAAAAGCGAAGAAAGACAAATGTCAATTAGGTCGAAACAGTGTCTACTATTTGGGGCATATGATTGATCAAGATGGAATACATCCCAAGGAAAATAAAGTAAAGGCATTAAAGGAAGCCAAGACACCAACAAACAAGAAAGAGCTGCGAGCGTTTTTATGGAGCCATTAATTATTATGAGAAGTTCATCTCTCATCTTCATGGCCTTTGTTCACGATTACATTGATTAACAAGTTCTAAGACTTCCTGGGTGTGGAATCAAGAACAAGAGGAGTTTGACAGAGCACGCAATCTGATCGCCGAAGATGCAACAGTTGTTCCTTACCAAGATGATTTACCCATAGCAGTATCCTGCGATGCTTCGGAGGTAGTTGTAGCAGCAATCATTCTCCAAACAGATCACGAAGGTGTAGAAAGACCAGTTTGCTTCGCGTACTTTGCAAGAATCGGAAAAGCGATACTCGTCAATTGATAGGGAAGCACTTGCTTGTGTGTTTGGAGTGGTCAAATTGTACAACAGGTAATGAAATTGAAAGGCAAACAAAAAAGTCTTATGAAATAAGAGTTATT